>NW_027361710.1:6292500-6825000 GCF_039654945.1 Dendrobates tinctorius
TCTTGAACTTACGTTAAACTTTCGTTGAACTTCAAATAAACTTTATCCACAGCCCTCAGCTTGCTGTCTTTCACGGCCATCTACAGAACTTTAGGAAGCCTCTATCTGCCATCTGGTGGATAGCTGAAATGAATAATATTGTCATGGTTAGGACATGGTTAATGTCCTCTTCTGACAGGGTTAACATTGCCGGCCTCTCTTTGGATCTGGGAGGGGTATTTATGCTCACTCCATACTGGCATTCTCTGTCAGTTATACTGCTATTCTGGTGTGTCTGACCCCTGGTGTGCGTGTACTCTGCATTGTTTGTTTGCTTCCCGTGTATGACCCGGCTTGTTCCTTCACTCTGTACTCCGTCTCTCGTTTTTGGTACCATTGTCTTTTCTGGTTCTGACCTCCTGGCTTGGCTATCGTTACTCCGTTACAGTTTACCCCTATTGTACTGTATAATACCTGTTCTGGTTTTCTGATCTATTGCTACATCCTGACTATTCTTTCTGTCTAAGCCCTTTGGTACTGTCCTGCTATCTCGTGCCTTGACCCGGCTTGATCTGGTGTCTGTCTCTGTCTATGCTCCTTGGTAACATTGTCCTGTAGTTACCCTTCTAGGAGTTTCCCTGCAGCTCCTAGCTCTGTGGAGCTTAGGCCACGCCCCCAGCAGTCACGTGATTCAGGTCCTGGAGCATGCATTGTCACCACTGCTGCTCGCTCCGCAGGTATCTTTGTGCACAGTCTTTGTACTCAGGACACGCGCCCTGGCTCAGTGAGCAAGTGCAGTGCGGTGTTCCTGACAAATATTGTTTATTTAACACAAGTCAGGTTGGACAGAGCGATGTTCAGAAAAGGTTCCTAAAGGTTAGAAGTAAGACTTTATTACTAGTTTAGTGTTATTCCACAATAAATAATATACCCAAAATGCAATTTTTATATGCAGTACCATGAAGCTTTCTTTCTTACCGTAGACCACTATAAAACCACATGAGCATGTGAATTATCAAGCCAGTCACGGCTACAAATCTACAAATCGTGATTGTAGTCTGGGCCACATTTGCCATAAGGCAAGATGAGCAGACAATTTCATGTTCCCTAAGATTAGGTTCACACAAGCATTTTTTCACAGTCTTGTAATGCCATTCTGTCAGCAATTCTCCCAACCCGAGCTTACGGACTCATATACTGTATGTCTGTGATGCTGTGTGTTTAGTTTGGGACCCATGGTCAGTCCGGGCATTGTGATCCATTAGGAACCCAGCATAAAGGAGTGGAGGATACAGACTGACAAGCTGCCCAGGCCTCAAGTCAAATGCACCCCTTTCCTTTGCCTCCTTAGAAACAAGCAACTCACTAGATCTAACAAACTGTGGAAGGCTAGTCTAGGTGTGGTTCGTCTGTCTCTGCCCCTTTCTCTGTGTCTCTGGCTATGCCCGTTTAGCTGTCTGTGCTTTTTATTCTCCAGGGCTTCTGTGGTGGAAGTTATTTTCTGCATTGATAAAATTGTAGATGAGCTGGCCATGCGTTATCCAAAGTCTCATATTTCTTAGTGAGATATGTATGAATAAGGTGGCCTACATGGGGTTTCATTACAGCAAAGCATTGCTTGAAGTCCCCACTGTATATATACTGTATACTGTGTAGGGACCGCATTTTATTTATTTTATTCCTTATATAGCGCCATCATATTCCACAGCACTTAACAGATATTATCATCACTTATTAGGACTTAGAATCTAAATTCGTTATCAGTTTGTGCTTGCATGTAAAGTATTATATAAATGTAGACTATTAAATACAATACCAGTCAAACGTTTGGACGCACCTGTTCATGCAGGGTTTTTTTTGTTCTTTTGGGAATGTGCACATTGTTAATTCAGACTGAAGGCAGCAAAACCACTAAGGATCATTTATAGAAACAATAAGTAAAGAAACACGTGTGAAATGAATCATACATAGATTCCTCAAAGTACCCCCTTTTGACTCTGATGACAGCTTTACACACCATTGGCGTTCTCTCAAGCAACTTCTTCAGGTAGTTACCTGGAATGGTTTTCCAACAAGTTTTGAAGGCATTCCCAGAGGGTCTGTGCATTTGTTGACTCCGTTGTCCAGCTTATCGCAAACCACTTTAATTGGTTTGAGACTGATTGATTGTGGAGGCTATGCCATCTGACATAGAACTCCATCCCTCTCACCCTTGGTCACATAGCCCATACATAGCCTGGAGGTGTGTTTTGGGTAATTTTCCTTTTCCAATACAAATACTTGACACACTAAACTCAAACCAGATGGGATGACATGTCATTGCAGATGTGATAGCCATGTTGGGTAGGTGTGCCTTGAATTTGGAATAAATCACTAACAGTGTGACCAACAAAGCACCCTCATACCATCACACATCTTCTATGATTCACGGTGGGAACCACACATGTAGAAACCAGACAGGTTAAATTCAAAGTAAAGCTATAACGTCATATAAGTTCACAATCGGGAGTGTGTCCCACTCATTATCATTTTGTAGTTCAAGGGAAATACATTTGATGTGGAAACACTGGTGTCTCACTCCATGTCAATCCAGTTTGTGTCTACAGTAACTCAACAAATGTCAGCACCAATAACATTGAATGTGATTGCATCTTTAATGCTAAATCAGTAGCAGATACAGTATCTGGTTAATAAAAATGGACATAGTGCACATCCACCAATATCCGGAAAAGAGCTACAAATGGTTTAATAGTTTTACTCACAAACATAGAGAAAAAAAATGATTTAATAAAAACAATCACCTCATGGTACTGCTGATATATAAGCTTATGGCTTGAATACTTCTTGACTGCCTAGGTTATAATACCCATGTAACAGACAATAATACCCACAATGTCGACATAATGAGTAAAACTGCCTAGGGTGCTTCCTTAAGGAATAACAATGCCCACCCACATCAATACTAATTATCACCAGAGTCTCCCCTTAACTCATAATGTCCAGATTGCCCTGTAATCAATAAAAATATATCCCAAATGTCCTTAAAGTAAACGTGTCACAGGGTTTGAGTGATATGAGCTTCGGTCCCCACCTTTCAGGCCTGATATACAGCATTCTGGAAAAGAAAAAGAACTTTTATTATTCTCACCTTCGGGGCAGTCCGGTCCGAGGGGTGTCGCTGGTCTTTGTCTGGAGCCTCCCTTCTTCTTGCGATGCTGTTCTCTTTCTTTCTTCGTGTAGATGATGTGTCCCTACATCATCCACGCAGACTCTCCGGCATCGCGCTCTTACACAGGTGTACATCTCTGCCTTGTGTAATGTGGCGCCCCCAGGGGTATGGCCGCCACACTGGCTTTGCCTTCCTCCATGGGAGGGTAATGCCAGGCTTGGAAGCAGTGATGGGTCTCTCCAGCAGTTAACCTAATGCAAGCAACACAGTCCCACTCCGGGCCAGCAGGGGGAACTCTGAACCAGGATTGTGGAGAGGAGTGTCCTCTGAGGGCCAGGAGGAAGAAGGGTCAGATAGTCTGCGGAGGGTGAAGTGTGCAGACGGGAGGTGCGAAGCTGAGAGGTTGAGCTGAAGAAGGCGAGCTCCCTCAGCTTGAGAGCACACAGAATTGGAGCCTGGTCTCCACAGTGGTACAGATACTGACGGTCCTACCACAGATACCAGAGGAGTAGGAGGCTGTAACTGCCCTGCTCTCAGCAAAGACTTGGGACACAACAGCAATTGAATAGAGAGCCAGGACTGAAGAGAGGAGTCCCCGAGAGAGGCTACAGCTGTCTGTCATACTAGTAAAGTTCTAGGAACATCTGAAGAGAGGCATTTCAGAGTAACTAAGTACTGGAGTGCTTCCCTCTACAAAGCGCTAGGAAGGAGACTGCACAGCCCTTCTGCTGAGAGAGAATCCTGATCTGCTTCCAGGCTAACCTGCTCCAATACCATCTGTAATCAGGACTCTGGACTGCATATACTCAGTAAAGGTACAGAAACTACAACCGCGTGTCTTGTCTGTTCCCTACGTTTTCGGCACTGCTACATCCCCGTGCCAGCTACATCTACACTGCCCTGGGAATACAGCTCCACCTGTGGGGAGCTTTACCATCTAAGCTGCACATACCATCAGTCCCAGCGGATCTCTATGCAGCATTGGCCTAACACCATATTTGCCAAACACCACGGGTGGCGTCACGAACTATTCTACCATTAACTACATCTCCCCATTGCTTGGGCGCCCAGGGCCACGGACTGGGTCACCACTGCTGTGACACATCCCCCTGACACCGGCCCGGTACCGAGTACCCCACAGCCCTGGGAGGGCGACCCAGTAAGATGGCTGCCAGATGAGTCCTTGAGGGAAGATATGTGTCATCACGGCTATTAGCTGCAGTGATGCGAGCTTGGAAGCATGCTCCAGCACATATAGTGCTGAGAGAGTTATTTGGCCATTTCAGGGCTGGGTTTGACGAGCGGTCATAAGAGATGGATGAAAATGACCACACTCCTGAAGCCATACACTATGATTAATGGGTGTCCAATCAGCATGCATAAATGATTGGTGGTTGCTAGTGATGGATAAACCCCTGGCTCGATGTAAGGGTCTGAAGAGTTAGGCCAAATGTGTAAAAAAAAAAAAAAGTAACCCTGACCCGATTCAGATGAATGGGAGGCCGAACATCTGCTTACCATGCTGTCATTTTGCTGGGGTGGGACAATGAGCTGCTGTGACCTCAGTGAGATCACTATTCTCATGGTACTTGCAGTGATCTCACAGTTCATCGTCCTGGCTCACAGTGAAGTGTGGGAAAGCAACTTCAGTGACCTGCAGTAACCTTGATCACGTTCCTGCTAGTCACTGAGGCTGCGCTAGCAGCACCTCATTCTTCAGTGGTTTTCAGCCTGTATGGTCTCATCATGGTATTATCAAAAATTGTAAACCACATATCGCAGACATGGGACATCTTCACTTCGGGCAGGTGGTGGATATGGTTGTTTATTATTATTTTTTTTAAAGGGGACAAGGGCTTCAATGGAATGGGCATAAGGTGAGTATTTTTGTTTATTATTTTAAGGGTTTATTTCAGTGGACATGGGCTTCAATGAAATGGGCATAAGTTGAATATAACTTTTAAAATAAATTTTTGAAAGGTATGGATTTTTATTTAAAATAAAGGACTATATTCTGGGTGTTTGTTTATTTACAATATGACTATGGGGTTAGTAATGGATAGGCGTCTTATAGATGCTTCTCCATTACTAACATGTGGGCTTGATGTCACCTAATAATACAAAGGTGACATCAACGTCCCAAATATTAAGTGTGAAGAGTTGGCCAAAGCTGCTATTTTTAGGCTGGGGGGGCCAATATCCATGGTCCCTTACCAATCTGAGAGTACCGGCCCCCAGCTGTCTGCTTTAGCTTGTCTGGTTGTCAAAAATAGCAATTTGTTTGAATAATTTAAAAAAAAATGATGTGGGGTCCCCTCTATTCTTGATAACCAACCCACAGCTGTCAGTTTTACCAGCACCGGCTATCAAAAATAGAACACACCCCACATCATTTATTTGTTTATAGTACAGGTGCCAGCATTATCAAGGACAGCAGGCTTACGCTGATGGGAGTAGTACTCACATTAGCGACTCCTCTGTGACCAGCAGTAAACATTTTACCGCCGATCATTGCTGCTGGCTCACACTGTCATCTGCGTGGGAACTGCAGCTCTCTGACCAGAATGAAGGTAATAATCTTACCGCCGATCAGAGCCGACAGTCTTTATCATGCTTTCATGCAAACAGTAGGTTCTCAGTATGGACCCCGAACTTCATTGTTCGGGTTCGCACATCATTAGTGGTAGCAGCTAGTAGTTCCTTTTGTTATTGTGACCTTGTCAGCAATCATATGTGGGTGCGTATATATATTCAATACATTGGAATCGGAGGTGTTTATACCATACATTCACTGTGAGTTCCCTAATAAATAGCCTAGTAGTGGAAATAGCTACTAGGGATGTCATCCATCACTCAGAGGTGTGTCCCCTTACACTTAGAGCAACTTCTTAATTAATAAAACTATTTCCTCCCACTCAATAATATTGCCTGCAGTGATCCATTATAAATAATAATGCACCAGTAAAAAAAAAAAATGCATCCTTCTTCTGGGCAATCAACAGTTGAGTGCAACTAGTGTCTGTGCTGCGATGCTGATGACTTGTAGACCAAAAGCCTAAAGAGGCCTGCAGCTTACATAACACAAAGCATTTCATTCATAATTGTTATTATCAGGGTCCGCCTGAAAAATGTGGTGTGAACATACCCTTAGGAGGTACATTGATCCACATTTTACTTAACCTTTCTCAACATCTCTGTGCATTTTTCTGTTTTCTGCTGTTTCCAAAAATTATTAATACTAACTCTACTATTAAGTTTTTTAACTGAAATGCCATATTATGTAAGAAAAAAATAAATACAGCTGTTACCTGATATAATTGTAACATACATGCCTGTTAGGAACGGCGGAACGCACGAAATAAAATAATAAAGTACGTTCGCCGCTCGGGGTCCACCGTGCAGAGGGTGTTATAACTGCTGCTGAGTAATGGCAGACGTGCTATATGGCGGTATAATGCGCACGGGGTTAAACGTCACCCAGGTGGGCAGAGCAATCACTGTTTAATCACAGAGATGCCAGTAAGGGTAAACACAAAAAGGCTGAGCCTGTTAGCGTCACAGGGCTCAGAAAAATGCACACACGGTATCAGGTCACAGGTGCAGGACCAAAGGCAGAAGGAACTGCATCCGTCTAGACCTACCGTGTGTGCGGTGTCGCTACTGCGGGCACCAAAGAGAGCTGCAACTGCAGCGCGGCGTAGGAGACTGCCGCGAGACGATAGTGCTGCGAGGAGTAGCACAATCGGACGCTAGTGTAGAGGCGCGGTGTGCACAGCGGCCTAAGGCTTGCCACTGACTGGCGCTGACTGCTGAACTAATTCCCTATCCACATGCGTAATATCAGAGGGAAGGGGTTTCAAATGAGTCAGTCACCAGAATCATACATCCGTCACCATTCACACATCTAGCAAGTAATGTCTGTACTAGCGCTTGGCCGAACGGCCATGCGGTCCTTTTATAGCCGTGCGCTGCCGGGACCTTCCAGATCTCTGAGCTGGACCAACCAGATCAGGGGAAGGACCTGAGCACGTGACTCCCGAGCTCCAATGGGAGATCGTCTCATGAGCATGCTCAGTGGAGCGGCAGCGGGACTTAGTCTCAGGAGTGACTTGCTGCAAAGCAGTATGTGAGGCTCTGGACTCCTGTTGTGTAGCTACAGGAATCCGACGCCTAACACATGCCTCTACATTAAAATTGCAATACTAGGAAGTGAAAATTTACAAAATTATGGAAATCTTGACTAACAGACATATTAATGATATGCAAATGATGACAAAATAGAAACAAAATTTTAAAATAAAATCTTGATGTATTGAGTAGGAGAGCTACATGTAGAGATAAACACCATTACACACCTTGACTGCAATCAATGAAGTTATCATTGGTTGTCTCAGGAACGTTCTGCCACGATGGGTGCATTTGGGTACGCAAAACCTCATGATCAGCTGCTGGCAGCAATTTTGCAATTGCTGACCAATGAAGTCCTAGATGTGCTCATAAGGGGATAAGTCCCAGATACGCTGCAGGTACCACATTTTGGCTATGCAGGTTGTTCATAGTAGCACCAGCAACATGCAGCCTAGCATTATTGTGTTGAAAACACAGCTCCTAGGACACTTTGGAGAAATGACCATTGTGACGAACAGCCCACCGCCGTTCGTCCAAATACGGGCGACACTAACGGGGGTCCCGCTGCCACCAAAACGCGACGGACAGCGGACCCTGTGTCACCACTATGTCACAATCCCACCACTGACACCGGTGTATCAGCGGACGGAGGGGCGTGACACAATGCCGGCACACGGCTATCACAGGCGCAGTGGGGCTTATCTTAGTTATCCCAACACTGGCACCATGTGACCAAAAATATCCAGCAAGCTAATCTCGCTCTACAATTTGCTGCAGGGGGAGTTTAATTTGGATGCCCCACCACTGCTATCAATCTTCCAAGTACTGCGGGGATTTATGTATATCCCACTTTCTCAGTTCCACTTTGGAACTCGCAGCTCTCCGGCGCCCCCCTTACCCTCAGGTCAGTCAGGGAACTGCACCTAGGATAATTAGTCGCCGGACGGGCTGCCTGTTGTGAACCGGCAATTAGGCTTCTGCAGTAAGGGAATTATCAGCTGGGGCCGCAGCCCCTCATTCAGACCCTTCTAGACTGCCAGCAAGCCGCAATAGCCGTGCACAACGTGCTGCCACCAGTCACGGTTACTTAATTCACAGTGTTAAATTAAGAGGGTCCGTGGCAAACCCCTTGAATTAGTAGCGATTATCTATCAAAGGCGTATAGTTCGAGTCTTAGAGCATAGAGACAGATCTAAATAATTATTTCATTTATTTTCCGAAAGAGGACAGTGATTACAGATAAAAGTTGCTATAAAATTGAGACATAAAATATGTACAGTACAGGTATAAAATAAAAGTGGAGAAAACAAAGAGAGTACACTCACAGCTCCATATTGTTCCTTAGGCAGACCATGCGGCTAAGGTGGGTGGAGGCGGAGCTGCACTTCTCCGCTCATCTGGATCTTTCTAGCACGACGACTTGAGCTGTTCTGCTCTGGTTTTGTCCAGGAAATGCTTTATAGACTTGCTATGTGACATCACGGAGAGATGCATGCTGGGTTAATCCCACCTCTCTCCTTTGGATGTAGAATTACACTAGAAAACTTATACTAATCATAACTCCGTGGGGGCAGCCCGCACAGACACATATAGGGCATCATTGGTTGTGATTTGTTGAGTACAATAATTCAAGGCCAAATATGCAGTAGTTCTGATACACCGTTTAGCTGGAACACATATCTCAGGTTCTGAAAGGATTACGCTTCGCCAGAACCACGGCAGCGACGCTGTGACCGCCCGGATTACAAAAATGTGATTTTCATATCTCTAGGGTATTTGGTTCTTATGGTATAGTCTCTCATAGTTTTATTCATTTCAAACAAAGAAGTTTTTCCCGCTCTGAAGAGGAGAGAAGGCAAATGGTGTGAGGAAGATGGTCTAGCTAATTAACATTCCTGCTCTTCCAGAGGAAGTGGCAGGGTTGATAAAACCTGGGGGGAAGGAATTCCTACTACTGACAGTTTACAATGTCCTAGGATGGAGGATTTGTAGCACATTCCAACAGAAAACATATCTTGCAGACATTGTACATCACACCTCCCCCCTTAAGAGGGCGCTAAGGAGGCATTACCTCTCGGTAATCGGCCATGCGCACCTCAGCGGGTTCGCCCCGGCGGGACAACCCATCGGCATTGCCGTTTTCACTGCCCTTCCTGTGTTTTACAGTAAAGTCGTACTGTTGTAGGGCAAGGCTCCAGCGGAGCAACCTTCCATTGGTTCCGGACACTGTGTGCAACCAGCTCAGAGGGTTGTGGTCAGTTACCACCGTGAAGGCGCGCCCGTACAGGTAGGGCTGCAAACGCTGCAGTGCCCACACCATGGCCAGACACTCCTTCTCGATGGTCGAGTATGCCACTTCCCTCGGCAAAAGTTTCCGGCTCAGATACAACACAGGGTGCTCTTGGTCCCCCGAATCGACCTGGCTAAGCACAGCACCGAGGCCAAACTCGCTGGCGTCGGTCTGTACCAGAAACGGGCGACTGCTGTCGACTGCTCTCAACACTGGAGAGCTGCACAGGGCTGCTTTCAAAGCTTGGAAAGCCGCCTCACAGTCATCTGTCCAGTTGACTGTTTGGGGTAGCCTCTGCTTGGTGAGGTCAGTCAAGGGTTTGGCAAGGGCGCTATAGTCCTGTACGAACCGCCTATAGTACCCTGCAGTGCCCAAGAAGGACTTCACCTGTTTCTTTGTCCTGGGGGTGGGCCAGGGCACAATTGCGTCCACTTTTTCTGGCTCCGGACTCATGGAACCCCCGCCTACCCGGTGCCCCAGGTAGTGGACCTTGTGCATGCCTATCTGGCACTTCCCCGGCTTGATGGTCAGGCCTGCCTGGTGAAGACGCTTGAGCACCTCCTGGAGGTGCTGAAGGTGTTCCTCCCAGGTGGAACTGAAAATGGCAATATCGTCTAAGTACGCCACCGCGTACTCCTCCAGTCCCCGAAGCAGGTGGTTGACCATCCGCTGGAAAGTGGCAGGGGCATTCTTCATGCCGAAGGGCATGACCGTGGACTCGTACAGTCCAAAGGGGGTGATAAAGGCGGATTTCTCCTGCGCCTCCGGGCTCAGGGGAATCTGCCAGTATCCCCGACTCAAATCCATGATGGATATGTACTTGGCTTTTGTCAACCGCTCGAGCAGATCCTCGATGCGCGGCATCGGGTGGGCATCAGAGGTTGTGATGGCGTTGAGCCCCCTGTAGTCCACACAGAACCGCGTGGTTCGATCCTTTTTAGGCACGAGAACTACAGGTGAAGCCCACGCGCTTTTTGACCGTCGAATCACCCCCAGCCTTAACATCTCATCGATCTCTTGGCGCATGACTTGTTGCACCGTCTCAGAGATCCGATAGGGTGTTCGCCGTAATGGGGCATGATTCCCGGTGTCCACCTCATGAACCGCTAACTCCGTCCTCCCCGGTTTGTTGGTGAACACGGGCCGGAAGAGTTGCAGGGTGGCCATCAACTGCAACCGCTGGGATACGGTGAGCGAACCACTTATCTCCATGTCCTCAATGGACCCATTGGCCTTGGCCTGGGCCAGCATGTCCAGGAGGGAATCTTCCTCCCCATCCTCTGGCAGATTGCAGACCGGTAGGACGCAAGCTTCACGTTCGTAGTGCTCCTTCAGCATGTTGACGTGAAAGGCCTTGCGCCTACCCCGAGCATGGTCAAGCGTGACCACGTAGGTGACCGGGTTGAGCTGTTGGTGGACGACGTATGGGCCTTCCCAGGCTGCCTGAAGCTTATCCGTTGGTACAGGGACCAGCACCCATACCTTTTGACCCACCTGGTAGGTCCGCTCCCGGGCGTTCTGGTCGTACCAGCGCTTCTGGTCAGCCTGAGCCTGCGTCATGTTGTCATGCACCAACTGCGTCAAGGTCTGCATCTTGTCACGGAAGCGCATGACATAATCCACGATGGACACTTCTGTGGGGTTTGGCTCATCTTCCCAGGATTCTCTTATCAACCCAAGGGGTCCCCGGACTTGCCTGCCATACAGGAGCTCGAAGGGGGAGAACCCGGTCGAGGCCTGCGGAACTTCTCTGTAAGCGAACAGCAGGTGTGGGAGGTACCGCTCCCAGTCGCTCCCTTGGGTCTCAACCAGTATGCGGAGCATCTGTTTGAGGGTACCATTGAAGCGTTCACACAAACCATTAGTCTGTGGGTGATACGGACTCGATACCAGCTGCGTCACCTGCATTTTCTCACAGAGAGCCTCCATTAGGCGAGACATGAATTGGGGCCCTTGATCGGTAAGCATCTCCCTGGGAAATCCTACTCTTGAAAAGATGGTCACCAGTGCGTCAGCCACCTTATCTGCCCTGGTTGAAGACAGAGCTACTGCCTCTGGGTACCGGGTAGCGTAGTCTACCACGGTGAGAATGTATCGCTTTCCGGAGCTGCTGGGGACGGACAGCGGTCCTACAATGTCCACCGCGATTCTCTGGAAAGGCTCCTCTATCACCGGCAAAGGAATAAGGGGAGCCTTAAGAGCAGGCCCCACCTTACCCACTTTTTGACAGGTGGCGCAGGAGCGGCAGTAGTGTGTTACATCTGTCCCCATCTTGGGCCAATAGAAGTGTTGAGACAGCCGTGCCTTTGTTTTGCTGATCCCCAAGTGTCCAGCGAGTGGAATCTCATGGGCAATCCGCAACAACTCGGTTCTGAACTGATAGGGGATGACCAGCTGTCTTTCCCTCAACCACTCCTTTTTAGGATCTCCGGGTACTGTCTCCCGGTACAACCTTCCTCGTTCCCAGAACACCCTCTCCTTATCAGACTTGGAGGTGGGCGTCTCGGCGAGACCTCTCAATTTCTCCAGGCTGGCATCTGTGTGCAGAGCAGCCTGGAACTCCATGCTGGAGGCTGCCAGAAGTGACGTCAGGGTCCCCTCTTTACTGGGACCCTCTGGAACCGGCTCTGGGTTCACCTCTGGTTCAGTCTCTCCTGTAGCAGCAGAGGGTCCAGAAGACAGTGCGTTACCTGCGATCTGGGCACTCTGACTGCGTGTGACAGCTGCTATGTATGCTGTCTCCCTGGGGATTTCTACAGACCCACCAGCCGGTGCTGCCCTGGGCTCTACCTCCCCATCCACCCCCAACACTTCAGGAGCAGTGCTACTTATGGGCCAGTTACCTTCCTCGGTGGCACTGGTCAGCTGCATGGCATTACCTTCCTCATGGTCCCCATGCACCTCCCCATTTCCTTGAGCACCGTTGCTTACTCCTGCCAGGGGTTCCTCAGCCGTCTCACTCCGCAGAGTGACGGGGCTGAGCACTTCGGTACCTGTGGACACATCTACCGCTTCAAAGAAAGGGTTAACGGGTTCAGTCGGCACAGATACATCAACATCATCATCATCCTTCCTAGGAGAAGAATGGTTATCAGTTTGCTTTGGTACATTCACATCAGCATCAGCATCGTACCTGGGGAAAGAATGGTTGTTAGTTGCATCATTACTCATCAAGGCATTAGCAGGTAACACATTCAGTTTCCCGTCATCATCATCATCATCAGGGTTAACGTTACCCTTATTATCAGTTTGGGGAAGGGTGTCAGGGATGTAGTATGCAACCATCCGCCCCAAGTCAGTCCCCAATAAAACATCAGTGGGCAGGTTTTCAGACACTCCCACCTCCCTCAACCCGCTCCCAGCACCCCAATCGAGATAAACTCGTGCCACTGGCAAGGGACAACGGGTGCCTCCAATCCCGGTGACAGTCAGGGTTTTCCCCTCAACAAACTCTTCAGGGGCCGCCAGTCCAGGACGGATGAGGGTTCGTTCAGCCCCGGTGTCCTTGAGGCCTGTAGCAAGACGGGCCCCCACCTGAACAGGTTGAACGTTGTCGTCAGCCCTCCCAACCACACCTCCCACCAAAAGAACAGAGGCGTTGGGCCCGGGGGCCTTGGCTGGGGGGTTCTTCGGCCTGTTCGGACAGGCGTAAAAGAAGTGACCAGGCCGCTGGCAGTGGTGACACAGGCGACTGTCAGTAGCTGGCCTGTTGTTGGCAACAGGGACAGGGCCTCCGGAGGGACGGCTAGCTGGGGCATTGGGGTTGGTTGCTGGCTTACCCCCTTTCCAGCTGGTGGCGACTGGCCTCCGCGTCTCGGGCTTCCGGTTGGCCTCGTGGTTGTCGGCGATCTGCGCCGCTTTGTCCGCGTTCGTTGGTTCGCGGTCCAGGATGAACTGTCGGACCTCAGCTGGGCAGAGATGCAGGAACTGGTCTTTGATCATCAGGTCCCGTAGCTGCTCAAAGGTTTCAACGGACAGTCCATGGATCCACTGGTCAAAGTGGGTCCTGAGTCCTTGCACCATATCACTGTAGCTATCATGTGGGCCACGTTGGAGGTGTCGGAACTTCTTTCGGTATACCTCAGGTGTCAGCCGATATTTGGCGATCAGCGCCTCTTTTATGGCGTGATAGTCATCATCATGCGCTTGCGGAAGAGAAGCAAACGCCTCCAGAGCTTTGCCTTTTAGCCCTGGGGTCAAGTACCTGGCCCATTGGTCTTCGGGCAGTCGGTACTGTCTGCAGGCTTTCTCAAAGGCTCGCAGAAACGTGTCCAAGTCCCCATCCTTTTCCATCACGGGAAAGTGCTCTGGCCGGGGTTTAGGAGTCTGGACGCTGCTGGGCTCACTGCTTCGGGCTGTGGGGGCATTCCCACCCCGCTGGAGTACCTCCAGTTCATGGGCCCTCTGCGCCTCCCGCTCGGCTCGCTGCTCTGCTCTCTCAGCCTCAGCTTGGCGCTCACGTCTCTCCGCCTCCCGCTCGGCTCGCTGCTCTGCTCTCTCTCGAGCTTGCTGGATCAGCTGCAGACGTCCGTCACGGTCTTCGGCAGGGAGTGCGTCCAAGGCCGCTTGCAGGTAGGGGTCCAGCGTGCTCTGATTGAATGTGGGCCCCGCGCTCATGAGTGGAGCCTCTGCTGCAGCCCCATTGTCACTTGGGCCAACTTCTGCGCTCGCTGGATTCTGGTCGTTGTCCAGCTGCACTAGAGCTGCGATCATTTGAGATCTGTTTTTGTTCGTGGCGTCAAGGCCTTGGTACGTGCATAACCCAGCAAGAACTTCCTTTGTCTGCCGGTTGTACCAAGGTTCTCCTTTTGCCGCCATGGTTGCCAAATAAAAGATAGAAAAATAAAAACGAAGAAATGGGAGGGGGATACTTGCAAGTACACACTAATGTCTCAGGACTAGTAACCACTGAGTCTGTTCTCCAAAACCTATGATGCAGGATTCCCGCAGGAACCGTGCAGGTTTTTAGTGAGAGGAATGATTGCTCAAACCAAATCACTAATGCTCTAGGATTATCCCACCGCTCTGCCACCAATATGTGACGAACAGCCCACCGCCGTTCGTCCAAATATGGGCGACACTAACGGGGGTCCCGCTGCCACCAAAACGCGACGGACAGCGGACCCTGTGTCACCACTATGTCACAATCCCACCGCTGCCACCAATATGTGATGAACAGCCCACCGCCGTTCGTCCAAATACGGGCGACACTAACGGGGGTCCCGCTGCCACCAAAACGCGACGAACAGCGGACCCTGTGTCACCACTATGTCACAATCCCACCACTGACACCGGTGTATCAGCGGACGGAGGGGCGTGACACAATGCCGGCACACGGCTATCACAGGCGCAGTGGGGCTTATCTTAGTTATCCCAACACTGGCACCATGTGACCAAAAATATCCAGCAAGCTAATCTCGCTCTACAATTTGCCGCAGGGGGAGTTTAATTTGGATGCCCCACCACTGCTATCAATCTTCCAAGTACTGCGGGGATTTATGTATATCCCACTTTCTCAGTTCCACTTTGGAACTCGCAGCTCTCCGGCGCCCCCCTTACCCTCAGGTCAGTCAGGGAACTGCACCTAGGATAATTAGTCGCCGGACGGGCTGCCTGTTGTGAACCGGCAATTAGGCTTCTGCAGTAAGGGAATTATCAGCTGGGGCCGCAGCCCCTCATTCAGCTATATAAGACCCTTCTAGACTGCCAGCAAGCCGCAATAGCCGTGCACAACGTGCTGCCACCAGTCACGGTTACTTAATTCACAGTGTTAAATTAAGAGGGTCCGTGGCAAACCCCTTGAATTAGTAGCGATTATCTATCAAAGGCGTATAGTTCGAGTCTTAGAGCATAGACAGATCTAAATAATTATTTCATTTATTTTCCAAAAGAGGACAGTGATTACAGATAAAAGTTGCTATAAAATTGAGACATAAAATATGTACAGTACAGGTATAAAATAAAAGTGGAGAAAACAAAGAGAGTACACTCACAGTTCCATATTGTTCCTTAGGCAGACCATGCGGCTAAGGTGGGTGGAGGCGGAGCTGCACTTCTCCGCTCATCTGGATCTTTCTAGCACGACGACTTGAGCTGTTCTGCTCTGGTTTTGTCCAGGAAATGCTTTATAGACTTGCTATGTGACATCACAGAGAGATGCATGCTGGGTTAATCCCACCTCTCTCCTTTGGATGTAGAATTACACTAGAAAACTTATACTAATCATAACTCCGTGGGGGCAGCCCGCACAGACACATATAGGGCATCATTGGTTGTGATTTGTTGAGTACAATAATTCAAGGCCAAATATGCAGTAGTTCTGATACACCGTTTAGCTGGAACACATATCTCAGGTTCTGAAAGGATTACGCTTCGCCAGAACCACGGCAGCGACGCTGTGACCGCCCGGATTACAAAAATGTGATTTTCATATCTCTAGGGTATTTGGTTCTTATGGTATAGTCTCTCATAGTTTTATTCGTTTCAAACAAAGAAGTTTTTCCCGCTCTGAAGAGGAGAGAAGGCAAATGGTGTGAGGAAGATGGTCTAGCTAATTAACATTCCTGCTCTTCCAGAGGAAGTGGCAGGGTTGATAAAACCTGGGGGGAAGGAATTCCTACTACTGACAGTTTACAATGTCCTAGGATGGAGGATTTGTAGCACATTCCAACAGAAAACATATCTTGCAGACATTGTACATCACAACCATACCCCTATTCCATGAGCAAATCAAAGTAACATTGAGTTGTTAGTACATCAAAAATGAAAATTTTTGCCACTCCACTTGGGATTAGGACCAGTGTGACAATACCTTGTGAAGGCCTCTTCATGATGTTGCCCAAGGTCTTTCTAGACCAATGTCTAGCTGTCATTGCATCCGAGACAAAAGTAGGACTTGTCACTGAAGAGGAAAGACCTTTATTCCAGCCTCCATTGTCATCTTTCTCTATTGTCAATCGAACAGCCTTCTGTGAGCAGCCTACATATGGTAAACTGGCTTGTAGCATCTCCAGAATTGTGTCCCATCAAGAACATCTTGGACATCTTTGGTTGGCTATTTCAAAAAGAGCTGCCATCAGCAGATCTTCATGATTTGCCCAAATGCATTCAGCATAACAGAAAATTCTTCAGGCAGCCATTAATAAAGTCATTTATAGCAGCTAAGGTGTGTAACTGTATGTATTCCTGCATGTGGCACTCATACTCAATGCAGAATAAATTGAGACATTTTTGACAATTTTATTTCCATTTTTAATTAGTTAATTATGCATATCGGTAACATTTCTATCGCTTCAGTGATTTCCATACATCCACAACTTTTCCTTCTTGGTATTGCAATTTCAAGGAGTTTATGCACATTTAAAAATGTAAAGCCCAAGATCCATTACAACCACGCCTTACTATACTGTATACCTACTTATATTTTATACTTCCTAACTCAGCCTATTAGACTTATTGGAGCAATGAATAAGAATTCAGGATTTTGCAGCTTGGCAGGGATTCAGCACAACATATGCCTATTAAGCCATGAGCCAGGCTGAGATTTTGCGAGTCATGTCTAGGAACACGTACTTTCACAGAGGCTCCTTGTTAGAGGGATTCATCCGGATCCTGTCACTTACAATGAAGCCATGCACCAGGGTGAAGTGATGTGGCAGCTTTCCAGACAGCAGCACTGTATTGCTCAGCATTTTATAGTTTACGCATGTAGCAATATGTTCTACAAGCTGGTCAGGTGGTTTAGAAGTCTGATCCCTACTGATCCCTAGAAGCATCAAAATGAAGATGTGTTCATACCTGTATAAGAAGGATTTCTGGAAAAAGGATTTAATTCAAAAATTAAGGTACTTTACCCTCCTCATACAGGAGACAGGTTTATAACTTCTCAAGGATAAATTTGATACTTTGTAAAAACTTTCATTAACTTAAATTGTCTTCTACGTTAATGTTTAAAATTATAGACTTCTATGTCTATATAACAAATATTTATTGTTTGAACTGTATTAAGATTTGTTGATGTGTGATATCTTCATTTAAAATTTGCCATTACTTTTTTATTTTTCTGTCAAAATGACCATGTGACGAATGTTTTTGTGCCGAATGAGTTGTAGTTTTGAGCAACACCATTAGTTTTTAACATATCATGTATTGGAAAATGGGAAAAAAATCCAAGTGCGGTGAAATTGAAAAAAAAAGTGCAATCACACAGTTATTCTATGGGGGTTTTTTACGATGTTTACTAAATGCTAAAAATGACTGTTACAGAACCTCCCAGCACCCCGAATAGGAGATGCATGTACTGTATGATAGGTGCAATGTGAGATGCATACCCCTAATGCAGCAACAGACCGACTGCGACCCCTAGGCAGAGGTAAACAAGATATCCAACTTCTGACCTCCCCCCACCTTTGTAAATCCCACGGTAAATGATCGGGGGTCGCCGGCCACCTGCGGCTATTGTAATATATATCTGGCGTCTTAATTGGAGCCTGTTATCTACTGGCGTGACACATATTGATTGTCCTGTCCTCTGTATGTATTCTGAGACCGGTGAGTAAAATGTTGTCACACTGGAAATACGTGGAGAAGCAGTGATCATTTATATCTTCCCATGTTACAAAGCCTTTCGAGCCAGCGTCCTTCATCCAGAAGTGAGGAAAAGCAGAGTGGACCTCCTGAAACACGGGGTGGTAATGTAAGAGGTATTACAGCACAGAAGTCCCCGTTACTCTGGTGGCAGCAGCGGGATATGATAACCCGTCTATAGGAGTAAAAGACTGAATGGAAAACAACTACCAGAAATTAAAGAGGAATACATTAAAAGACCTGGTGGAAGCTCGAGGGTTAATCGCCAGCATCAAAACAAAAGCGGATTTGATAGCAGCCATCATGGAACACGACAGTGCAGCGCCTCCCAATGTGAACGTGGAAGAGACTGAATTCCAGAGGGAGTTAAAGAGCAGACTGGCGTTCTATGGCCCAAACCCTGCAGTAGAGATCGTACGAGAGGTGGTGGCTCATGTGCGTACTGATCTGAAGGAAAAGATGACAGAGCGGACCAGGATAGAGCTAGCCAAGATAGAGATGGCAGAGCAGACCAAAATAGGTCTAGCCAAGATAGAGCTAGCCAAGATGGAGATGGCACAGCGGAGAGAGGAGAGTCAGCGAGCAGGGGGATCTCTGGCCTCCGCCCAGGTACCGTCAGCAGTAAGCCACAAACAAATCCAGTATAATGCCTTCCGACAATTGGGGGAGGCAGAGGAAGACATTGATGGCTTTCTGCAGGACTTTGAGCGGCAGTGTACCCTTCATCAAGTGAAGCTGGAGGATTGGGTTCAGGTTCTGGCCAGCAAGCTGACAGGCCGGGCAGCGGACGCCTGTCGCACGGTACCTGATGAGAACTGCATGGACTATGAGCGGGTCAAAGAATTGATCTTGGCCCGGTATGCGCCGACACCAGAGGCATACCGCCAAAAGTTCCGCGGACTTATAAAACAGGTAACAGATACCCACGCTGAATGGGTCTGTAAACTATGGCGGTCACTGCTACAGTGGGTACAAGGGAGCCAAGCAACCACTAAGGAGGATGTCCTCCAGCTCTTCTTGTTAGAGCGACTCTTTACTGGACTAAACCCCGAGACACAAGAAAGGCTTCAGGACAGACGGCCAATGACTCTTGAGGAGGCCGCTCGTCTGGCCGATGAACATCATGATGCCAGGAGGTCTCAGTTGCCAGGATCAAAGACTGTCACTAGGGGCCCTCCCATGGGTCTGGAGGGCCCTAAGCCACAGAAGATTGTCAGGGACCAGCTAAAATCCCGGCCTACCAGAGTCCCCCTGGGGCACGATGCTACACCTGCCATCAGCTGGGGCACCTGCAAAGACAATGTCCCAACCGGACTCAGCATACCCAGTGGCCAAAGGCAGGAACGGCTACCGTCAACCGGGCCACTGTACACTAGTACCAAGGCGAAGCTGACCCGGCATTGGGCTAGGACTAATCCGGGGATGCGAGAGATGGAGGAAGTGCTGCATGAAGTAGACCCCGTGCAGGCAGCCTGGGCAGATAATCGACAACAGCATCATCAGGCGGTGTGAGTTAATGGGAAACATATGCAGGGTCTAAGATTCCGGAGCAACTTTGACCCTTGTGAAGCCTCATCTCGTCCGGAACCAAGAGAAGAGGGACCGGACAGTGGCTGTCCATGTAGCCGGGGGAGCCATACATCGACTGCCCACTGCCAGGAATCACCTGAACTGGGGAGTCGGGGATGGCCTTGTTGAGGTCGGCCTGATGGAGGATTTGCCTGCGGAAGTCTTGCTGGGAAATGACTTGGGGCCCATGTTGTCTGCATTCTCGGTCGCCCCTCTGGCTGAGACCTATCCTGTCTCCACCCGGAGACAAGCTGGAGCAGCGGAGGCGGAATCACACTCAAAAGAGGGCCAGGTAAGATACCCCAGCCCTACACGTATTACATAGTTATTAAGGTTGAAGGGAGACTTTAAGTCCATCTAGTTCAACCCATATCCTATCCTAACTTGCCCTAACATGTTGATCCAGAGGAAGGCAAAAAAACCCCATGTGGCAACAGTAAGCTTCACATTGGGGAAAAAAATTCCTTCCCGACTCCACATACGGCAATCAGACTAGCTCCCTGGATCAACGCAATATTCCCATAGCCAGAAACATTTCTTGGGCCACCCCAGCTGAGTTTAAAAGGGAGGTACTTGAGGATCCCTCATTACAGGGGTATCGTGGGAAGGTACAGGAGGGGAGAGGACTACTGGAAGGGAAACAGTTTGTATGGCATCAGGGTGTTAGGAGTCGGATTCCTGCGTTTACTCAGCAGGGATCCAGATCCTCACATTCTGCACACTCCTCCTATTTTTCCACTGCAGAGGAGATTGCAGAGGAGATTGCCTTGCAGCAAATCTCTCCTGAGGCTAAGTCCTTCTGTCCTCTTACTGGGCATGCTCATGGGACAATCTCCCATTGGAGATCGGGAGTCATGTGCTCAGGTCCCGCTCCAGTTCTCATTTGTCCATCTCAGAGATCTGGAAGCGTGCAGAAGGTCCCGGCTGCTATAAAAGGCACGCATGGCTGTTCCGTTATAGTCATACTTGCTGCTGTGTGTATGAGGATGGATGCATGATTCTGGTGACTGACTCATTTGAAACCCCTTCCCTCTGATATTACGCATGTGAATAGGGACTGAGCTAGTTTCAGCGCCAGCGCTCCTCTGCTTCAATGTGCACAGCTGCTAGCGTCCGACATTGCGCTTGCGCCTTGCCTTTGTTGTTTGGTGGCAGTGTCCATGTCGCGCTGCAGTAGCAGCCTCCTTTGCGTTCGCAGTTGCAACACCGTGCACACGGTAGGTCTAGACGGACGTAGTGCCGCCGCCTTGGGCTACTCCTGTGACTGTATACCGTGTGTGCATTTTTTACTGAGTTCTGTGACTACAACAGGCTCAGTTATTTGTGTTTGTACTTTTGGCATCTCCGTGAGTTTAACTGAGATTGCTCTGCACACCTGGGTGGAAGAAGGTCCGTGTACCTTTGAAACGCATTGGCGATTGGCCCTTCACAGCTACCGTCTTTTCATCCTGAGTTTCCCAGTCTAGGTGACGTCACCCAGTCCACGCCCCCTCCATTCTCCGACACTGTAAGCGGCGTTCTTCGGCCGGCGCACGCCGCGTGTACTCATATTCTGGGGAGGGTAGGTGGGTGCCATCCAGGGGAGGTGCTCTCCGGTCCCCAGCCTCCCACCATCTGGTACTCTTTATTCTTTCCACGTGTCGACACGATCCTGTGTGATCACCGGTGTCCAGTTAGGTCACGTCTTCCTGCTACTGCGCTCAGGACTCCCTGTTATCGAAGCACCGCTCTGACTGAAGGTAGGCAAGACATCATTTGTATGCCGCTCTTTTTCTATTTCCAATCATTGATATACTTTTATCTTTTCAGCAGCAGCTGTAGCGCAGTGCATTATTTGTTATATTTTTATATCATTTTTACTGCCAGTTATTTGCACAGTAACGGCTTGAGCACTTGCAGCTTCAGCAAAAAATACTGAAGTCGCACGACTTCGCCCACTATATCCGCATTCTGGTATATTCTGAAAGCAGAGCAAAAAGAGGCCAATTTTGTCGCGATCCATGCTGGATTGTGACAGATAAAAGCACATGTAATCTTTTTTTTTCCTTTAAGCTGTTTGCTTAAAGTTAGTTTTGCCCCGGTGGCCATTAGGGTCATTACACAGTGGTGTCTTTGTCAGGATCTTGTCAGCGCCGGCATGCAGCGTTGAGCAGGGACTCACCCGCACTGTAGGGGGGCCCGTGGTCAGGTACAGCCGGAAAGTACAGATACACAGGACCTGTGGATGCTGAAGCTTAGCAAGCAGTCACAGGACCTATGGTCATGTGACTGCAAGGGGGTGGGGCTTAGCGTCCTGCTTTCAGAGATGACAGGATACTATACAGAAATACTCAGAGTCAGGCAAAACGGAGGTCATACACAGAGATATCAGTAAAGTACCAGAGATGAGACAGAACGGATAGTCAGGGCCAAGCAGAAGTCAAAACCAAACAGACATAGAAGGTACCAAGCAGAATCCAAAGCAATATCCAGAGAACAGACCGAGTAATACACAGAGAATCAAGCAACCAGAACACAGCACCAACACACTCAGGGGTCACCACACAATGCCAAGGGCGAAAGTATAACTCACAGGAATGGGAGCGTCCTGAGGCTATAAGAAGCCTCTCCCAGAACCATGGAGAGGCACAATCATAGCCCCAGGTGTGCAGGTAAGCCTGCACTGGGATCACAACCTTTAACCCCAGAATAGCTTAGTTACTCACCGATAACGGTGTTTCTCGGAACCCATGACAGCACCACGGAGAGAGGGGGTCCGCCCATCAAGGACAGGAACCTACAGACAAAAGAGCGGCACCTCTCCTCCGCCCCCAGTTGGTTACAGAGCATCAGAGGGTCTCCCGGTTAGTTAATAACAAAAGTATATACATAACATTATAATTTGCATACTTATAGAGAAACCTCGTGACTAAGAACACACTCTACACACATTAAATCGTGCTCACCGCACACGTGAAAAAAGGGGGGGAATTAAGCGGGTGCTGTCATGGGTTCCGAGAAACACCGTTATCGGTGAGTAACTAAGCTATTCTCCCTCACCCATGACAGCACCACGGAGAGAATTTCAGAGATTGGTAGCTTAGGGAGGGACCACCGCCTGAAGGACCCTTCTCCCGAAGGTCAGGTCAGACGCAGAGGCTAGATCTAGGCGATAGTGTTTGAAAAAGGTAGAAGGTGTTGACCAGGTGGCCGCCTTACAGATCTGTTCTATCCATACCTCTGATCTTTCTGCCCATGAGGTCGCCATTGCTCTTGTAGAGTGGGCTTTTAGACCCTCCGGGATGGTATTCCCGCTGCATGAGTATGCCAGGGCAATCGCGTCTCTTATCCATCTTGCCAGGGTACTTTTGGACGCCCCGAGCCCCTTACGAGGTCCCTGGAAACACACAAAGAGAGATCCTTCCTTCCTACATCCCTTGGTGGCCTCTAGGTAATGCACTAAGCACCTCTTCACATCTAATGTGTGAAATTTCTCCTCTCCTCTATTCGTAGGGTTTGGGCAGAAGGAAGGAAGGACTACCTCCTGTGATCTATGGAAGTGTGTTGCTACCTTGGGCAAATATGCAGGGTCAGGTTTCAATATAATTCTATCCTCCATAATTTTAATGAATGGGGGTATTGCCGATAAGGCTTGAATGTCACTTACTCTGCGGGCCGATGTTAGGGCCACTAGCAGTATCGTTTTTAATGATAGGGTCTTTAGTGGAGCTGACTGAATAGGCTCGAATGGGGGTCCTGTTAGGGCTGACAACACTAAGTTCAGATCCCATGATGGTACTTTCTGGGTAGCTATTGGTCTAGACCTGGCTGCGGCCCTCATAAACCGTGCCACCCAAGGGTCGCTCGCTACCTCCTGATTATAGAGGGCGCCCAGGGCCGCTACCTGTACCCTCAGTGTGTTAGTCGCTAGTCCCTGTTCTAACCCTCTTTGGAGGAATTCCAGGATTTTATCCATTTGTATTCCATCCTGAACCTTTGCCCCCGAACTGGATAGGAATTTTCTCCAGGTTCTACCATAGGCTTTGATTGTAACTGGTTTTCTACTTTTTTGTAACGTGGAAATTAGATTTTCTGAAAATCCTTTCCCCCTCAGCAGTGACCTTTCAAATTCCATGCTGTTAAATGGAGGTTCACTGCTTGGGGGTGTAGCACAGGGCCCTGTGATAGAAGGTCGGGGAGATCTGGTAGAACCCAGGGGTCGGTTACTGACATTATTCTGAGCCATGAAAACCATGTTCTTTTTGGCCAGAAAGGGGCTATAAGTATTACCCGAGCCCCCTCTTCCCTGACTTTCCTTATCACCGCCGGAAGGAGAATGGTCGGTGGGAAGGCATACAGTAAACCCCGTGTCCATGGGAGCATAAATGCGTCCAGGGTGTGAGGATTCCCTTTGGGATTCAGAGAACAGAATATTTCCACTTTTTTGTTTTTGTGGTCTGCAAATAAGTCTATGTCTGGGGTTCCCCACATTTCCACAATCTTCTGAAAAACGGACTGATTTAGAGTCCACTCCCCCTGATGTAGTTGGGTACGGCTCAGAAAGTCTGCCGTTTGGTTCTCTACTCCCCGTATATGTAGCGCCGATAGGGACAGTAAGTTTTTCTCTGCCAACCCGAATATCTCGAAGGATGCCTCCATTAACGTTCTGGACCTGGTTCCCCCCTGGTGGTTTATATAGGCCACTGTTACTCGGTTGTCCGAGAATATCCGGACATGATGGCCTTTTAATGCTGGCAAAAAGTGACTCAAGGCATAATTTACTGCTAGCAGTTCTTTTTGATTCGAGGAGGCTTTTAGTTCTTGACTTCTCCATCCCCCTTGAGCCACGCTGATGCCCATGTGTGCTCCCCAACCCACAGGACTGGCGTCGGTGGTAATTACATGTGTGATTTTGGCCTCCCAGGGGATCCCTTTGGACAAGTTGTTTTTGTCCTCCCACCAGGCTAGGGAAAGAATAGTTTTTGAACCTAGCGTAATATGATGTTCCAAGCGGTCTCCTAAGGTCCGCTGGTTGGTCAGGATATCCCATTGCAGATCCCTCATATGTATTTGTGCCCACTGGACCGCCGGCAAGCATGCAGAGAGGGACCCTAACAGGGACATTGCTCGTCTTAGTGTCATAGAGGGGTTTTGCCTCGCTTTTTGTACTATATGAATAATTCTGTCCCTTTTGTGATCTGGCAAGTAACATACTTGGATGTTTGAATCCAGTGTCAGGCCCAGGAACTCCTGGACTCTCTTTGGTTCCAGCCTTGACTTTTTCAGGTTCAGAAGCCACCCGAGGTTTTTTAGAGTGCTCATCACTCGGTCCCTCTGTTCTGTGCATTTCTGGCCTGAGTTGCTCGCTATTAAAAAGTCGTCCAAATAAGGCACTATCAGAACATCCTGTTCTCTTATGTGAGCCATCATCTCTGCCACCAATTTCGTAAAGACCCGTGGAGCCACTGAGATCCCAAATGGCAGGGCCTTGTATTGGAATTCTCTTATTTCTCCTGCTATCGAGACTGCTAGCCTGAGGTATTGCCTGGATTCTTTGTGAATAGGGACATGGTAGTAGGCATCGCTGAGGTCTAGGACCACCATAAAACATTGCGGAAAGAGAATTTTGATGGTCGATTTGATCGATTCCATCTTGAATTTTTCGTTCTTGATATAGCAATTCAGTTTTTTTAAATTTATGATGGTGCGGAAGGTGCCGTCTGGTTTGGTTACCAGGAAGAGAGGCGAGTAGAACCCCCTGCCTCTCTCCTGTGGGGGAACCTCCTGTAGGACTTTTTTGTCCAACATACTCAGAACCTCCCTTTCGAGGGCGTCCTGTTCGTTTTTTGACGACCTTATCGGGGTAATTATGTATTTTTGCGGCGGGAGAGAATAAAAGTTTATCCTTAATCCCGATCTTACAAGATTTATCAGCCAGGGATTGTTGGATATTTTCTCCCAGGCTGGGAGGAAAAACCTTAGTCTCCCTCCCACCCTGGGCCCACAGTCACTTGGCGGGTTTTTTATCCCGGGACGAGTTACCGAAGATGAACCCCCTGTCCCTTCTTCTGTCTTCCCATTTTTGGTCTCTCGGGGGTCTCCTCTGGAAGAACTTTCTGTTCCGAAAGGACCGTTTAAAGCCTGTGGCGGTCACAGGTCCTAAGTTTGGGAAGCCTTTCTTTTTGTCACCCGCCTTTTCGAGGATGTCATCCAAGGTTTCCCCGAAGAGGAATTTTCCTTCACAGGGAATGGCGCATAATTTTATTTTTGTCTGGAGATCCCCAGGCCAACATTTTAACCATAAAGCTCGTCTAGCTGCATTCGACAAGGCTGCTGTTTTAGATGACAATCTTATCGAATCAGCCGAAGAGTCGGCCAGGTAGGCTGCCGCCCCTCTTATCATTGGCATGGATTCCAGGATTTTATCTCTGGGAACCCCTTCCCTTATCTGTCTCTCCAATTGGTCTATCCATACCATAAGAGCTCTGGAGGTACAGGTTGCCGCTACCGCCGGCCTGATGTTTCCCCCTGCTGATTCCCAGGTGCCCTTAAGTAGGGTATCCGCTTTTTTATCCAACGGGTCTTTCAGGGTACCCATATCTTCAAAGGGGAGTGCAAACTTTCTTGAAGCTTTGGCTATCGCCACATCTAGTTTGGGGGCCTTATCCCATGATGTGGATGCTTCCTCCTCAAATGGGTACTTCCTTTTGATGGAAGGAACTGTGGAGCTTTTCCTATCCGGTTTTTCCCATTCTTTATCTATGAGGCCTTGGACGTTCTTATTTAACGGAAATACCTTCCGTTTTTTTTGACTCAGTCCCCCGAACATAATGTCCTGGACTGATCTATCAGTCCGGGGTTCTTCCACCCCCATAGTGGATCTTACCGCCTTTACTAAGGCATCCACTTCGTCCAGGGGGAAACAATGACGACCTTCCGTCTCCTCATCGGAGGATGACGAGTCGGTATTTACAGTATGGGAGGTGACTTCCCCTGACGATAAGCTGTCAGATTGGGAGTCTATCACCACGTCCCCCTTCCTTCCCTTCCTTTCCCGTTTTCTGGATGAAAGGGCACTCTGAATTTCTGCGCGGATTACCGCCCTTAGGTCTGCGGCATGATCCGGGGTTTCACCGCCGAGGACCTCCTGTATACAGGAGTCACACAATTTTTTCTCCCAGGGCGTTGGTAATGGTTTCCCACAGGTGGGGCATTCCCTGTTCTTGGTCTTTTCTTTCTTCTTTCCCTGATAAGGGAAAGAAGTCTATTACAATGGGGAACATTCACGAAGATCCACTTACCCCTCATGCGCGGTTGCAGGTACCGGTTCTGGAAGTGGATCCAAATCCCTCACTGGGCGATCCACGGCAGGTGACTTGCTCCTTGCAGTAGACTGTTGCGTGGAGTGGCTGCTGGACCTGCTCCCCCGTCCGTCTTTATCCTTTTGGCGGCGCTGGTGATGCTGCCTTTGTTGCTGCTGCTGCTGCTGCTTAGGCTGCTGTAGCTGGTCGCTATCCATCGCGCCTGAACGCTTCCAGCTCTGAGGCTGCTTTAGCGTTCCCAATTTGAATAAGCCGCCCTGGCGTCACCTGTCTTCCCGGCCTGCACCGCTCTTCCCCCGGGGAGTGCGTACTGCGCATGTGCCGACCGCGGGGACCCGGAAGTTCCTCATTCTACTTCCGGGGCAGCGCCATCTTGGTACACCTGTGTACCCAGCGCTGCCCCTATCCGGCGTCCCTCGGCCCCTACTCCTCCCGGAGCGGCGGCCCGGTCCTCCCCGCCCGCTCACCCTGGACAGCCCCTCAGCTGCAGCGGTGGCGGCTTCGGCAACCGACCCCGCCGCGACAGGGGCCTTCCCGCTGTCTGACCGCGGATGGGGCGGTCCCGGATCTTCAACTCCCGGTAAGCGCTGCGCTCTTGCTGCCGTGGTTCACCCGTCAAGGACAGGAACCCAACTGGGGGCGGAGGAGAGGTGCCGCTCTTTTGTCTGTAGGTTCCTGTCCTTGATGGGCGGACCCCCTCTCTCCGTGGTGCTGTCATGGGTGAGGGAGAAATGCCAGTCATCAGCACTGGTTCCAGACATTAACCCCACGTGTGCGAGTCAAACCCGCACTGAGATCATGACAGTCTTCAGTTCTAGTTTTGCCCCGGGTGGTGGCTAGTATTATTACATGGGAATCACTAGCATCTGTGATTGCTCTGGCTCTTGCCTATAAAGGAGAGTCAGGTGGTCTCACTCACTGTTGGTGATATTGGTCATTTCCAACCATCCTTGGTGGAGGAAGGAGCTAGAGAAGAGTTCCTTGCAGTTCAGTCAGAGTCCTGGTGGTGAAGGAGCAACAGTGAGGAGTTCCTTGCAGCTCTGACAAAGCTTTGGTGAAGTAGCAGCTATTCAGGAGGAAAGCTGCACTCAGGTGCTGGACCCTGTTTGTAGCTTTCCTTATGTGTGTTTTAGTGCAGAGGTGGGATTAGTTTCTGCACCGTCCAATTCATTAGAAAGGGATAGGTGCAGGGCGAGCTAGGGTTTTTAGGTATCCTGCTTGTCGCCAGGTGCGGAACCTGCCTAGGGACCGTCAAGAGTGTAGAGACACTGACTCAGGGGAGTGCAGGAGGTTTCCACGTCCCCGTTCCCTATTGCAGGGCCCTCCATTGTATCGGTTTCCCTGATGTTTCCCTTAACTCTGTAAATTCGCCCTGCTGAAGGCGGTGTATCCAGATACACGTGTAATTATTGAAATTCGCCTGCTGGAGGCGGTGTATCTGGCTGCACATTACATTGATTAAATTTGCCCTGCTGGAGGCGGTGTATCCAGTCATCAGTGACATCACATTATCACCAACCTTACATTTTTTCTCTGCTGAGCCATGGACCCAATGCAGACCTTTGCCCAAATGCTGCAGATATTTACTGATGAGATTAGGGGGCTGCGCGGTGAGTTGGTGCAGCAACTGCAGCTGTTGGAGGGCTTTGGGGGCTTGGTTCAGGAATAGGCTCAGCCAGAACCCAAGATATCCCTCCCTGACAGGTTTTATGGAGGGAGATATCAATTCTTTGTTTTTCAGCAAGCCTGCAAATGATACTTCAGACTGTGCCCTCGTTCATCAGGGAGTGAAGAGCAACAGGTGGGAATCATTATGTCCCGTCTTAAGGGGGATCCCCAATCCTTGGCCTTCTCCCTGCCAGACGATTCACCATCATTAGAGTCCGTGGATGAGTTTTTTGCAGCTTCGGCGCTAGTGTATGGGGATCTTGATGGCGTCTCCCTGGCGGAATTCCAACTCCATAGGTGTAAACAGGGAGCCCGGGTTGCTGATGAGTACTTCTCAGAGTTTAGGAGGTGGGCCACTGACACCCAATGAAATGACCCTGCACTTAGGAGTCAATTTGTGCAGGGTCTGTCTCCAAAGTTGCAGGATACTCTGGTGCAGTGCGCCGCCCCCAGGTCTCTGGAGGCCACCATGTCCCTTGCCATCCGGGTGGACAGACGCCTTAGGGAGAGACATACACAAAATGTGTCCCCTGTTGTCCTCGCTAGGGAGGACCCACCAGTGCGTACGGAGGAACCCAGGTAGCCCGGTGTTGTTGGTAGAAAAAAGGGGTTGTCAGCGGCTCGCCGTGGTCTGCTTTTCCTGTGGGAAGCCGGGCCTTTTCATGGGAGCCTGCCCAGTGCGTGCCAAGTCTCCAGACGAACCCATGCAAGTAGGAGGAGCTAGTTTGTGTACAGGGCTGCCTACGGTTCAGGGAGTAGTGTCGGCAGGGTTCTACTGCGGGCAGACTGGTCATGTCCTTAAGGCTTGCCCTACGCGTGCCAAATTATCTATGCCATCTCAGAAGCCGCATTCCCCTGGTCGCTTGGAGGGAGGTGACCAGGGAGTGTACATTTCCTCCATTTTACCCTTCCAAGGAACTATGTCAGCGGAGGTTTTGGCTGGCAGGGTACCAGAGGTGATACCGGTGCTTGTGGACAGCGGAGCCGGAGTCAGTCTCGTGGATGCTCGCTTTGTCCAGACTCATGGCCTGAGGTGTAGGACACTAGCCCAACCTCTAAGCGTCCAGGCCATTAACTCTGTTCCACTGAGCCAGGGGAGCTTGACTCAAGTCGTAGAAAATATCCATCTGCGGATAGGACATCATGAGGAGTCCTTGGCATGCTACGTCTTGGAGGGAATGCCGGTGCCTATCGTTTTAGGCCTCCCTTGGCTGAAAAAACACAACCCGGTAATAGATTGGTGGGCTAGGGAAGTCGTCAGCTGGGTGCAGTCGTGTGAGGGCTACTGCCTAGGGGCTACTGTCTCTGCCATCTCTCTGCAACTGGTCCCTTCCTCTCCCGTGGGAGCAGCAGATGTGCTGCAGGAAAGTAGGGGCAAGTCTAAACCCTCGCCATTAGCCAACCCTGGGAGGCGCAGACCTCATGGTGGAAGGGGTTGGAGGGTGGTGAGCCCATTGGTGAATTGCGGGGGTGTGAGTGTGGTGACACAGGGGGACGCCTCTGTTGTCAGTTCCAGTAAGAGTTCACCGTATTGTGACAAACTAATGTGTGGCAATAAACGTTCAGGTCTGGACCTGTGTGTGAACGAGCATGTATGGGTGGCCATCAAAAAAGATCCAGTGGAAGTGTGTTGCGGAGTCTTGCCAGCTCGAGTTACCCCCAACCATGCACATACACAACTTGTCCCCCAGGTCGGCGCTTTGAAGAGGTGTGGTGTCTCCAGAACATAAATTGCCAATACCAGCGGTGCTCGTTTGTCATGAACCTGAAGTTCAGGTAGTGGCTGGGGTGAACTCTGGATCTTGGCGTCCCCTCTGTAGGTGTTTCCCTGATGAGGAGTGGACTTGAGGGTCCAGAGGCCCCTCATTGAGGGAGGGTACTGTCACGATCCATGCTGGATTGTGACCCTGGATACACCGCCTCCAGCAGGGCAAATTTAAACAATGTAGCGTGCAGCCGGATACACCGCCTCCAGCAGGCGAATTTCAATAATTACATGTGTATCTGGATACACCGCCTCCAGCAGGGTGAATTTACAGAGTTAAGGGAAACATCAGGGAAACCGATACAATGGAGGGTGATATGAATGAGTCACCAAGGAGGGAAAAACAAAAAGCAAGCTAAGCCCAGAAAACCGGAGAGGTTGGTAACTAGCGGATTGCAGACCGCTGTCATAGAAATTCGCCCTGCTGGAGGCGGTGTATCCAGTCATCCATGACATCACATCTAATAAGGGACAAAAACAAACTGGCACAAGCAGTAACATATGGATGGTGATTCAGCACAGCCCCAGCCGGAGCTGGCTTACCACACAAAACTGAGATAGACAAAAACAGATCAAATGTAAACAGAATAGCAAATGAACACTTAGTTGAACATGCAGGGACTGAGCTGGAAACTAAGACCTCAGGAGGCAGGAAGAAAATCACCAGCAGGGATAGAGGGAGTCGGCTGTCTTAAATCCCAGTCTGAAACCCCAGATCTCCAAACGTCATCCTCATTATCAGGTGGCAAGCCTCTGTTAATCAGATCAGTGCCATTACCTCAAGTAACCACCAGAGGGAGCCTAGAAAGAGAACTCGCAACCCCTCTCTGTCAATTTGACCAGCTCCACTACCTTCCGCAATAACCAAAGGGAGGCCAGAAAGCGAATTCACAACAATAGTCCCTCTTAAACTGGGTGTCCGTTTGGGACCCAGAGACTCTGCCACTATTCAGATTAGGTAGGTTTTACCGTTAGTGTAGTTACTGTCTGAAATGGGTACACCTTGCTGTAGTGGGACAGCTGCTGTGAATTCTCTTACTTCTAATTCGGGGCTCCCTCTGGTGGTTACTGTGGGTAGTGGAGCTGGCCGGATTGATAGAAGTCTGCCACCTGACGACGATGATTGGAAATCTGGGGTTACTGATTGGGAGTATTTAAGTGAGCAGGCTTCCCTCAGTTGCTGCTGGTGATTGTTTCTTCCTGTGCATTTTGAGGTCTGCTGTCTCCTGCCTGATCCTGCATTTTTCAGTTAAGTGGTTCTTTTGCTAATCCTTTGCATCTGATCTGTTTTTTTCCTTTTTCTGCTTTCTGCTTTGCTTTGAGGGTTCAGTGTGCTTCCTGCTGGGGTAGTGCTGGACCCCGCTCCATATGTTACAGCTTGTGTCAGTTTGTTCAGTCCCCTGTTATATTAGTCACTTTTGCTTTGCTGCCAGTTTACACCAGAATGCTGATATAGTGGGGGAGAGGTCGTGAGACCTCATTGTTTTTGTACATCAGTCGTGTTGGATTTTTTAGGGTTTTTGCGTGATTGCAGACAGTGTCTTTCCTTTCCTATCCTGTCTAGACAGTTTGGGCCCCATCATTTCCTCAGTCTATTTTCTACCTGTGTTTGTGCCTCATCTTGTATCACCGACAATATATGTTTGTGGGCTATCTATTCCTTTGGGGTTCTACTCTGGGGCAGTTTAGATTTCACATTTCTTGCTTTAGGCTTAGTTAGCTCTCCGGCTGTACCGAGGCGTCTAGGGCATCGTAGGTACGCCCCACGGCTACTGCTAGTTGTGTTGTTATGATTAGGGTTCTGCAATCCGCTAAGTTACCAACCTTTCTGGTTTCCTGGTGGCCTGGCCTATTCCTGCCATCCTCCTCAGTGACCTGTTCATAACAGAATCACCAGCCTAAAGTGTAGACTCTAGGGTACTCTACAGAAGGAAAGAATTGTAAAAAAAAAAAAAAAAGGCGTCAGAATTTTTTAATATATTTTTTCCTCTTTTTTCTCTGGGGCCGTAGGAGGATTTTTTTCTTTAATGGAGACTAAGCAATTGTCCGATCGTGTTGAGCAGCTCGCTGCTGAAGTGCGGGGAATTTCTACTTATTTCGCTCAATCATCTGCTGTGAAACCAAAGATTCCTACTCCTGATGTGTTTTCTGGGGATCGGTCAAAATTTTTGAATTTTAAGAATAATTGTAAAGTATTTCCTGCTTTGAAACCTAACTCATCGGGGAGCTCGGTGCAGCAGATTAAAATTGTCATCTCCCTGCTGCACAGCGATCCCCAGGACTGGGCTTTTTCTCTGACACCTGGAGATCCTATCCTGGCTAATGTGGATGCGTTTTTTCAAGCCCTAGGGTTGTTGTATGATGAACCTAATGCTATTGATCAAGCTGAGAAAACCTTATTGGCATTGAACTAGGGTCAGGATGCTGCAGAGTTATATTGTCAAAATTTCCGAAAGTGGGCGGTCCTTACTAAATGGAATGATGATGCCCTCGCAGCTCTCTTTCGGAAAGGTCTGACAGAAACCGTAAAAGATGTTATGGTGGGATTTCCTGTCCTCTCTGGTCTTAATGACTCTATGTCATTATCCATTCAAATTGATTGACATTTACGTGAACTTAAAACTACACGAGAGGCAGTGCTGCCTTTCGAACAAACTTCTGAACCCATGCAATGTGGTAGGATTTTGTCTAGGACACAACGTCAAGAGTTTAGAAGGCGTAATAAGTTGTGCTTCTTTTGTGGGGACGCCTCTCATACTATTTCTGTCTGCCCTAAACGAGAAAAAACGTTTTGCTCACTCATTTGCGGTGGGCAGTGTACAGCCTGTTCCTTTTGGCGGTTACCTTGATCTGCTCCTTGTCTACATTTTCTGCTAAGGCTTTTGTTGATTCAGGAGCAGCTTTAAATCTGATGGATTTTGACTTTGCCAAACGTTGTGGTTTTCCCATGGTGCCCCTGCAGACCCCTATTCCTTTGAATGGTATTGATGCTACCCCTTTGGAGGAGAATAAAACCCAGTTTTGGACCCAGGAGATAATGCGGGTCACCCCAGACCACCAAGAGAATTGTAAATTTTTGGTGTTTACATGATATTATTGTACTGGGTTTTCCTTGGTTGCAAACCCATAATCCTGTTTTGGATTGGAAATCTGTGTCTGTGGTGAGTTGGGGTTGTCAATGTGTTCTTAGTGACAATCCTGTTTTTTCTACCTCTCCCCAGTCCTATGATGTTCCTGACTATTTGGCTGATTTTTCTGATGTATTTAGTGAGAGTAAAGTGCCTGTCACACTAAGCGATATCGCTAGCAATATCGCTATAACGTCACTGGTTTTTGTGACGTTATAGCGATATTGCTAGCGATATCGCTATGTCTGATACTTACCTCTGACCGCTCCCTCGCTGGTTATCGCTGATCGCGCGAGAACGTCCTGGACCATTTCTCATCGTCAGCTTCCTGCTGGGGATTCCTGCTGTGATGACAAGCGACGCGTGGACGCGGGCAGTAGTACGTCAGGATCGCCTCGTCTGACAGGTAAGTAGTGACCCCCGACCCCTGCGATATTGCTGGTGTGAGCTGCCTCTGTAGCAGCTCACTAGTGACCACTTAGCGATGTACCAGTGATCCTGACCGCGTCATATCGCTGGTCGGGATCGCTGGTGCATCGCTAAATGTGACAGTACCTTTAGTCCGCGTCTTTGCCTCCTCATAGGAGTTATGACTGCGCAATTGAGTTAATGCCTGGTTGTAAATTTCCCAAGGGTCGGCTTTTCAACTTATCGGTACCCGAATATGATGCTATGCGATCTTATATCAAGGAGTCATTGGAGAAGGGTCATATCAGACCATCCTCTTCACCTTTAGGTGCTGGGGGTTTTTTTGTGGCCAAGAAAGATGGCTCATTAAGGCCATGTATTGACTATCGTTCCCTTAACAAAATCATTGTTAAATATCAGTACCCATTACCCCCGATTTCTGATTTATTTTTCAGAGTTAAAAGTGCTTGTTGGTTTACCAAACTTGACCTCAGGGGGCGTATAATCTTATTCACATCAATCGCGGGGATGAATGGAAGACAACGTTTAATACTCCAGAGGGACATTTTGAGTACCTGGTGATGCCTTTTGGGCTCACTAATGCCCCTTCCGTCTTCCAATCTTTTATGAACAATATTTTCCGGGACTTTGTGGATAAGTTTTTGATCATTTATCTGAATGATATTTTGATTTTTTCCAGTGATTGGAATTCTCATGTGGAACATGTCCAGACTGTGTTCCTGATTTTGAGGGAAAATACTCTGTATGTTAAGGGATCAAAATGTCTCTTTGGTGTACAGAGGATTTCGTTTTTGGGATTAATTTTGTCCCTGTCTGCTATTGAAATGGACCCAGCCAAGGTAAAGGCCATTTATGATTGAGTTCAGCCCACTTCTCTGAAGGCTCTCCAGAAGTTTTTGGGTTTTGCTAATTTCTACCGTAAATTTATAAGTAATTTTTCTGGTATTGTTAAACCACTGACGGATTTGACCAAAAAGGGCGCTGATGTGGTGAATTGGTCTCCAGAGGCAGTCTCGGCATTTCAGGAGCTTAAGCGGAAATTCACTTCTGCTCCGGATCTACGGCAACCTGTTCTTTCGCTCCCATTTCATGTGGAGATAGATGCTTCTGAGATTGGTGCAGGAGCCGTTTTGTCCCAAAGAGATCCGGTAACCTCTAAGAAGAATCCCTGTGCCTTTTTTTCTCGAAAATTTTCCCCATCTGAACGTAACTATGACGTGGGGAATCGGGAATTGTTGGCCATGAAGTGGGCATTTGAAGAGTGGAGACATTGGTTGGAGGGAGCTAGACATCAAGTTGTGGTCCTCACCGACCACAAGAATTTGATTTATTTTGAATCAGCCAAGCACTTGAATCCTAGACAGGCTAGATGGGCCTTTTTTTCATGCATTTTAATTTTGTGGTCTCTTTTCTTCCGGGCACTAAAAATGTTAAGGTGGATGCCCTTTCTAGGAGTTTCTTTGCGGATTCTCTTGATGTGACCGAGCCTACTACCATTCTAAATGAGGGTGCAGTTCTTTCCGCCATCTCACCCGATTTGAGACATGCCCTGGAGGAATTTCAGGAGGACAAACCTGAACGATGCCCTATGGGAAAGTTGTATGTCCCTGACCAGTGGAGGAGAAGAGTAATGTCTGAAATTCATTGCTCTGCGTTAGGTGGTCATCCAGGTATTTTCGGTTCCAGAGATTTAGTGAGTCGGTCTTTTTGGTGGCCTGCCTTATCTCTTGATGTCAGGAATTTTGTGCAGTCCTGTGGGACTTGTTCTCGGTCCAAGCCCTGATCTCATTCTAGTGGTTTGTTGATGCCCCTGACGATGCCCAGGAGGCCATGGACCCAGGGCCGATTTTAGACAAAGTGGGGCCCTAGGCAAAAGTTTAAAGTGGGGCCCCAAATGTTAACATTGTAAAACCACACATTTAGGTTACATTACATGAGCAGGAAGTGGATACAGGTGGCAGAGGGGCCTGGAGCCAGTGCTGGCACTGTGGCCCCCATATTCAGGGGCCTTATATCGGTCAATGGGTCTGCCACTATTAGCATTACACAGGAGCGTGGCTAGGATCAGAAAAGATTGGAGGGCCTGGCCCCAAGACAAAGAGTTGTCCCCCAACCCCCTCTTAATTTTTTTTTAACACTGCAGATAACACAGCAGGGCTCCCAACTGTCCTGGATCCAGCGGAACAGTCCTGATTTTGACACTCCCACCCGATATCCAGGCCGGGATTGCAGTTTTCCCGCACTGCGAATCAGCCACCACGCCCACCTGTCATTTCAGAAGGGGCTGTGTACCGATCGCCATACAATTCCCTCTATGCATAGCACACTCCAGAACAGAAGCCCTCCCCGGCTCATGTGACCAGTCACATGACTCTGACCTCATCTTATGTAACACCAGAGATAGCAGTAATAACTCTTGGAGAACAGATAATGTAGTAGATGTCACCTGCAGTCCTATGTAACACCACAGATAGTCTTACTCTGAAACGCTATGGCTATGTTCACATGCATTTTTTTCAGTAGCCAAAACCTGTTCAATTGGCAGTAAAAATGTTGCGTTCAAAACACCTGTTTTTCAGCTTGTTTTCTGGGGTTATTTACACTTTTCTCAGCTTTTTTTAAAGTGAGGATGATTGCTTTGTCTACAGTATGTTTAAGGCCACGTTCACACGTTGAGTATTCGGTCAGTATTTCACATCAGTATGTGCAAGTCAAAACCAGGAGGGTGAGAAATCCAGAAGTGGTGACCTGTTTCTGTTATACTTTTCCTCTGATTGTTCCACTGCTGTTTCTGCATTACAAATTCTGATGTGAAATACTGACCAAATACTGAACGTGTGAATGACACTTAATAGTTTAATTCACCAAAACCATTTCAAAAATTGCAGCAAAAAATACCGATGCAATATCTGCAGCTTTTTGTTTTTTATTCTTTCATTGCTTTCTAAAGGTGAAAACACACTGAAAGAAGTGACACGTTGTAGATTTAAAAAGTGCTACAGTTCTGAAATTCAGTCTGAAAAAAATCAAGCGCATGCAGGAGATTTTGGAAATCTCATATGTTTTGCTGGCACTTTAAAAAGCCGCTCTTGGCCACGTTCATATGCAGAATTTCTGCAGCTTTTTCTTCTGCAAATAAGAAGCTTACAGCATTTTACAGCACAAGCAAAGACTGAGATTTTCAGAGATCTCCCGCACACCCTTTTATTTTCTCCTGACTGAATTTCACAACTGCAGCGTTCTTTAAATCTGCAGCGTCACTTCTTTCAGCAATTTTTTGCACCCGTAGAAAGCAATGAAAAAGTTTTAGAAAATCTCACCCCTACCATGTACTGGACGCAGTGATTTCGCACGGTTCAGTGACCACATGTGGAATCACCTGCGTTCAAAAGATGGCAGCAGTTTAGACGGAGCATAAGTCCGCTACGTTCAAAGTGCTGCCATTTCCGGATCGTCTGCACATACCCTAAAAAATGGGCATTTTGAAAGCAGTGTTTTTACTGCCAAGAGAGCCAGCTTTAACATAGTAACATAGTTTTGAAGGCTGAAGGAAGACCTTATGTCCATCTAGTTCAGCCTATTTTTAGTGCAGATGTTCTGCATTGTTGATCCTGGGGAAGGCAAAAAACCCACAGAGTAGAAGCCAATTTTCTCCATAGGGAAAAAAATTCCTTCCCCTAAGCTGCGTCAACCATCTACCTATAATATTATGTTATTCGTAACCTTCTATACTGTTACTCACAAGAAAAGCATCCATTCCTTTCTTAAATTCATTCAGTGAGTTGGCCATCACCACTTCCTCAGGAAGAGAATTCCAGAGCCTCACTGCTCTTACCATGAAGAACCCTCTTTTAAGCTGGTGCAGAAATTGTCTTTCCTCCAAACGAAGAGAATGCCCCATTGTTCTTGTCACAGTCCTTGGTACAAAGAGTTCATTGGAGAGATCTCTGTATTGCCCACTGATATACTTGTGCATATATATTAAGTCTCCCCTAAGTCTTCTCTTTTATAGAGTAATTAGACCTAATTTTGATAACCTTTCTGGGTATTGTAGTAAACCAACTCCATTTATCATTTTAGTAGCCCGCCTTTGAACCCTTTCAAGTTCAGTAATGTCTTTCTTGAGCACCGGCGTCCAAAATTGCACACAATACTCCAAGTGTGGTCTGACGAGTGATTTGTACAGAGGGAGAGTTATGTTTTCATCTCGTGTCCCCAGGCATCTTCTAATGCATCCCATGACCCTATTTGCTTTGGTGGCAGCTGCCTGACACTGGGCACTCCAATTTAGCTTCTTATTGACTAAGATGCCTAAGTCTTTTTCCATGTCCGATTTCCCCAGCAGTTTCCCATTTAGTAAGTAATTGTAGCATCAGTTTCTCCTTCCCATGTGCATAACCTTACACTTATCTGTGTTAAACCTCATTTGCCATTTTTCAGCCCAATTCTCCAATTTACTCAAATCTGTCTGTAGTTGCAAACTGTCCTCCTTTGTGTTAACTACCTTACATAGTTTTGCATCATCTGCAAATACTGATATTTTACTGTGTAAGCCATCCACTAGATCATTAATAATTTTTTGGCTGCAAAAAAAAAAAGGCACCAAAAACGCTGATTCCTATGCAAACCTGTACTAGTACTATATATATGTATGGTTTACCCTTGTTATTTCACATGGGAAGTCATTTATTTCTATATCATAAATCCCCTGATTCAGCAGACAATATCCTTGTCATGTCATCCAGACAGTAGTGACAGGAGGTCGCCCTGTCACATTACAAGCAGTGATAAGTGACTGTGGTCAGAGCTGATGCTGATCGCTGCTGTATGTGGCTGTGAATCCTGATCCTACAGCAATCAGCACAGAGCTCTGGGACCACAGTGAGTAAATCACTGCACTTTGACCTGATATTGCTGCTCTTACCAGGTTCTGTGGCTTCACTTAGGCATATCCATTCTCAGGTCAGTGCTAGGAGCAGCCATGACACAGGTGGAGACATAGAGCTGCAGTCATCTGCTGTGCTGTAATCGGACCCTCCCCCTCACTCTCAACTTTTAACCTAACTGCAGGGAGAGACAGGGGGGCTCAAGGGGCTTTGCGAGAGACACTCCAAGACTTCAGAGCAATGCACAGCGTTATTCACTGCTGTACACCCTCTGGGCACTTCATAAATGGACTGCAGATGCAGGGGGCCCCCTTTGTAGGTGGGGGCCCCAGGCATCTGCCTGGTCTGCCTGGTCCAAACGCCGGCCCTGCATGGACCCATATGTCAATGGATTTTATTTCTGATCTCGCTGTCTCTCAGAGAATGACTGTTATCTGGGTGATCTATGATAGATTTTCTATGATTTTCCATCTTGTACCACTCCCACAGTTGCCATCTTCGTCTGAGTTGGTGCCCTTGTTTTTACAACAAGTGGTTCGTTTGCACGGGATTCCTGAGAACATTGTGTCGGACAGAGGAATCCAGTTTGTTTCCAGGTTTTGGAGAGCTTTTTGTTCCAAACTGGGAATTCAGTTATCTTTCTCCTCTGCATTTTATCCTCAGACCAATGTGCAGACTGAGAGAACAAACCAGACTTTGGAATCCTATTTGAGATGTTTCATATCTGCTGATCAAGATGACTGGGTCTCATTTTTGCCCTTGGCCGAATTCGTGCTAAACAATAGGGCTAGTTCTGCCACTTTGATGTCTCCTTTTTTCTGTAACTTTGGGTTTCATCCTCGATTTTCTTCAGGGCAGGAGGAAGCTTCAGCCTGCCCAAGTGTGGATTCTGTGGTAGAGAGAATGCAGCAGATTTGGGACCAAGTTGTTCCACTCTCAGGAAAAGGCACAACGGTTTTCCAACCGGCATAGGACAATTGGTCCCCGGTTTAAAGTGGGTGATATGGTTTGGTTGTCCTCAAAAAATATTCCTATGAAGGTTGCGTCTCCAAAATTCAAGCCAAGGTTCATTGGACCTTATAAGATTTTGGAAATCCTTAACCCCATTTCTTTCCGTTCGGCTCTTCCAGTTACGTTTAAGATTCATAACGTGTTTCATAAATCTTTGTTGAAAAGGTTTGTGGAGCCAGTAGTTCTCATGGCTGCGCCCCCAGACCCTGTATTGGTTAAGGGTAATTTGGAGTATGTGGTAGAGAAGATCCTGGATTCTCGTCTGTCTAGACGGAGACTCCAGTACTTGGTCAAGTGGACAGGTTATGGCCTTGAGGATAATTCTTGGGTCTCTGCTTCTGACATTCATGCCGAGAGATTGGTTCATGCTTTTCACCGGGCCCATCCTGATCGGCCTGGTGGCATGGATGAGGGTTCGGTGACCCCTCCTCAAGGGAGGGGTACTGTTGTGAATTCTCTTACTTCAGAGTTGGGGATCCCTCTGGTCGTTACTGTGGGTAGTGGAGCTGGCCAGATTGACAGACGTCTGCCAAATGATTGGAAATCTGGGTTTGCTGATTGGGAGTATTTAAGTGAGCAGGCTTCCCTCAGTTGCTGCTGGTTTTCTTCCTGTGCATTTTGAGGTCTGCTGTCTCCTGCCTCATCATGCATTTTTCAGTTAAGTGGTTCTTTTGATAATCCTTTGCATCTGATCTGGTTTTTTCCTTTTTTCCTTTTTCTGCTTTCTGCTTTGCTGTGAGGGTTCAGCGTGCTCCCTGCTGGGGCAGTGCTGGACCCCGCTCCATATGTTACAGCTTGTGTCAGTTTGTTCAGTCCCCTGTTATATTAGTCCCTTTTGCTTTGCTGCCAGTTTACACCAGAATGCTGATATAGTGGGGTAAAGGTCGTGAGACCTCTATGTTTTTGTACATCAGTTGTGTTGGATTTTTTAGGGTTTTTGCATGATTGCAGACAGGGTCTTTCCTGTCCTGTCCTGTCTAGACAGTTTGGTCCCCATCATTTACTCAGTCTATTTTCTGCCTGTGTTTGTGCCTCATCTTGTTTCACCGACAATATATGTTTGGGGGCTATCTATTCCTTTGGGGTTCTGCTTCGGGGCAGTTTAGATTTCACTTTTCTTGCTTTAGGCTTAGTTAGCTCTCTGGCTGTGCCGAGGCGTCTAGGGCATCGTAGGTACGCCCCACGGCCACTGCTAGTTGTGTTGTTAGGATTAGGGGTCTGTAATCTGCTAAGTTACTAACCTTTCTGGTTTCCTGGTGGCCTGGCCTATTCCTGCCATCCTCCTCGATGACCAGTTCATAACAGACAGCTTTATACTTTTTTGATCAAAACAGTGTTTACCCTATGTTAATTATTTAATGCTCTTGCTATTTTGCTTATTTATTTTCATTAGGGTATATACACACATTGTTTTTTCCTTTGGTTTTGCTTGCTTTTATGTGTGGCCTCCTTTCTACTGAGCTGTGCAGCTCACTTAGGCCAGGATCACACATGCGAGAAAAATGGCTGAGTCTCGCATGTTAATACCCGGCACTCAGGGGCGGAGCATGAGGCTCCATGTATTGCTATGGGGTCGCACGCTCCGATCCGAGTGCCGGCGGCAGTGCCGGGTATTAACGTGCGAGACTGGGCCGTGTTTCTTGCATGTGTGATCCCGGCCTTATAGTCCCTCTTAAGCTGGGTGTCCGTTTGGGACCCAGAGACTCTGCCACTATTCACACTAGGTAGGTTTTACCGTTAGTGTAGTTACTGTCTCAAATGAGTACACCTTGCCGTGGTGGGACAGCTTTATATTTTTTTAATCAAAACAGTGTTTACCAAGTACCCTATGCTAATTAATTAATGCACTTGCTTTTTTACTTATTTATTTTCATTAGGGTATATACACATATTGTTTTTTCCTTTGGTTTTGCTTTCTTTTATGGCCAGTAAGAACATGCTTTTACATCATGCATGTCATTCAAGTCTACTCCAGTTCAGTTTTTTTGTTTTTCATCAGCTGATATGTGCCTCGAAAAATGCGGGCTCAGCACCGGAACCCGTACCAAACAGGGGGAGTCCGACATCGACGTACATTTACACCCGATGTCGGAAAAGGGTTAAGGCCAGGGAACTGTCCTGGCATGGTCAGATCGACCTGGTGTTTGGGAGTGGTGGCTCTACGATATCTGGTTTTAATACTTCTCAAGTTGACAAAATGTCTACTATTTTTAAAACTGTATTATATAAGAGAACAAAGTTATGGTGGAACCAGGCATTTCTTGAAGACTAACTACTTAAGCAATTGATTCCCAGGGGTTTACAGGTTTGAGTTATTCCATCTTTCCCAGTTGATGATGATATCTTCACCAGCAACTGGGAAAACATATGGAACTAGTTGTCGAGAAAGTTCATGGATTTACTGATTAATTTCAATTTAAAGATCACTGAGATTGACAAAACTCTTGAGGATATGCATCAAGAAGCTAAGACTGAACTAACGGTTGGACAATTGCAATCCATCACTTGACAAATGAATAAAGCCATGAACGGATGTGTAAAAAATATTCAGATCAAGACAGCTAAATTGACGATAGATCAGAAAGATTTTGCAATGAAACAGGTACGTAGATGGAAGAAACAGAATCTACTTAATAACCAAATGCCAGCAAGATTTACATATTTTTGCACGGTCTTTAATTTTATAAAAATACTTTCACAATGAAACAACTGCAGCTTCATTTCCTACAGAGCAGAAGGTGTTAGCCTTACTAGAAGAATTGGCATATGAACCCAATTTAATGGAGGCAGGTAAGCTACCTCCATCAATCTGACAGAAATCTATGAAAATCCCCCCACTTACCTTTTGTCCCAATGTGGACCTTTTTCTCCAATTATCTGTCGTGACTTTGATAATATCGACTCCTATACAAAGGATACGGGTGAATTTCATGATGCCTTGTACACAGTCAAGGCACCAAGGGACAGGGGCAGCAAAATAGCCCTAAAATATCTTTGACCTGCCACCATATTTGACTGTAACTATTGTGATCTTTTGATTGTAGGCCTTATTCCATTTACAGTAAACAGTAGAATGATGTGTTTTACCAAAAAACTTTATCTTGGTCTCATCTGTTCACAAGACAACTGTAGGTACTCTAAAAATAGTGGGGGATGCCTGTTGGTTCTCTATAAATTGTGAGGGCCGACTGCTGGCCCTCCAAGTTTCAAACTTTACAGTATTAATACGAAAAAGAAAATATCCCCACCTTGGATGGACAAATTATTTGGCAGTATTAATATATGGCTTTGAAAAGCATAGCCATCTGCTGGCCCTCTAAAATGAGAGTGAGGGTCGCCTGATGGCTCCCTGACATAGTGAGTTCCACCTGCTGGCACTCTAAGGCTATGTGCACACGTTGCAGATTCTGCTGTGGAATTTTACGCGCAGATTTTGCTAAATCCTCAGGTATAATGACCTGCGTTTTACCTGAGGATTTAGTGCAGATTATGTGCAGTTTTTGTGCAGATTTCCCCTGCGTTTTGACACCTGCGGATTCCTACAGTATAAAGGAGCAGGTGTCAAAAAGCTGCGGCTCTGCACAAAAGAAGTGACATGCTACAGTTTTGAATCCGCGGAAAAAACCGCAGCATGTGCACAGCGGATTGTTTTTTAAATAGGCTAAAATGGTTCTGTACATCACTTGCAGATCTTCTGCAGATCCCCAGGGCCAAATCCGCTGCGGATCCGCAACAGAATCCGCAGCGTGTGCACATAGCCTCACAATAGTGAGGGCCGACTGCTGGCCCTTTACAAATACTGATGGCCCTGAAAAAAAAATTGTGACTTTCAGAGTCTCTTCATCATAAATTAAACAGGATGTGTCTGATCATGTCTCACACCACATGGCCAGATAAGGTATTAAAAGATAAAATAACATTTCCTGTTGAATGTTTTTTTTTCATCATTAAATGCAATGCAAACGTGCAGTAACACTGCATGTTAACATAGCCCAAGGTGTGGAGGAGCATTTTTTTTCTCTTATTTATTTTGCCTTATATACAAGTTGCTATCCTGGAAAGAATGTTTCTTAACATTTTTTCCAGTGAAATGCATTTTAACTTCGGTTTTGTATGTTTTATTTTCCATAAAAGTAGCGTAATACTCAGACAACATTTTTCCAAGCAGCTACCTTGGATTCAGAGATGCTTCCAGGGGTCTTCTCAATGCTGTTCCAATGCCACTTCAGCTCTGTTTCCAGCAATTTTTAGACCCCCTCCAGACCTTTGGGGGGGGCATCGGCAAAATGCTCGAGTTTCCCATTGACTTTCATTATACTCGTTACTCGGGTCGAGCACCCAAGCATTACGATTTGCTCAACTCGAGTAACGAGTACCTGAGCATTTTAGTGCTCCCTCATCATTAGTGAGAATAAGTATTTATTTTATTTTCTAAACCTTATCTTTATTATGCTCTGGGGTCTGGAAGGAGAGTGAATATTTATTAGGCAAGTGAGAATTTTGACCACATTATAATTTGATCCATAGTTTCCAACTCCAAACTGTATAAACTTGAATGCTTATTGGTTTGTAGTATATCGGTGGATGTGTATTTGTGCCATGAGGGAGAGTGTGAGGCCCTTTATCAAGGTGTGCAGAAATATTAGGCAGCTTATTTTCCTCAGGCAAAAGGGGCCAAAATAGAGATTTATCTGACTCTGAAAAATCAAATAGTGTTAAAAATCTTACAGAAGGATGCAGCACTATAGAAATTGTAAAGATATTGTGGCGTGATCACAGAACCATCAAAAGTTTTGTTGCAAATAGTCAGCAGTGTCGCAAAAAAGACATTGAAAAAAAGATGTGAATCAAATTTACCGGTAAAATCTGCTTATTCCAATTTCATGACTCCTGAGGAAGAAAGGGTGAAATGCAAGGAAACAGACCCAGCACACAGTTTATTTAACATGTAAAATTGTATGATCTTTTTTACAATGACTATTTCTGTTTGAGGTGGACTGTTTTCCTTTCCTCTATGAAAAATCTACATATAGTATGTAACTTTCAATCACCACTTGTGTATGTTATCAACAGGCTTTACTATAATATATATGCTCTAGAAATTATAATTGTTCTGAGCTCACCTGGGTTCACATTTCAGAGATATACACTGCTTAAAAAAATAAAGGGAACACTAAAATACCAAATTGTAAGTATCATTGAATAAATGAAATATTCCAGTTGCAAATCTTTATTCATTACAAAGTGTAATGCATTTAGAACAATAAAACTTAAAAATGATCAAAGTGAATCAAAATGAATATCCCATGGAGGTCTGGATTTGGAATGATAGTCAAAATCAAAGTGGAAAATTAAATTACAGGCTGATCCAACTTCATTGGAAATGCCTCAAGACAAGTAAATGATGCTCAGTAGTGTGTGTGGCCTCCACATGCCTGTATGACCTCCCTACAATGCCTAGGCATGCTCCTGATGAGGCAGTGGAGGTTCTCCTGAGGGATTTCCTCCCAGACCTGGATTAAAGCATCAGTCAACTCCTGGACAGTCTGTGGTGCGATGTGGCATTGGTGAATGGAACGAGACATGATGTCCCTGACTTGCTTGATTGCATTCAGTTCTTGGGAATGGGCGGGCCAGTCCATAGCTTCAATGCCTTCATCATGCAGGAACTACTGACACATGTCAGCCACATAAGGCCTAGCATTGTCATGCATCACAAGGAACCCAGGGCCCAGTGCAACATTTTGTTCTCCAAGTGGGACTGAGTATCTCATTCTGGTACCTGGCAGGGAACCTCTGGCTAGCACATGGATGGCTGTGTGGCACTCCAAAGAAATGCCTACTCACACAGTTACTGACCCACTGGCAAATGGAAGGATTTTGCAGGCAGCAGAATGTTCTCCATGGTGTTTCCAGACTCTGTCATGTTTAACACATGTGCTGAGTGTCAATCTGCTCTCATCCGTGAAGAGCACAGGGCACCAATGTCGAATCTGCCAATCTTGGTGTTCTCTGGAAAATGCCAATAACCCTGCATGGTGCTGGGCTGTAAACCCAACATCCACTTGCGGATGTCAGTCCTTCATACCACCCTCACAAAGCCTGTTTCTAACAGTTTGAGCAGACACATGGATGTTAATAGCCTGCTGGAGGTCATTTTGAAGGGCTCTGGCACTGCTCCTCCTGTTCCTCCTTGCACAAAGGAGGAGTTAGCTGTCCTGCTACTGTGTTTATGCCCTCCTAAGGCCCCCTCCATGTCTCCTGATGTACAGGACTGCCTCCTGGTATCTGCTTCATGGTCTAGGTACTGTGCTGACAAACACAGCTACCCTTATTGCCACAGCTCGCATTGATGTGCCATCCTGCATGAGCTGCACTACCTGAGCAACTTCTTTGGGTTGTAGACACCGCCTCATGCTACTGTACCTCTAGGGATGAGAGCAATGACAAAAAGCAAAAATGACCAAAACAACAGCCAAAAAGGATGAGAACATAGAAATGGTCTGTGGTCACCCCCTGCAAAACCACTCTTTTATAGGGGTTGTCTTGCTAATTGCCTATCATTTTTATCTGCTGTCTGTTCCATTTCCACAACAGCAGGATAAATTGAATCACAATCGGTGTTGTTTCATAACTGGACAGGTTGATTTCACAGAAGTGTAATTAACTTGGAGTTGTTTGAGTGTTGATTTTATTTTTTTGAGTAGTGTATATATATATATATATATATATATATATATATATATGCTCTACTGTACTTGAACTAGATAATTTATCTTTATTCAACACACTGTGGCTGTATATGCATATTGTATATTTGTTTTGTGTTTTTTTTGTTATTATTCTATCTGACTTTTAGTGCACTTGCACTTTACCTTATCACTAACTGTCCCACATGTCTTTTAATTATAGTCCTCTCTTTTGTGTTATCTTGTCTTGATGATTAGATCTCGTCTTTATAAGTATTCTAATTTTAGTGTTTGCAGGTCTACTTTTAATTCTAAAGGCCCCTTTACATTTAGCGATGCACCAACGATCCCGACCAAGATACGATCCGGTCAGGATCGCTGGTGCATCGCTAAATGGTCGCTAGTGAGCTGCCAAACAGACAGATCTCACCAGCAATGCAGCGACGCAGCAGCGGTCGTTACTTACCTTTCAGACGCGGCGATGATGACGTCATCCGCCTGCGTCCACACATCGCTCGTCGGCGCCAGCAGGAAGCCGCCGATGAGAAATGGACCAGGCCGATCTCGCGCAATCAGCGATAACCAGCGGGGGAGCCGGTCGGAGGCAAGTATCACATGTAGTGATATCGCTAGCAATATCGCTGCTGCGTCACAAAATTGGTGACGCTTTAGCGATATTGCTAGCGATATCGCTATGTGTAAAGCCCCCTTAAGAGTGCTTTTCTTTACATGTATACTATTTTGTTTTAACAAATATCTGAGCTAATTGTATATTTTTTAGATAGTTTTGATTTCTTTTTCAAGTAGTTGGTTTCTACTTGAATTCGAAATTTGCGTGATCCACTCATCTATAGTTGAAACAGTTTAAAAAGTCCTTCAAGGGATTTTTCAGTAAATAAAAAATGTTTTTAAAGGGCTTAGAATGTATGGAAATAAAAGCAATAATACACTAATTGAGGCCTCGCAGCTCACAATTTGAAGCTTACCCAGTTCTCATTTGTCTCTACTTACTGGTTCCATCTCAACCCAGTGTAAACGGACGGCTATGCCCTCCCAGCCAATCACTGATTCACGCGCTTCATCACTGAGTTACCGCTATCACATCAGCATCATACACCATCGAATATCTTTGGAAAGGTAGTTTTCTGTTCCTTATATGACTTCGCAGGTATTAGAGCTATGAATGGGAAGCAACAGTTAATATTAAGATGTCTTGATCTACGCTGACTTCAATATTGATCAAAATGAACAAACCATAAAGTCTTTCTTTAAATATTTAATGAATTTTAAAAGCTGCAGAAATGTCTAAAATCCATTCTGGCTGAGTTCAGTTAAATTATTCTGCTTACTAATCAAATGTGGTCAGTTCAGTAACTGAATGCAGAAGAAGCCTGGAGCAGAAATGGATTCATGAAGTTCAGAAGTATGGTCCAGCTTTAATTTGTGGTTTGATGCTAATGTTAACTTTTAACTGCCTTAGAGCAAATATACAATATAAAGGGAACCTGGAAAGATATTCAAGAGCCTGGTCTCCAGAAACTTCTCTCCAACCCACTCCCCTCTAAGTGTGTGTGTGTAAGTATGGATTTGGCAGCTTCACAATGGCATTTAAAAGCCTTCAACATGGTGGTGAATTTTCCTGACAGCCATGAGCACTCTGCGTATGAGCCATATGTTTGTTCAAAGACACTATTATCCCAATATGTACAGTGGGTAGAGTGATAAATGTTTATAATCAGAACAAGCACTGAAAAATGGTAATGTGTTGTAGCAAGATGGAGCTCTTGACTAGAACTGTCACTGACCCCACTCAACAAGGAAGCAAGGAGACTGCATAGCCCTGAGCTGCTCAAGAGACAACTTGAGAATGTCCCCACATGATTTATGCATCTATTAGCCCTCTGTGTCTGTATTGTTACACACTTAACATTATGGCTGGTCCAAACAATCAGGGCAATTGTTACCACCCACCTTTCGTGTCTCCCCTTTTTCCATCATAGATTGTAAGCTTGCGAGCAGGGCCCTCACTCCTCTTGGTATCTGTTATGATCTATGTGATTATTGTTATGCTGTAATGTCTATCGTCTGTACAAGTCCCCTCTGAAATGTAAAGTGCTGCGGAATATGTCATTGCTATAGAAATAAAATTTATTATTATTATTATTATTGAGAACACATGTTGTAAGCTTAGTATCATCCGAATCAAACTACATATAGAATCGTTTTTACCATTTCTCCACAATTGGAATTTTTTTTGCAGTTTATCAATACATAATATGATAAAATGAATAGACTAAAAGTTGTCCAACAAAAAAAAGCAATCAGATAGCAAAGCTGAAGGAATTATTAACAAAAACTTGTAAATACATATACGGTAAATATATCTGGTACAATCATTATAGAACCCAAGTAAATGTAATGACAAATAAAGAGCAATTTGTTCAATATCCTAATATGGCTACCTATAAGAAGGAGCAAAGAGACTCAAAAACACTATATGCTAAAATGTATTAACGTTATTAAAAATGGAGAGTAAAATAGATTTAAAATGAAATCACACAATGAGGGAGCAACATTCTAAGGGAAGATGGAGCAAAAAAAGCAAAACAGAAATGCAAAAAATAATAAAAAGGAATCTGTCAGTACTATCAACCCCAAAAAACCACACATATGGGCACTTAGGTCTTTAAGATGTAAATCTATCTACCTTTATATAGTCTATAGATTTGAATGTGGAAAAGCAATAGTGCACATGGCAACATTTTTTTCACCTTTATATTTTTTATTTTTTGGAAGACTTCAGCTTTGAAATCACTCTGCTTTTACCCGTAGAATCAACAGTAAGCAAAAAAAAATAACACACCATAAACAAAAACCATGCCAAAAACTTGTCAAAACATATATATTTTTGTTTTACAAGGTTTCTGAGACAGATTTTAGGGTATGCGCACACATTGCAGATTTGCCTGCAGAATTTTCTGCACAGAATCTGCATCTCTTGCCAGAAAATGCAGGTAAAAATCAGCACGTTTTTGATGCCTTTTTGATGCGTTTTTTTATGCAGATGTGATGGTCAACGTGTGACTGGACACACTGCCTCCAGCAGGCCTAATTTCTTTGACACACGTGACCCTGGATACACCGCCCCCAGTAGGGTGAATTTAAATAATATAATGTGCACCGGGTACACCGCCTCCAGCAGGCGAAATTCAGAATTACACGCGTATCTGGATACACCGCCTCCAGCAGGGCGAATTTCAGAATTACACGCGTATCTGGATACACTGCCTCCAGCAGGGCGAATTTAAATAATAAAGGGAAACCAATACAATGGAGGGCCCTGCGATAGGAAACGGGGACGTGGAGACCTCCTGCACTCCCCTGAGCCAGTCTCTACACTCCTAACAGTCCCTATACAGGCTCCGCACCTGTCGCCGAGCTGGAACCTAAGAACCCTAGCTCACATTGCACATAGCCCTTTCTAATGAAATGGACGGTGCAGAAACTAATCCCACCACTGCACTGAAACACACAAAAGGAAAGTTACAAAACAGGGGTAACACCACTTAGTTTTGCTCTGTTGCTCTTGCTCCCAGCAACACCAGAGTCCAGAGTCCAACACCAGAATGCAGCTCTCCTCCTGAATAGCTGCAACGTCACCAAGCGTTGTCAGAGCTGCAAGGAACTCTTCACTATGGGTCCTTCCACACCAGGACTCTGACTGTGCTGCAAGGAACTCTAGCTAGCTCCTTCCTCCACCAGGAATGGTTGGAAATGACTAATATCACCAACCGTGAGTGAAACCACCTGCTACACCTTTATAGGCAGGACCCAAGGAATCACACCTGCTTCATTATCATGTGCAATAACACTAACCATCACCGGGGGCAAACTACAACAAAAGACACCACCGTGCAACAACCCTAATGGCCACCGGGGGCAAAACTATCTTTAAGAACACAGCTTAAACAAAAAAAAGGTTACTAGTGCATTTATCTGTCATAATCCAACCTGGATCATGACAACAAATTTGTATGCGTTTTTGTAAGCTAAATAAAGATCTATTATTTAACAATAAAGAGTTGTGATGTCATTAGCATTAGTGCACATGCACCGGATTTACTAGGTCCTGGAAGTATTTTGCTGTGTTCCGGGACATAGTTTACCAGCGCATGCGCACTAATGCTTTTCGGCTATGCCCGCAGTTGGGCAAAGCATACTGCGCACGCGTGGGATGCAATTTGAATCCGCACGCACGGGACCTGTACGAGGACAACGCTATTCACAGGACAGAATGCGTACAGCACGCCAATTTGGGGTGGAGAGAGGGACTAGAACCAACGCCCATAGGACCGGACCAAGGATATTACCATATCATGCGCAGGCATATAAAAAGTTTTTATGGGGAATTCATGTGGAGTCAGGGGGTTTCACAAGTAGTTGGGGAATGTATGCCTCACACTCTTTTAGATGATATTTTTAGTTGATAGGCCAAAAAACTGGTGACAGATTCCCGTTAAGTAGTCTCAAAAGCCTGCTATTGCTATCCTCTTTTGGGCCGGTGCAGACAACCAAAAAATCTCTCCTCCCAAAAACATAGTAACATAGATAGCAAGGCTGAAAAGAGACATTTGTCCATCCAGTTCAGCCTATATTCCGTCAGATTAAATCCCCAGATTTACGTCCTTCTAAAGAACATAATGACTGTAAGATACAAAAAACGAGCCGATTATGCAAAGCACACTATGATTGAACTGTGATCCGTGTGTGATCATAGTGTGATTCAATTCTCTCAGATGAGAAGATGGCGAAAAAAAATGTCTCCATCTTCTCAATTCTTTCAGTCCATGGAAATGCAACTACACTCAAATGTCATCCAGTTTCCACAAACTCATTGACTTGCATGGCTGAGTGTGATCCAAATATGCAACGATTTTTTCCTCGGACCGGCTTGGCCTGAGTAAAACTCAGACATTTGCATGGGCCCATAGCATAACATTGGTGCAAGTGTGATCCAATGTTTTATCAGATAGCACTCGGACCAATAATAGGGTTATCTGCGTGAGCACTTTCAGCTACCAATTAAAAAACATCAACCAATGAGTACTGTTTGGAGGAAAAAGATGTGATGTCCCTTGTGGAATCCGCACCAAACTTTATATTGAAGTCAAAAGGCTTTTTCTGCTGTAACTTTCATGTTATTCCACTAGAGGTCTCTATAACCACATTGAAATCACAAAGAAATGGCATGATAATTGAGATTTTGCTGTTTTTTCTGTATATGGCTGTTTGACAACAAACTTTATCAAAATGAGATTACAAGGAAAGGACAACATTTAGGTGAGAATAAAGCTAAACAATACAGCTTTTCATCACAGATAGGAATGTATTAAAGGGAACCAGTCAGCAGGGTTTTCTACCACAAACTAATGGCATCTAGCAAAGTTGCTGTAAAGTTAAATTCATACTTTTTTGTTTAAGAAAATCAATTTCCTGTTTTTTAGAAATTCCAATTCTAATGAGCCTCAAGTGTCAGACTGCAGATCCTAACAGATACTGACAGCTCTCTTCATCAGGACCATGATGTGCATGCACCATCCAAGGTAATAAGGGTGCGCTAGATTTCAGGTGGGGGAAGCAGATCACTCAAGAGACCAAAGTGAACTATCAGTCACTGACAGGAGGCAGAGAAATAGGAAGCGAGGCAGGAGCGTCACTGACTTAAGAGAATCTGCGGGCAGCAATATAGGGAGGGAGGTCAGAAACCTGTAAGTGTAGTGCCAGGAGAGCACCCCACAGTGACCCGGTCCGTGGCCCTGGGCGTCCAGTAAAATTAATAAATGATGATGATGATGGGGTAGTTTGTAGGGGAATTATGTTGTGACGCCACCCGTGGTATTCGGCAAGGGTAGCCAACGCTGCAGTGCAGATCCTATGGGATGTTAGGGCAGCAAAGATGGTTAAGTTTTCCACGAGTAGAGCTGTGTCCCAGGGCAGTTAGGATGTTATAAGTAAAGATGGTGGCTATGGTGCTGAGTGCGGTGCAGGGCAGGTGAGACACGAATGACACAGATGACACAGCAGGGTGCAGTTTCCAATATTTTACTCACAGTTGTCTTGTGCACAGATGCCTGCTTAGTGCCATGTTTCCCTGGTGAGGGGTCCAGCAAACTCCCAGGTAGATTGGGATACACCTTTCCAGGACTCCCTTCTATGTATTTCTCTCCTAGCCATCTCACTTTTCTGGTTTCCACTTCTTCTGCCCAGCACCTTCACAAACAGAGTCCCCAAGCTAGCAGCCGCGGACCTTATCAGGCGACGTTTTCCGAGTCCCCTTGCTCCTACATGGCTGCCTTTTTGGTGAATGGATGTGGTTGCGGCTGAGGTACATACAGTTATCTTAGCTTCCGGCTTGATAGCTGAGCCTTGTAGTCCTCCACTAGTCTTAGGGGCCAATTTCCCCACTGCGACCTGGTCCCTCCACCTCTTTATACGGGCCCCACGGGTGGCGTCCGCACTTCCCGTGCCCCAAGGACCACTTCTGTCCTCCCAGAAGCTTCCTTCAGGCTCCCCTCACAACTCTCTCTCTCTAGCTCTTCCTGCTGCAGTCCTTCTCCTTCTTCTCACCAACTCTCCTCAGACTCTGCAGCCCTCACTCCCCTCTGACTGACTGACTCTATCCAGAACAATCTTCTAACCTCAGCACTAACTCCTCCCACCAACTGTCACTCTCTTAAGCTCCTCCCCTTTTTACTACCTTCCTCACTCATTCCCAAACACCCTTTACTAGCCAGCCTGGGATGAGGCCATCCTCCCTAAGGGTACACCCAGATGCCCTGACTGAACTGGTGTGTGTTGGGTGCAAGTGTTGGAGTCCTAGGTAGTGCTCCTCCTTACCTGAGAGTGGGATACCACACCTCTGGATGAGGTGCAGTAACTCTGTGGCGACTGGACCCTCAGGGGTGCCACACCAGCCTCTCTGCAAACATATGTGGGTCGCCCTCCCAGGGCTGTGGGGTACTCGGTACCGGGCCGGTCTCTCAGAGGGGATTGTCACAGCAGTGGTGACCCGGTCTGTGGCCCTGGGCGCCCATGTAAAAGGGGTTGAGTTGGGAATAAAGTTTATAAGTGATTCGTGATGCCACCTGTGGTGTTCGGCAAGGGAGGTGCTAAACCCACGCTGCAGACAGATCCTCTGGGACAGATGGTGTAGTGCAGCAATGATGTTGTAGCCCTCCACAGGTAGGGCTGTTGGTCCAAGGGCAGTGTAGCGGAATGTTTAGGAGGAGGGTGCAGTGTTTGGCACAGAGATGTAGCAGTGCTGAGGATGTTGCAGGAAGGAGGCAAGGACACAACAGGGTGCAGTTTCTTTACCTTTACTTGGCAAACGCAGTCCAGGGTCCTGGTTACAGATGGCATAGGAGTAGGCTAGCCTGGAAGCAACTCAGGGATCTCTCTATCAGATGGGTTGTGTAGTCTCCTTCCTAGCGCTGGCTTGAGGTACATCCAGTACATTGTTACACTGAAGTTCCTTCTTATCTTCTCTTAGAACTACCTCGTATGGCAGACAACTGTAGCCCTCTATCTCTCTTGGCTCACCCGTCGCTGTTGTGCCTCCGAGTCTTAGTTGGGAATAGAGCATTTACAGCTTCCTATTCCTCTGGTTTCTGTTGCAGGACCTTCAGTATCCATACAACCATGGAGAACAGGCTCCAGATCATGCGCTATCACTGGGAGGGAGCTCTCAGCTCAACCTCCAGCTTCTCTCCACACGTCTACACATGTTGCCCTCCTCACACCAACTCCCTAATTTCCCTTCCTGGCCCTCAGAGAGCACTCCTCTCCCAATCCTGGTTCAGAGCTCCCTCTGTTGGCCTGGAGTGGGAACTGTGTTGCATGACACGGTTAACTGTTACAGAGACCCTTCATTGCCTCCAAGCCTGACATCACCTTCCCAGGAGGAAGGCAATGCCACCGTGGCGACCATACTCCTGGGGGCGCCACATATGAATTTACTCTCCTTTAGGGTATGTGCTCACATCTTTTTCATGACTGTAATTATGGTACTTTTGTGAAAGCCAGCCTGTAGCTGGCATTCATAGAAGATCATGACTTTCACTATGTGTAGCACTGCTGTGTATAGTACAAGCGATGAGACAATAGCAGCTTGAAGTCCCCTAAGGGAACTAACATGTACAGTACAAAGCGCAAAAAATATTTTTTAAAAGATAAGAAAAACAAATGTTAAAAATCACCCCCCATTTCCACCATAAAAAATACACATATTTGGCATTGCTGCGTGTGTAAACGTCTGATCAGTAAAAATATAACAAATTAACCAAATCAGTAAACAGAGTTTATGAGTAAAAAAAAAAAAAAATGAAACGCCAGAATTACGTTTTCTTTAGCTGCCGTTAACACTGCAATAAAATGTAATAACAGGCAATCAAACCATCATATCAACTCCAAAATCATATCAATAAAAATGTCAGTTCTGAGCACAAGAAACTGATCTACACATATGCAACCACTTATGCAAATTCCGCCCAGGCGCAGTGAATCTTTCGGCTGACCGTGTACGGAGCATACCACATCTCCTAGGCAGCGGAGGAATCAAAAGACAATACTGACATACTTAGAGCATGGCTTAATGGATCACGACCTTCAATGACGTTCGCTGTTCCAATGATATGGAGAGAGCAGAGAGATCATGTAACAGATTGCTACTTCTGCCTTACAAATGTAACAGGATATTCAGCAAAGAACAAGAAATCTATAAAATATCCTAATCTTCCATCAGCCATGAGACAAATGCGATACGATGATAGTCTTCGTGTTCCAAAGCCGCCCAAAGTATGAACAATGGAGGATGACGAAGATGAGCTAACAATGTCAGTGGAAAATGAAACTGCTACAGACCCGGACTTTTAGCCTTCTACATCTAATACACATCTGTTCAGTCAAGATGATATGAGTGACTAGGTCAGAGATTTGAAATTGTCAAAGAGGCTGGCAGAATTATTGGGATCAAGGCTACAAGAATGGAATCTCTTATTACCAGGAACAAGAGTTTCTGTTTTTCGCAGTCGTCAAGAAGACCTTAATACATTTTTCAACCATGTCGACAGTTTAGCTTTTTGCAAAGACGTCTTGGGGTTGTTTGGTGCTCTTGGATGCGAACATGACCTGAAGGAATGGCAACTGTTCACTGATTGACTTGTCAGTTTTAAGTCTGAAGGCTGTTTTACTACACAACGGAAATATCTATCCTTCTATACCTATTGGACATGCCATACACATAAAATAAACGTATGAGAATATGGAGTTACTGTTGACCTACATTAATACAAATTACAACTTGAACATACATACGTGGTCAAAATTGTTGGTACCCCTCATTTAATGACAGAAAAACTCACAATAGTCACAGAAATAACTTGAATCTGACAAATGTAATAAATCAAAAATCTATGAAAATGAACAAATGAAAGTCAGACATTGCTTTTCAACCATGCTTCCACATAATTTTAAAAAAAATAAAACTCATGAAATAGGCCTGGACAGAAATGATGGTACCCTTAACTTAATATTTTGTTGCACTACCTTTTGAGGCAATCACTGCAATCAAATTATTCCTGTTACTGTCAATGAGACTTCTACACCTCTCGATAGGTAATTTGGCCCACTCCTCAAGAGCGAACTAAACTGCTCCAGTTGTTTCGTGTTTGAAGGTTGCCTTTTCCAGATGGCACGTTTCAGCTCTTTCCAATGATGCTCAATAGAATTTACGTCAGGGATCAAAGAAGGCCATTTCAGAATAGTCCAATGTTTTCCTCTTAGCCATTCTTGGGTCTTTTTAGCTGTTTGTTTAGGGTCATTATCCTGTTACGAGACCCATGACCTGCTACTGAGACCACTCTTTCTGACACTGGGCAGCACATTTCTCTCTAGAATCCCTTGATAATCTTGAAATTTCATTGTACCCTGCACAGATTCTAGACACCCTGCGTCAGATGCAGTAAATCATACCCAGAACATAACAGACCCTCTTCCATGTTTCACAGTAAGGACAGTGTTCTTTTCTTGATATGCTTCATTTTTCTGTCTGTGAACATAGCGCTGATGTGCCTTACCAAAAAGTTCAATTTTTGTCTCATCTGTCCATAGGAAATTCTCCCAGAAGCTTTTTGGCTTGTCAGTATGTAGTCTGGCAAATTCCAGTCTGGCTTTTTTATGATTTTTTTTAGTGTCCTCCTTGGTCGCCTTCCATGAAGTCCACTTTGGATCATACAATGTCGAATGGTGCGATCTGACACTGATGTTCCTTGAGCTTGAAGTTCACCTTTAATCTGTTTAGAAATTTTTCTAGGCTCTTTTGCTACCATTCGTATTATCCGTCTCTTTGATTTGTCATCAATTTTCCTCCTGCGGCCACGTCCAGGGATTGGCTATAGTGCCAACAATTTTGACCATGTGTGTATGTGGTGATCTAAAAGTTGATGCACTTCTTCTTGGACTGCAGCTTGGATATACCAAGTATTGTTGCTTTATTTGTGAGTGGGACAGTCATGCATGAGAAATGCACTATTTCAGAAAGGACTGTCCACTCCGCAAAAACCTGGTTGCTGGACAGAAGAATGTTAAACATAATCCTCTCGTTGATCCAGCAAAGATATTTCTCCCTCCTTTGCATAATAAACTTGGGCTTATGAAGAATTTTGTCATAGCAATGAACAGATAATCTTCGGAAGCCTTTTCTTACTTGCAACAGAAATTTCCAAGAATAAGTGATGCAAAGATTGAGGCTATGTGCCCACGCTAGCATTTTTAAATGCTCAGGAAACTGATCCCCTTCCCAGAAAACGCGCGTCTTTTTTCCGCGCGATTCTTGCGCGTTTTGTGCAAAAAAGCTGCGTGTTTTTGATGCATTTTTTGACACACGTTTTCTGGGAACATTGGGGAAGGCTAAAAATGCTCAGCAATGTGGAAATTAATGAGCATGCTGCGTTTTTAGCCACTAATCGATTCCTAAGCGGTTAAAAACGCATGCATTGGCACAAAAAGCCAAAAAAGCATGTAAATTAATTTGAAGCATCTTTTAAGCATTTCTGCAGCGTCTGAGCCTGCACAAACACTGCGGAAACGCTTAAAAAAAACACAACGTGGGCACACAGCCTGAAGAAGGTATTTTTATTGGGGCACAGATCAGAGATATAATGAATGACAGTGGCTTTGATGGTCTTTTGCAAGGTGCTGAACAAGTGGAATGGAGAGCCTTTAAAGATGTGACCTTCAACTCCCTTGGTAACAGCAGGGCACCGAACTTTGAACAACTCGTGGACAACATGCTCACAGCATATCATTTGATGAAATGCAATATGTCACTAAAAATGCATTTTCTACATTCTCACTTGGATTTTTTTCCAGCCAATCTTGATGCTGTTAGTGATGAACACGGTGAAAGATTTCACCAAGACATTGCACTGATGGAGAAAAGTTACCAAGAAAAGTGGAGTACGTCAATGCTGCCTGACTATTGCTGGAATCTTTTTCGAGGAGTATCTTACATGGATTATAAACGAAAGTGGTCTGCAAAACATTTTTGAACAATTGCTTTTGCTATAGACATCAATGCATATGTATGTAGTGTCTCGGACGTCATGATATAGACTATAAACTGTTGTTTCTTAAAAACATTACGTGATACACACTTTTGGAGCACATATTGGTGTTCAGCATATCAAAATCTATAAGATACAATAAAATTTTCTCAGGGGACAAGAACTTCCCTGAAATTTGTTGCGCAGTGTAATCAGTAACTTGTACAAGAAGCAGAGAAGGCTGGTGGGAGACGAAGAACCAGAAGAAAACCCTCCCCCAAAGTCCCACCTTGAAGGACACAGAAGACATCATTTTATGAAAACTTCATAAGGTGAGTATTCATCAGCCACTGTGCGGATCTCTTCACATCAGGTATCATATTAATCAGCATCACAATGCCATTATGGCTATGCCTTTAGTTTATAGGGCTAAATCCTGCTGACAGGTTCTCTTTAAGAGAGGACAGGGACAGCTTCATAGTCAATACCCCATACTATTGAAGGTGCTGTACTGTTGACACCTTTCCATTACCAACTCCTGCTGATAGGTTCTGTTTAACTTCTACATAAAGCTACCAACTACACACTCAAGCAAGTCAACTGCTCTCCCTTGAGCTAATTTATTTTGTACTAATTTGCTCCCTCCAAATCAAATTCTCCACTCCTGTAGGTTACAAGCACACAGCCAACCCTAACTTACGTTTCTGCTCATTACCCAAAAGAGTAGTAGCCCAGCAATCCTGCTGTACCTATATGTTATCATGCTAATTCTTCAGGAACAACAGCACGGCAATAGAGCTTGCAAATCCACCAAGATCTAATCAGATAATCAATCAAAGTTCAATGCTTTATATTGCATAGGTCAGGTTTACGTAGTGCAGTTTTTCATGTCTTTTTGCTTAAAATGAGGCATGGAGAGTAATATATGTATAGTCTTTCTTTGATACTTTTCCTTACCTTGGGCCAATCACAACCAATCAGGCTTGGACTGGCCCATAACGGAACAGGGGAATCCCTGGGCCTCTGTGCATACAAGGATCCCCAACCCTACTATATGAGTAGTGCTTGGCATAATTCATATGATTTACTCTGTACAGAAAAAAACTGCATATCATCATTCATTAACCAAACTACCTAGTTTATTATTATATAGAGATATAGGTAAATTTGTGAATGATGGTAGTATTATTTGTATGTAGGTGAAAATTGGTCCCCGAAAGTCAGTGTTACTGATGGGCCCTTTGCACCCCAGTCAGACATTGCACCCAATCATATTAGTAAAAGATGTTACATCAATTTCTAATAAAAGACTAATATAGGCATTTGTAGACTTAAACTGTTTCTTCATGTGCTTGTGCCTATACTAACTTTACTTGAGAATATACGTGGAAACAAATATGGCATCCTCATAAAAGTCTTCTCCTCTAAATATTCTCCCTTAGAAGCATTGAATGTTACAATGGATTTTCTCAAAAATTCCCACAGAATTTCTTAGAGGCTGCAATGTCATTCAAACTAAAATCAGTGTACTTGTTCATCCTGGTTAAGATCAGTTAAGATACATCTTAGCCAAAGCAAGAACAATTCAAGCTACGAAAAGCATTGAAAGTTTTAAGGTGCTGTGGGCCATATTTGTTCACCTGTCTTTAGGTGAAAAAAAAATGTAATTGAGACTTCATGTTCCTGTTTTTCTTTATATACATTTCTGAAATTCTTAAAAACAGGTAATTCCTGATTTTAAAACTGACTTTAAGACTTTTTATGACTATCCTAACAATCAGTATTTTCTGGCCATTTGTTGATATTCTGCAAGAAAAATCTGCAAAGTAGTACACTACAATACAAGCAAGGCTATGTTCACACGTTGCATTTTTGATGCATTTTTTTTCAGCAGGCAAAACTAAAGGGGCTTTACACATAGCGATATCGCTAGCAATATCACTAAAGCGTCACCGATTTTGTGACGCAGCAGCGATATTGCTAGCGATATCGCTATGTGTGATACTTACCTCCGACCGGCTCCCCCGCTGGCTATCGCTGATCGCGCGAGATCATCCACGTTCATTTCTTGTCGAGCGACGTGTGGACACGGGCAGGAGGACGTCATCATCACCGCGTCTGAAAGGTAAGTAACGACCGCTGCTGCGTCGCTACATCACTGTGAGATCTGCCTGTGTGGCAGCTCACTAGCGACCATTTAGCGGTGCATCAGCGATCCTCACTGGGTCGTATCGTGGTCAGGATCGCTGGTGCATCGCTAAATGTAAAGGGGGCTTTACTCTCTTGGCAGTAAAGAAGCTGATTACAAGGAGCAAATTTTGTTGTTTTTAGCTGCATTTTTCAGGATCTCAAAGGTCAATAAAAGCGTCACAAAGTGTTAGGTCACCAGTTCAAGAAATATGTGAAAGTATTCTAATTTACTGAGATAATGACTTTTGGGTTTTCATTGGCTGTAAGCCATAATCATCAACATTAACAGAAATAAACACTTGAAATAGATCACTCTGTTTGTAATGACTCTATATAGTATATGAGTTTCACTTTTTTTGTATTGAAGAACTGAAATAAATTAACTTTTTGATGATATTCTAATTTTGTCAGAAGCACTGGTATGTAAAGTGCTGCAGAATATGATAGCGCTATATAAACAAAACATAATAAACAAATAAATAGTCACTGCCCATTGTTCCAGCTTATCTATAGCCTTCTGAATCCTTTCTCTGTCTTTTCTAGTGTTAAGCCCCCTTCACACATAGCGAGATCGCTAGAGATATTGCTAAAGCGTCACCGATTTTGTGACGCAACAGCGATATCGCTAGCGATCTTGCTACATGAGATACCTCCGACCCGGCTCCCCGCTGGATATTGCTGGTCGAGCAACATCGTCCTCGTCCATTTCTCATCGTCGGCTTCCTGCTGACACCGACGAGCGACTCCATGGACGTCACCCTCGCTGCGTATGACAGGTAAGTGACGACCGCTGCTGCATCGCTGGTGAGATCTGCCTGTTTAGCAGCTCACTAGCAACCATTTAGCGATGCACCAGCGATCCTGACCGGGTCGTATCATTGTCGGGATCGCTGGTGCATCGCTAAATGTAACGGGACCTTTAGCTATTCCTCCTAGCATCTGCAAATTTGATTAGTTTACCTTCAGTTCCCTTATCTAGATCATTTATAAAAGTGTTGAATAACACTGGGGCCAGGACAGAGCCTTGTAATGCCCCACTTGTAACACTTTTCCTACAGTGGGTACAAGCGAGCCAAGCAACCACTAAGGAGGACGTCCTCCAGCTCTTCTTGTTAGAGCGAATGTTTACTGGACTAAACCTCGAGACACAAGAATGGCTTCAGGACAGATGGCCAATGACTCTTGATGAGGCCGCTCGTCTGGCCGATGAACATCATGATGCCAGGAGGTCTCAGTTGCCAGGATCAAAGACTGTCACTAGGGGCCCTCCCATAGGTCTGGAGGCCGCTAAACCACAGATTGTCAGGGAACCAGCTAAAACCCCGGCTTACCAGAGTCCCCCTGGGGTGCGATGCCACACCTGCCATCAGCTGGGCCTCCTGCAAAGACAATGTCCCAACCGGACTCAGCGTACCCAGTGGCCAAAGGCGGGAACGGCTACCATCAACCGGGCCGCTGTACACTACTACCAGGGCGAAGCTGACCCGGCATTGGGGGCTATGACTAATCCGGGGATGAAAGAGATGGAGGAAGTGCTGCATGAAGTAGACCCCATGCAGGCAGCAGAGGCAGATAATCAACAACAGCTTTGACAGGTGGTGTGGGTTAATGGGAAATGTATGCATGGACGAAGAGATTACGGAGCAACTTTGACCCTTGTGAAGTCTCATCTCATCTGGGACCAAGAGAAGACGGACCGGACAGTGGTCGTCCGTGTAGCAGGGGGAGCCATACTTCAACTGCCCACTGCCAGGATTCAGCTGAACTGGGGAGTCGGGGATGGCCTTGTTGAGGTCGGCCTGATGGAGGATTTGCCTGCAGACGTCTTGCTGGGAAATGACTTGGGGCCCATGTTGTCTGCATTCTCAGTTGCCCCTCTGGCTGAGACCTATCCTGTGACCACCCGGAGACAAGCTCGAGCTGCGGAGGCGGAATCACACTCAGAGGAGGCACAGGTAAGACACCCCAGCCCTACACGTACTGTGTCCCCATAGCCAGACACATTTCTTGGGCCACCCCAGCTGAGTTTAAAAGGTAGGTACTTGAAGATCCCTCATTACAGGGGTATCGTGGGAAGGCACAGGAGGGGAGAGGAGTACTGGAAGGGAAACAGTTTGTATGGCATCAGGGACTCCTCTACCGGGTTACCGAGCAGCGCCACACAGGGACGAGCGCCACTATAAAATGACAGCTGGTAGTTCCCAAGAAGTATATGCAGGAGCTACTGCGAATCTCTCATGACATACCCTTGGCTGGGCACCTTGGCGTCAGTTGCACCAGGCATTGTCTGACACAAAACTTCTTTTGGCCTGGGGTAACCTATGATGTTCGTCAGTACTGCCAGACCTGTGACAGTTGCCAGCGCATTGGCAAGAGGGGAGATCACTGCAAGGCCAAACTACACCCCCTCCCCATTGTGGAGGAGCCATTTAGCCGAGTAGCGGTCGATCTGATAGGGCCGTTAGCCAAACCCAGTCCGTCAAGGAAAAAGTATATATTGACAGTGGTAGATTATGCCACATGCACCAGGCATCGTCTGACACAAAACTTCTTTTGGCCAGGGGTAACCTATGATGTTCGTCAGTACTGCCAGACCTGTGACAGTTGCCAGCGCATTGGAAAGAGGGGAGATCACTGCAAGGTCAAACTAAACCCCCTTCCCATTGTGGAGGAGCCATTTAGCCGAGTAGCGGTCGATCTGATAGGGCTGTTAGCCAAACCCAGTCCGTCAGGGAAAAAGTATATATTGACAGTGGTAGATTATGCCACACGGTATCTAGAGGCGGTTGCATTACTTAACATACTGGCAGAGACAGTGGCGGCTGCCCTGCTCCAGGTTTTCTCACGGGTTGGATTTCCCCGGGAGGTTATCTCAGACCAGGGTACCCAGTTTACAGCAGAGGTAACCAACGAACTGTGGAAGCTGTGCGGCGTAAAGTCCATTAGAAGCACCCCGTACCACCAGCAAACCAATGGGTTGTGTGAACGTTTCAACGGAACATTAACACAACTCATTGGGACTTTTACCAGGACCTACAGGGGCTGGGAGAAATTCTTGCCACACCTCCTGTTTGCCTATCGGGAGATGCCCCAAGAATCCACGGGGTTCTCCCCGTTCGAACTGTTATACGGGAGGCGGGTAAGGGGACTCCTAGACTTAGTGTGAGAACACTGGGAAGGGGAGGGAACCATAGCAGGGATACCTATTTTGCCCTATGTGCTGGAATTCCGGGACCGCCTACAGGAGCTGATTCAGGCTGTACGTGGGAACATGCAGGCGGTCCAACAGCGCCAGCGCGTATGGTACGATCGGAGGCCCAGAGATTGCACCTTTGAGATAGGCCAGGTCCTGGTGTTAGAACCAACTAGGCAGAACAAGTTCAAAGCTGCATGGCAGGGGCCCTACCAGGTAGTGGGGAAAATAGCCGACACCACCTACAATGTCGCCGATTGTGACGACCCCAGGGTTATCCACATGTTCCATGAATATGCTGAAGCCCTACCGGGAGAGCCCTGAAGAGGTAGTGGCCATCTGTGCCCCCGAAGCAGAGGATTTAGCAGGACTCCCCTTGCCTGATGTCTTAGGGGAGAGGAATCAGTCTAAAACATGGGACCAGGTACACTTGGGAGAAAACCTAGGGCCCCGGGAGAGAGAGCAGGCGGAGACGTTGTTGAGGCAGCGACAGAGGATGTTTTCAGAGAGACCAGGGTACACCCAACTGGCACAACACAAAGTTGAGACCCAGGATCAGACCCCCCTGAGACAACCCCCCTTCCGCGTCCCTGAGTCTGCACGAGAAGGGATGTGACAAGAGATACAAGAGATTTTGCGTTTAGGGATCATTGAAGAGTCAGATAGTCCCTGGGCATCCCCCATAGTGTTAGTGCCCAAGAAGGATGGGACTACCCGGTTTGGTGTAGACTATCACAAGCTAAATGAGAAAACGTTGACGGATGCATATCCCTTGCCGCGTGTGGATGAGTTGTTAGACCGGCTGGCTGGGGCAAAGTATTTGACCACCATCGATCTATGCAAAGGCTATTGGCAGATCCCCCTAAGTCCTGACACTATTCCCAAGTCTGCATTTGTCACCCCGTTCGGCTTATTCCAGTTTCGAGTTATGCCATTCGGGATGAAGAATGCCCCTGCGACCTTCCAGAGGCTGGCTGACCGGCATCTAGATCGTCTCCAGGACTATGCTTGTGCCTATCTGGATGACATCGCCATCTACAGCACGACATGGGATGAGCATCTAAATCACCTAAAGACAGTATTGGACATTATCCACAAGGCCAGAATCACCTTGAACCCCAACAAGTGTCACATGGGCAAAGCAGAGGTTCAGTATTTAGGACATTGGGTGGGAAGTGGGAAACAATGACCAGAACCAGCCAAGATTGAGGCCATAGCCAAATGGCCCACCCCACGCACTAAAACCCAGGTCATAGCGTTTCTAGGGACAGCAGGGTATATTATAGGAAATTTGTGTCCAATTACAGCAGCGTAGCCAAGCCCCTCACTGATCTGACCCGTAAGAACCTTTTAGAATTTTGGATAACTAGAGGAGGAAGGCCTGTGAAGACTCAGACGTCAAGGTTAGATTTCAGAAAGGCAGATTTTAAGGGATTCAGAAAGAGAATTGGAGGGATCCAATGGCTGGATATCCTTAAAGACAAAAATGTCCAGGAAGGATGGGAAATCTTGAAAAATGAAATTCTCAAAGCACAATTGTTAATAATTCCGAAAAGAGGGAAGAATAGGAAGCATTTAAGGAAGCCAGGATGGATGAACACAGAACTTAAGCACATGCTAAAAAGGAAGAAAAAAATGGTTATAAAATGGAAAGAGGGAGGCATATCTAAAGAAGATTATAATGCTGTCTGCAGAACCTGCAGGGCACAAATCAGATTATCTACAGCTGACAATGAATTGAGGCTTGCAAGAGATGTCAAAAGCAATAATAAAGGATTTTGGGGATATGTCAAAAGTAAAAGAAAAGTCAAAGATGCTATAGGATTTTTACAGGATGAAAATGATGAAATGGTAAGACAGGATGTTGAGAAGGCCGAACTTTTAAATTCCTATTTTGCATCTGTTTTCTCTCAGAAAGGTAATGTAACATCAACTGTTCAACACTGTCCTATTAAGGGAATAGAAGAATCCAGGATATCTATAAACAGAAAGATAGTGAGGAAACACTTAGCTAACCTAAATGAATTCAAGTCTCCAGGTCCAGATGAATTACACCCCAGAGTACTGAAGGAGATAGCAGAAGACATTTTTGAACCCCTCTCCATAATCTTTGAAAATTCTTGGAGAACAGGAGAAGTCCCATAAGATTGGAGAAGAGCAAATGTTGTTCCTATCTTCACAAAGGGGAAGAAGGTGGACCCAGGCAACTATAGGCCGGTGAGTCTGACTTCTATACCAGGAAAGATCTTTGAACAAATTATTAAACAACATGTATGTCAGTACCTGGATAAGAATGAAGTGATTAAACAGAGTCAGCATGGGTTTGTAACTAATAAGTCATGTCAGACTAACTTAATTTCCTTCTATGACGGAATCACTGATTGGGTGGATCAAGGAAATGCTGTAGATATAGTATATCTTGACTTCAGCAAAGCATTTGACAAAGTATCTCATACAATCAAAATGACTAAGTATGGAATGGACAAGGCAACTGTTAGGTGGATTCATAACTGGCTTAGTGATCGGACCCAAAGAGTGGTCGTAAATGGCTGCACATCCAGTTGGAAGAATGTCTCAAGTGGGGTACCACAGGACTCTGTCCTGGGCCCTGTATTGTTCAACATCTTTATCAACGATTTAGATGAAGGAATTGAGGGTAAACTGATTAAATTTGCTGATGACACAAAGCTAGGAGGGATAGCTAATACTAGAGAAGAGAGAGAGAGGATTCAAAAAGATATAAATAAACTGGAGAAGTGGGCAGCAACTAACAGAATGGTTTTTAACAGGGAAAAATGCAAAGTACTACATCTGGGCAATAAAAATGAAAAAAGCATATACAGAATGGGAGGAATAGGCCTAAGCAACAGCACATGTGAAAAAGACTTGGGTATACTAATAGATCACAGACTGAATATGAGTCAACAGTGTGATGCAGCAGCAAAAAAGGCAAATGCAATCCTAGGATGTATTAACAGAAGCATACAGTCTAGATCACGTGAAGTCATTATTTCCCTCTACTCCTCTTTGGTCAGACCTCATCTGGAATATTTTGTCCAGTTTTGGGCACCACATTTTAAAAAAGACATCAACAAACTGGAGCAAGTTCAGAAAAGAGCTACCAGAATGGTGACCGGTCTGCAAACCCTGTCTTATGAGGAAAGGTTGCAGGATTTGGGGTTGTTTAGTTTGCAAAAGAGAAGACTGAGAGGAGACTTAATAGCTGTCTACAAATATCTAAAGGGCTGTCACATTGTAGAAGGATCAACTTTATTCTCATTTGCACAAGGAAAGACTAGAAGCAATGGGATGAAACTGAATGGGAGGAGACACAGACTAGATATTAGAAAAAACTTTTTGACAGTTAGAGTGATCAATGAGTGGAACAAGCTGCCATGAGAAGTGGTGAGTTCTCCTTCAATGGAAATCTTCAAACAGAGGCTGGACAGACATCTGACTGGGATGATTTAGCGAATCCTGCTTTGAGCAGGGGGTTGGACCAGATGGCCCAGGAGGTCCCTTCCAACTCTACGATTCTATGATTCTATGAATCTATGAACCTCCCCCGCCAGGTAACCTGGACCCCCGAGTGTGAAGAAGCCTTCCGCCAGCTAAAGGACGCCCTCACAAATACCCCGGTATTGGCCGCACCCGATCCAACTAAACGTTTCCTTGTTCACACAGACGCTTCTATGTTTGGATTGGGGGCAATGCTGAGCCAAGTCGGGCCGGACAGTCAAGACTACCCGGTAGCTTACCTGAGTCGGAAACTATTGCCTCGCGAAGTAAGCTATGCGGCCATTGAGAAGGACTGCCTGGCAGTAGTATGGGCACTCGAGACGTTACAACCATATTTGTATGGACGACAGTTTTCCCTCCTAACGGACCATAATCCCCTAGTGTGGCTTAATCGGGTCTCTGGAGACAACGCCAGATTATTGCGGTGGAGTTTAGCCCTGCAATCTCTAGACTTCACCATCCACTACAGACCAGGCAAACAAAATGGTAATGCCGAAAGTCAACAAACGAAACTTGTACCAACCCCATAGACTTCGGTCATCCCCAAGCCGATCCGATAAGGATCAGACTGTGTATGCCGATCGCGTCGCTGAAAAGGGGAGCCGTGTTACAGAACCCCCCAGCACACTGAATAGGAGATGTATGCCCTTAATGCAGCAACCAACCGACTGCGACCCCCTGGGCAGAGGTAAACAAGATATCTCACTTCTGACCTCCCCCCACCTTTGTAAATCCCATGGCTATTGTAATGTATGTCTGGCGTCTTAATTGGAGCCTGTTATCTACTGGCATGACACACATTGATTGTCCTGCCCTCTGTATGTATATATATTCTGAGACCGATGAGTAAAATGTTGTCACACTGGAAATACATGGAGTAGCAGTGATCTTTTATATGTTCCCATGTTACAAAGCCTTTCGAACCAGCGTCCTTCATTCAGAAGTGAGAAAAAGCAGAGTGAACCTCCTGAGAAAGGGGTGGTAATGTAAGAGGTATTACAGCACAGAAGACCCCGTTACAGATAGTATGAGATACTTTATCAAATGCTTTGCCAAAGTCGAGAGATACTATATCTACCGCATTTCCATGATTCACGCAGTCAGTGATTCCATCATAGAAGGAAATTAGATTAGTTTGCATGACTTGTTTGCTACAAGTGCATGCTGGCTCTGGTTAATTACTGTATTCTTATCCAAGTACTTACATACATGTTGTTTAATAACATTTTTCAAAGATCTTTCCTGGTATAGAAGTAAGGCTCACTGGCCTGTAATTTCCTGGCTCCATGTTTCCTTTTTTGAAGATAGGGACACAATTTTTCCTTATCCAATCTTCTAAGACTTCTCCTGTTCTTCAAGATTTTTCACAGATTTTGGCTAGTGGTTCTGCGATTTCCTTTGCTAACTATTTCAGTACCCTAGGCTGTAATTCATCTGGACTAGAAGATTTAGATTAATTTAAAATAGATAAGTGTTCCCTCACCATCTCTCTGTTTATAGATAGTGTGGATTATTTTATTCCTTCGATAGCACCGTGACGATCAATTGCTGTAACAATTGTTTTCTTAGAGAACACCGATGCAAAATAGGAATTTAAAAGTTTGGCCTTCTCAACATCATTTTTAACCCTTTTCATCCTGTACAAATCCTATAGCATCTTTGACTTTTCTTTTGCTTTTCATATACCCCCCCAAAATTTTTTTTATTACTTTGATCTAAAGTTTGGCAGAACCCAAGGAATCCAAACTTCCACGAATTCACTCATCCATAATTATATGCACTAACACATTTCTATATATTCTATGTTTCTATTTTCGATTAAGCCACTCATTGCTACTTAAATGGTGGTAAAAAAAAAAAATAGACAATGATAGGGTGGAATTCTTAGGAAGAAGGAAGATGTGGAGGATGAAAGAAAATAGGGAGTGAAAAGAGAAAAAAATTAGTGAAGGAATGGGATTTCTGTGCTTAAACTTAGTGCGGGGCTAAGCAAGTAATAAATTATGTGTTGTCCCGGAATATTACTTAATAATTGTTCCATAGTGAAGAACAATTCAAATGTGTCTGATATGTGTGCAGCAAGCTCCTCCATCCAGGAAGATGTGATTGATCTCGCTAATTTATTGTGAAAGTGGGGGGGGTCATCGACTGCTTGAATATCCATAAATAAGCCTTCCAGCCACAATGGTAAACTACCTCAACAAGCCTTTTTTAATGATTTGAGTGGGATTCCTCACATGAGGATAGAATCCTCAAATAAAGCAATTTTATCATATAGAACTGTCCAGGGTCCTGGTGAGACGGGGGGGGTACCAGGGGCGGGCTGGGCCGGGTGGCAGAGAGGCAAATACCCCCCGGGCCGCTCCCCCAGGCCATCAACAGTCAACTCTTCCTTTTCAGGCTGTCAATCAGCATGGCATCGCTGTCAACATCTTGCTGATTTACAGATGGCTCCCTGCAGCTGGTAGCAGGTAACTGGCTGTCAATCAGCATGAGATCAGCAGAGCACCCTGTAAGCAGAACACTGAGGAAGAGAAGAAGTTGCTCTGTCAAAGTGATATCGACTAAAGCTGCAGAGTTGCCAGCAGGAGGGGTCTGTGACCACTCTGCAGGGCAAAACTTAAGTACCTAGCCCCAAAAATAAAAAAACATAAGTCCTACATACAGGAAATATATATATATATATATATATATATATATATATTTGTACTTTGAAATAGATAAGACATTGATAGTTCTGCTATCATTAAGGGAGCGAGATAAACACTGGTGGCCATAAATATTGGAAGAGTTCATAGATAAGGAGTATGAAAGTTTTATTGTTCTCTGATTGGGGTCTGGTTCTGTGTTGTGATGCTCCCACAAGGTCTGAGGAGCAAATTCCTTAATTGAAGTAGAAAGACATAACTTCATGTGACACATTCATTCCTGCATTGATTGTGTCAAAGGTTGTCATGAGATTTTACTCACAGACTCTCCTGTCTCTCTGAGATTTGAAGTTTCCTTTTCATACAAGTAATTTCATATCCATGGTGCTGTGATCAGGGAGACAAAAATGTTTTGTCACAGGTAGATCCATTCTTTCTTCTCTTCTTGTGTGACGATGAGAATTCATCCTTGTTCTAAGCTTTTGCACTGTCTCCTCTCCATACAGACTCCTAGTTGGACGTTTAGTACAAATAATTAAGTACACCACATTAGATGTGATGCAGCTGAAAGTACCTGGGATCTTGTAGTCCTGATGTGAATTGGGGATCCTTATGGCCTGTTTCACACATCAGTTTTTAAGGTCAGTCGAAATCCGCCAAAATAGCGGAAAACGGATCCACAGGCAGATGGACAGCAAAGGGTGTCACCGGAGCGGCAGATGGACGGATCCGGGGAAGGTTAGAATTTAAAGGAACCCGCTCCCGATTGCAGAGAGGGGCGCGAGAAGAGATTGGCGTGATCTCGCGGCATTGCAGATATCGGCGCGATCTCGCGGCATAGCGGAGATGTCCGCGAAAAGATATCGGCGCAGAGAGAGAGAGATTTTAGCGGCTCCCGGGATGGTAGTCAAGGGTTAAATTGCCTCCTGGAGTGAAAATAGCAGACCGTCACTGCAAAAAAACGTTGCAGGGTCTGTCTCATCCGCCCGGGAGCCGCTAAAATCTTGGCGGATCCGTACAATAACGGGTGTGATGGACGACCGTCAGTCAGGATCCGCTAATAATGTAAGTCTATGGGTGTAAAAAATGGATCCGCCCCTTTTTTTGGCGGATCCATTTTTTACAAAAATTGGCGGATCTTGACTGATGGGAAAAAACTGATATGTGAAACAGGACTATCTTGTCTAAGGTTATTATAAATGGACAGGTTTTACATTTTTGCTCCTCGTTGCAGGGAAAGGTTCCTGCAGCTGTTGGAGAGGACAGGGAGCTTCTGACAATGATGCTTCTTAGATTAGGGGGCTGCCTAAAACACAGTATTGGTGGGTCTGGAAATATGGATTGTAATCGGCCATATTTTTGTAGTAAAAGTTGTAATTTCCATGCAGCTCCCCTTAACACTTCCAGATTTGGATTATAAGTGACTACTAGAGGCACCGGGTTATTTTCTTCTTCAGCTTTGTAACGTAGGAGATGATTCCTTGATATTCCGGTGGCTCTTGTAATTTGGTTTTCAGTTGTTCTTGGATGGTAGCCCTGATTCAAAAAGGTCTTTCTAAGGCGACCAAGGTGTTTGTCTCCTACATGAGGTTGGAACATATACGATTGTATCTGATGGCTTGGCTGTAGACAATAGAGTTGTTTATGTGTTTTGCTTGGAAACTGTCCCAATTAAGGTATTGGCTTCTGAAAGCTTGTCGGCAGAGGGAAGCATGAAGTGCTCTAAAATTTCCTGATAGACGGCTGCACTGACTTTGATTTTGATAAAACATTGTGTATCTATACCAGCAGATGACATGACTCATGAAACAATCACTGATTGTGGGAACTTCACACTAGACCTCAAGCTATTTGGATTGTCTGTGTCTCCACTCTTCCTCCAGACTCTGGGACCTTGATTTCCAAGGTCCAGCTTGAAGTATCTACAATCAATGATGGTTTCGGGAGCCATGTCATCTGCTGGTGTAGGTCCACTGTATTTTACCAAGACCAACGTCAGCGCAGCCGTCTACCAGGAAATTTTAGAGCACTTCATGCTTCCCTCTGCTGACAAGCTTATTGGAGATGGAAATTTCATTCTCCAGCAGGACTTGGCACCTGTCCACACTGCCAAAAGTACCAATACCTGGTTTAAAAACAAAAGTATCACTGTGCTAGATTGGCCAGCAAACTCGCCTGACCTTAACCCCATAGAGAATCTATAAGGTATTGTTAAGAGGAAAATGAGAGACACCAGACAGAACAATGCAGACGAGCTGAAGGCTGCTATCAAAGCAACCTAGGCTTCGATAACACCTCAGCAGTGCCACAGACTGATCGCCACCATGCCACGCCTCATTGATGCAGTAATTGATGCCAAAGGAACTCCACCCAAGTATTAAGTGCATTAACTGAACATACATTTCAGTAGGCCAGCATTTCGGATTTTAAAATCACTGTTTCAAACTAGTGTTTTAAAGTATTCTAATTTACTGAGATAATGATGTTTGAGTTATCATTGGCTGTAAGCCATAATCATCAACATTAACAGAAATAAACACTTGAAATAGATCACTCTGTTTGTAATGAATTTGTATTGAATTTATTGTCTGTACATGTCCCCGCTTAATTGTAAAGTGCTGCGGAATATGTTGGCGCTATATAAATAAAAATTATTATTATTATATTATTAATGACTCTATAATATAGGAGTTTCACTTTTTGTATTGAAGAAATGAAATAAATTAAATTTTTGATGAAATTCTAATTTTGTGAGATGCACCTGTATGTCTTCCTACATCAATTGAGGAATTTGCTCCTCAGACTTTGTGGGGGCATCACAACTTTCACACTCCTTATCTATGAACTGTTCCAATATTTATGGTCACCACTGTTTATCTCTCTCCAATAATGTTAGTTCTGCTTCACATCACACTTGTCTTATCTATTACATTATTTCTGTGCCCTGTTGTGTATAAATATGTGACTCTTCAGATTTTGTATTAAATCTATGTCTGATGAAGAGAACTGAGTAATCTCAAAAGCTTGCAATGTGTTACCATTAGAGATGAGCGACTTTGCCTTTTTTAGGGTCGAGTTGGGTTTCATGAAACCAGACTTTCTCAAAAGTCGAGTCGAACAAAATCGGCCGACTATCATGAAAAGTCGAAGGTCCGACTGAAACACGAAACCCAATGCAAGTCAATGGGGAAGCAAAGTCGGCAGGGAGTGGAGGACAGTAAACACACCTACATGCCGGACCGCTTTTTTAAAGTACGCGAAAACTCTCTCTCTCCCTCCCTCTCTCTCTCCCTCTCTCTCTCTCCCTCTCTCACTCACTCTCTCCCTGCCTCTCTCTCCCTCTCCCTCCCTCTCCCCCTCCCTCCCTCTCCCCCTCCCTCCCTCTCCCCCTCCCTCTCTCTCTCTCTCCCCCTCCCTCTCTCTCCCCCCCGGACGCTGCACATGTCATCTCGTTGCCCACAGTGTGCGTCCTTACTCAGTGGTGCATGCCCAACTTCACGCTGTGGTCGGGTTTCGGTCGGCGAAACCCAACTTTGCCATAAGTCGGCGACTTATAAATCAGGCCGACCTGTTTCGCTCAACTCTAGTTACCATCTTTTCAGTTAGCCATTAAAAGGGGGTCAACCACTGAGGATTCCCAAATCTAAATATTTTTTTTTTTAAGTCCTCCATAATCCTTTTAAGGAGATGTCCATGCAGGCAATGAAAAGTGATTCTCTCAGCATAGGACAGTGACAACTGAGAGATGAGTTATCACACTGCAGTCCATCACACTTGTAGCTGCTCACACTGTAAAGATCAAGGGAAATACAGAAGTGGTTATTTTCAGTGCTGACTCTCAAAAAATTTGTAACAAAGTGCAATGAAACTTCATGTTAGAGGAAATCTGTCAATAGGATCAACCCACCTCTGCCGTCTGTATGGACATGTAAAGGCCCCATCACACATAGCGATCTCGCTAGCGAGATCGCTGCTGAGTCACAAGTTTTGTGACACAACAGCGATCTCACCAGCGAGATCGCTGTGTTAGACAGCGATTGGCCCCCCTGCCGGTATCGCTGATCGCTCTGGGAAACCTCTGGACATTTCTTTCGTCGCTGATCTCCCGCTGGCCAGAACGCATCGCTGTGTGTGACAGGCGGGAGACCAGCGATCAGCGATCAAATAATTAAAAAAAAAAAAAAATATTACTATTCTCACCTTCCGATGTCCCGCGCAGCATTCCCGCCTCTCTCCACGCTCCGGTCCCAGTAATCCTTTGCAAGAATGACCGCGAGACTTCGCGATCCCGCGAGAACGGACATCATCGCGGTAATTCTCGCAAAGGATTACTGGGACCGGAGCGTGGAGAGAGGCGGGAATGCTGCGCAGGACGTCGGAAGGTGAGAATAGCAATATTTTTTATTTTAATTCTATTTTTGACATGAATCAGCACTGAACACAGCAATGCCGCACGCGCGGCGTCGCTGTGCTGATTGCTGGTGAAGCTGTCTGTTTGACAGCTCACCAGCGATCACATAGCGATTCACCAGCGATCCTGACACGTTGATATCATTGGCGGGATCGCTGGTAAGTCGCTTAGTGTGACGGGGCCTTAAGGTATAGAAAGTTGAATAAAATTATACTTTGATATAATTGCAATGTTTTATTCCTGAGAAATTCACATTTTTCTTAATATTGAAATTGTCATTTCCACTTTGTGAAGAGGACCCAATAAACCCCAATCCAAGTTGGTATATGGTCCCCAGGCATCGGTGCAGCTGTCAGGATGACACGTGAGGAGCGAGGACGAGATACGCTCAGTAATCTGGGGAAGAAAGAGGATGTGGAGAGCGAAAAACCAGGTCTGACATGTCAGAATCATGAGACTTATAGGCCATACATACTCCTCTAGGAAATTAAATATGCAAATTGCCTTTCCAGAGAGAAAGGCCTCTTTCTGCCACTGGATCCGTTTTTTTCTCACAGACTTGCATTAGCGACGGATTAAGATGGATAAACGCACGTTTTATCAGTCATCCGACGGAAAATCTTTGTCTGATGGCCGAAGACGACGGACAAAGGAACGTTTTTTGTGTACGTCGAAAAGTCAGACAGCGACGGATCCAGCGCCATCCGTTGTTGGCTATATTGGAAGCCTATGGGCGCATGATACGTCGCTGTCCGTCAAAAATTGGAATCTAGCGACGGATTCCGTTTTTTAAAACTGAGCATGCCCGGAATAATATCTCTTCCTTTAATTTAACCCCCACAGCTGCATTTTCCATTCTGGCACATAAAAAATCTCTCTCTCCTCTCCAGAATTCTATTCCTTTAATTCCTGCTGCAGGCTGCTACGACGGATCCGTCAAAAAAACAGATCCGGTGCATCAGTTTTTTGCAATCTGCACAGGATCCGTTTTTTGCACACTTTGACGGACTGTGACTGATGGCAAAAAACTGATGTGTGAAAGAGGCCAAAGAGGTAATTTCATCCACAAGGTTAAAAGAAAAAATGAGGTTTGGTACCGTGTTAGGCTACTTTCACATTTCCGCTTTTAAGCATCAGGCGCGATGCGGCGAAAAATGTAAAAACCGGATCCGGCACCGGTTGCCACCAGATCCAGCTTTTTTACCGTAGACTTGCATTATCATCGCATTGCGCCTGATGGTCATGCGGCGTGTCCGGCTTTTGCCGGATACGGCAAAAAATGCCTGTCCTGCGTCTGCAAAAAACGTTCCCTGCAACGTTTTTTGACAGCGCCGGACCGCTTTTTTGCAGAGCGCATGCCCGAAGACTCTCTCCCTCTCCCTCTCCTGCACCGTCTCCGGCCTAAACAGATGATCCGGCGGGCTGCGGCTTCTACCGGATGAGGATTGACAGGTTTCCTTGCGTGTATCTATGACCTCACCTCCCTAGAGCTGTTTAGGGTCTATTGACACTTATACCAGTGTCTTTTGATTGTGTTTCACGACTCTTTGGAGTACGCCACTGCCTGTGAACACTGTGTTAATCTGCTTCTTTTCATGCCAACCTTGACTGCATCCATTCAGCTGATTGCTGAGTGTATCTTGTCCTTGATCCCCAAGTGCCATCCTGCCTGCTGAACGTATCCTCCCAGATCTAGGCTTAGTGCATCCACTTCAAAAAGTAAGTCTGAAAGAATACTAAGACCATGGATCCTAAAGGTGCAGCAGCAACGACACTGTTGTCATGGGTTACGAATGTTATTCCAGGGCTAGTTTGCAACGTGTAACGAAAGCTTGTCCTGGCTGTGCAGGATCTCACAGCTTGTGTGTCTCAGACACCTACAGCGTCACCACCAGCTCCTCAACACCCGCAACATTTAGCTTGGGAAACATCTCCACAGTTGCCACTCCTGTCCTTTTTGATGGAGACATTAAGGCCTGCTGGAGCTTTGCATGTCCCCAGCGAGTTTTTTCTGATCGTACTCTCTTAATGACTTGATTTCACTTGCCACCCAATTTTCCTCTTGTAGAGCAGTCTAAGGAAAAAAATGCTTGATTCTGTTAAGATTTAGGGGATGGACACAGAGCTGCCTGAAAATCTGCCTCCAGAGCTTATTTTAATTGAAATGGGGAGTTGCTAGTATGAGACATATGGATCAGGAGCAGGCCTGGATTGATAATCTGCCCATCTGGGCATTTTCCCACTGGACCGCTGTCATGTGGGCCGCCGGTTGACAGTGCCCGCTCATCTGGCCACTTGCCAGCTGATGCGGCCACTGGCCTGGCTGTTCTTCCTGCCGCCGGCCCTCTGTGGGCACGGTGGTTAAAGCTCCCCACCCTCCCGGGATTTTTCTTTCCGGCACTGCAGGGAGATAAGCCACTACGCCCCCCGCACGCCATCCTCGCCCTACCAGAGACCCCCCCTCCCCCTCAGCCACTCACAGCGTCGCTTGGCTGCTCTCTTCTCTGCGCACAGGACCTGTGATGAGGTCACAGGAGGGGAGGAGTCAGGGGGTCACATGATCAGGGGCCTCTGTCTGAGACCCCTGATCATGTGACCCCTCATCACAGGTCCTGTGCGCATAGCCGTGCCTCTAGTATGCAGGAGTCTGCTGTGCTGGTTGTCATGGTGTTGGATGTGGGAAGTGTCTGTGTGGGGTCAGGAGGGGTTTACAGGGTGGATGTAGCAGAGCTGTGTGTGTACGAGGTGTATGGAGCGGAGCCGTGTGTGTACGAGGTGTACGGAGCGGGCCATGTGTGTACAAGGTGTACGGGGCAGAGCCGTGTGTACGAGGTGTACGGAGCAGAGCCGTGTGTACAAGGTGTACAGAGCGGAGCTTTGTGTGTACGAGGTGTACAAAGTGAAGCCGTGTGTGTACGAGGTGTACGGAGCGGAGCCGTGTGTGTGTGTGAGGTGTATGGAGCGGAGTCGGATGCGTACGAGGTGTACGGAGCGGAGCCGGATGTGTACAAGGTCTACGGAGCGCATTTTTCATCGGCTCCCACCCGTTACTGCACAGCGCTTCTGCATCAAATTGTCTCTTATGACCTATTCATGATTCTCCCGTGATTTCTCTCTTCTAATGGGCTTCAATCTTAAACCGTCTGATGAAGGTCAATGAATAGACCGAAACGTCATGTTTTTTGGATTATGCCCTCTGAAATAAAATAAAATATTCATTATTAGCATTGATCTTTTGAGTGCCAGATTAATTTTTTACAAGGTCTACGGAGCGGAGCTGTGTGTGTACGAGGTGTACAGAGCGGAGCCGTGTGTACGAGATGTACAGAGCGGAGCCGTGTGTGTACGAGGTGTATGGAGCGGAGCCGTGTGTGTACGAGGTGTACGGAGCGGAGCCGGATGCCTACGAGGTGTACAGAGTGGAGCCGGAGGTGTACAAGGTGTGCGGATCGGAGGTGTGTACAAGGTCTACTGAGCGGAGCCGTGTGTGTATGAAGTGTATGGAACGGAGCCCTATGTGTACAAAGTGTACAGATCTGTGCCTTGTGTTTACAGAGCAGAGGAGATCCAGGTGTGTACAGAATGAAGCCGCGTGTGTACGGGTTGTACGGAGTGGAGTGGAGCTGCGTGTGTATGGAGCGGAGCCGCGTGTGTACGAGGTGTATGGAGCAAAGCCGCATGTGTGCAAGGTTTACAGCGTGGAACCATGTGTGTACAAGGTGTACAGAGCGTGGCCGCGTGTGTACAAGGTGTACGGTGCAGAGTCGCATGTGTACAAGTTTTACGGAGCGTAGTACACCTCGTACACACATGGCTCCGCTCTGTACACTTCGTACACACACAGCTCCACTCCGTACACCTTGTACACACATGGCTCTGCTCCGTACACATGGCTCTGCTCCGTACACCTTGTACACACGGCTTTACGTAGCTGGTCAGTCTCATTTTTTTAATGATTCATGCAATTTTTTGGCATATATGTATTTTTCATAATGGGGCACGGTGCACTTCATTACATCAGTTGGTCGTTTACTGTCTATTCCAATTGGGATTATTATAATCATATAATCATTTATATTATATCTAATACAGTCAGGAATTATATTGATAATGAAGTCAATGCAAGAAAGCGGACGGCACCGCTGTTACCGTGCTATGGACCCGTGGAAGCGCTCGAGTAGCGTGAAACGGCCGTAGTCAGCCATTTGACACACTCTCCTTCACATCTCCGACGTGACATGTAATTCAGTGTCAATAAACATTCATCATTATCCCGCAGAGTGCGACCTTTTTCTCTTGGAAATTATATTGATAATTTATATTGTAATATATAGGCACGAAGCACTTTAAATATTTACTGTTATATATAATACTTTGTATATTCCTGAATTTGTATCTGTATCTATATGATTGTAATTTTGGTGGCACAATTATATGCCTGGTCTCTGTACACCCTGGTTTGTTACCTATGAGGATTCCTTGTTTGGGAGTCAATCATTTTAAGAAATGCTTAAATAAAATGTTTTAGTCTATTGTGTCTATGCCTCTATATTCCCATTCATTTGTGGGGATGTTGTTCAAATTGCCTGCTTTGAGGTGGTTGAATTATTGTAAGTGGACTGTGTTTGATGTCTAGTCAGCACCTGTATATACACCAGCCCCAGCACCTGTATGTATATACATCAGCCCTAGCACCCGTATATACATCAGCCCCAGCACCAGTATATACATCAGCCCCAACACCCCTATATACATCAGCCCCAGCACCCATATATACCTATGTATACAGTTAGGTCCATATATATGTATATACAGTGGGGAAAAAAAAGTATTTAGTCAGTCAGCAATAGTGCAAGTTCCACCACTTAAAAAGATGAGAGGCGTCTGTAATTTACATTATAGGTAGACCTCAACTATGGGAGACAAACTGAGAAAAAAAAATCCAGAAAATCACATTGTCTGTTTTTTTTCATTTTATTTGCATATTATGGTGGAAAATAAGTATTTGGTCAGAAACAAAATTTCATCTCAATACTTTGTGATATATCCTTTGTTGGCAATGACAGAGGTCAAACGTTTTCTGTAAGTCTTCACAAGGTTGCCACACACTGTTGTTGGTATGTTGGCCCATTCCTCCATGCAGATCTCCTCTAGAGCAGTGATGTTTTTGGCTTTTTGCTTGGCAACACGGACTTTCAACTCCCTCCAAAGGTTTTCTATAGGGTTGAGATCTGGAGACTGGCTAGGCCACTCCAGGACCTTGAAATGCTTCTTACGAAGCCACTCCTTCGTTGCCCTGGCGGTGTGCTTTGGATCATTGTCATGTTGAAAGACCCAGCCACGTTTCATCTTCAATGCCCTTGCTGATGGAAGGAGGTTTGCACTCAAAATCTCACGATACATGGCCCCATTCATTCTTTCATGTACCCGGATCAGTCGTCCTGGCCCCTTTGCAGAGAAACAGCCCCAAAGCATGATGTTTCCACCACCATGCTTTACAGTAGGTATGGTGTTTGATGGATGCAACTCAGTATTCTTTTTCCTCCAAACACGACAAGTTGTGTTTCTACCAAACAGTTCCAGTTTGGTTTCATCAGACCATAGGACATTCTCCCAAAACTCCTCTGGATCATCCAAATGCTCTCTAGCAAACTTCAGATGGGCCCGGACATGTACAGGCTTAAGCAGTGGGACACGTCTGGCACTGCAGGATCTGAGTCCATGGTGGCGTAGTGTGTTACTTATGGTAGGCCTTGTTACATTGGTCCCAGCTCTCTGCAGTTCATTCGCTAGGTCCCCCCGCGTGGTTCTGGGATTTTTGCTCACCGTTCTTGTGATCATTCTGACCCCACGGGGTGGGATTTTGCTTGGAGCACCAGATCGAGGGAGATTATCAGTGGTCTTGTATGTCTTCCATTTTCTAATTATTGCTCCCACAGTTGATTTCTTCACTCCAAGCTGGTTGGCTATTGCAGATTCAGTCTTCCCAGCCTGGTGCAGGGCTACAATTTTGTTTCTGGTGTCCTTTGACAGCTCTTTGGTCTTCACCATAGTGGAGTTTGGAGTCAGACTGTTTGAGGGTGTGCACAGGTGTCTTTTTATACTGATAACAAGTTTAAACAGGTGCCATTACTACAGGTAATGAGTGGAGGAAAGAGGAGACTCTTAAAGAAGAAGTTACAGGTCTGTGAGAGCCAGAAATCTTGATTGCTTGTTTCTGACCAAATACTTATTTTCCACCATAATATGCAAATTAAATGAAAAAAAAACAGACAATGTGATTTTCTGGATTTTTTTTTCTCAGTTTGTCTCCCATAGTTGAGGTCTACCTATGATGTAAATTACAGACGCCTCTCATCTTTTTAAGTGGTGGAACTTGCACTATTGCTGACTGACTAAATACTTTTTTTCCCCACTGTATATATATATATATATATATATAGACCTAACTGTATACAGTAGTCTCAATGTGATATATATTCAGCAGTATGTAATAAAATATAGTATAATACTGTCAATTAAAATGTAGAGTTATATGTGTGTATATAGTGTAGAGTTGTTCATATAGTATGTTGCTGTGTATATAGTATATAGTGTGGAATCCACACTATATACACTGGCCCATCTCTACACTATATAGTATATACGCAGCTCCACTCTATATTCCTTACCACAGTATATAGAGTAGAGCTGTGCACATTGTGTGTACTCCTCCTGTCCTGTATACATGGTGTAAATATAAATATCTGCTCTAAGTGTGTGTATCTATGAAAATAAAAAGCGCTCCAATGAATTGTGCAAAGTGGCGGACTCTTTATTAGCCCATGTGACAAAGTTTTGGATCTATAAAAGATCATTTCTCTGCTATAGAATTGAAATATTACCACATGGGCTAATAAAGAGTCCTTCACTTTTCTCTTATTTAATCGGTGTGCTGATTATTTTCTTTTTATAAATCCCTTTGATTTAAGGGTATGTGTCCTAAAAGCATTTCACCCACTGGTTAATATTTGGTGGTGCTCAATTATGACACATATCATGGCTGACATCACCATGCGGCGAAAGCGGGCAAGTGCCGTCGGGGACATGGCATGAATTAGGTGATGGTCACTTACGGGCATACTCGCTGTCCCTATTTTGATCATAAGGACCACATCCTTCATGAACCACTACATTGTTCAAGGCGACTTATGTGATCAAGGTCTTGAATGACCGAAACGTCATTCTGTCGCAATCACTATAAGAGCACTTGTTTTCATTAAATTTCACTAATAAGCAAATACTCCTTAAGTGTATGTGTGCAGTGATTCTAATAGACATTTATGTGGGACTCATGAGCCTCCTTCACTAGCACCATACCCCCGTACCTATCGTGTGCTAGCCATTGAATCTCATAATACAGTATGGAGGACTATGAGGTGCCTATAATACTATATGGAGGACTATGTGGGGCCCATAATACTGTACGGAGGACTATATGGTGCCTATAATACTGTATAGAGGACTATATGGTACCCATAATATTGTAAAGAGGACTATGTGGTACCAATAACAATGTATGGAGGACTAAATGGTGCACATAATACTGTATGGAGAACTATGTTGTGCCCATAATACTGTATGGAGGGTTACCCAAATTCGGAAGTTCTCCCCTATCTTTTGGATAGGGGATGACTTTCTGTTTTTTGTGGATCTGACCTCTGGGACTCCCATGATCCTAGGAAACGTAGCTTTGAAGAGCACCATGTAAACAGAGCTGTGGTCAATCATGCGCACTGTGACGCAGGGGCGGACCTGCCGCCCGTGCAGCCTATTCATTGCACGGGGGCCCTGGGGGAGAGGGGGCCCCTGGGGAGAAGCATGGCTGCTCATGAATGGGGGGGCCCTGGGGGGGATGCTTGGCTGCTCATGAATGGGGGTGCCCTGGCCTGGGGAGAAGCATGGCCTGGCTGCTCATGAATGGGGGGGCCCCTGGCCTGGGGAGAAGCATGGCATTGGCTGCTCATGAATGGGGGGCCCCTGGGGAGTAGCATGGCTGCTCATGAATGGGGGGCCCTGGGGGGGATGCTTGGCTGCTCATGAATGGGGGGGCCCTGGCCTGGGGAGAAGCATGGCCTGGCTGCTCATGAATGGGGGGGCCCTTGGCCTGGGGAGAAGCATGGCCTTGGCTGCTCATGAATGGGGGGGCCCTGAGGGAGATGCTTGGCTGCTCATGAATGTTGGGCCCCTGGGAGAGATGCTTGGCTGCTCATGAATTGGGCGGCTCATGGGGGGAGAAGAAACCTGAATCAGGCAGCCCACATAGGGGGAGAAGCAGCATAAACTGGGGGGGCCACATAGGGCATGAAGCACTATGCCAAAAGTAGACTGCATTTGGGGGAGAGCATTATGAAGCAAAGGGAAACAGGGGTGCCTATATATATTACGTGGAGGCTGTCTTGGGCAACATATATTATATAGAGGCTATGCTGGGCTGTATATATTACCTGAAGGCTATGCTGGACTGTATCTATTACCTTAAAGCTATGCTGAACTGTATATATTACCTGGAGTGGAGGCTATGCTGGCCTGTATATATCACCTGGAGGCTGTGGTGGGCTGTATATATTACCTGAAGGCTATGCTGGACTGTATCAATTACCTTAAAGCTATGCTGAACTGTATATATTAACTGGAGGCTTTGCTGGGCTGTATTATATATTTCCTGGAGTCTGTGCTGGGCGCTGTATATATTACCTGAAGGCTGTTGCTGTACTGTATATATTAACTGGAGTCTGTGCTGGGCTGTATATATTAACTGGAGGCTGTGCTGGGCTGTATATATCACCTGGAGGCTGTGGTGGGCTGTGTATATTACCTGAAGGCTGTGCTGGGCTGTATATATTAACTGAAGGCTATGCTCGGCTGTATATCATATTTTATATGGAGGCTGTGCTGGGCTGTATATAATAACAACTAGAATCAATGCTGGGCTAGTGGGCTATATATGTTATTTGGAGGCTGCAACTGACAAATAATAAATACAGCCCAGCAGCACCCTACAGATATTATATCCAGCCCTGCATAGCCTCATTATTAGATATACAGTACATTTACGGTGGGAAAATCCACAGCAAAAATTGACATTGTGTAGATTTTCCTGCTCTAAAAAACGCAGCATATCCGCTGTATATTTTAGTGGCACCATGTAACGCGGATCTAGCACAACTGCACTTGCTGCGGCCGGCCACAAGCCCGATAGAGAATGAATGGGGCTTGCCGGATCGGTGCCTCAAGTCGCCTGTTAGGCGGCAGAGGTGCGAAAGTCTGCCGGATCTGCTGCTAGTAGGGGGGGGCCCGAAAAACTTCTTGCACTTGCGCCCACTACAGTCTGTGTCCACCCCTGCTGTGACGCCATTAACATGTGGCTCTTCAAATAGCTCCTTTAATAGAGTGATGAGGGGACGACAAAGTATAGCAAAAATTCACTGATCAGGGCTGATGAGTGCTATAGTATGTGGGCTGGTGGGGTTTGTGTGGCAGGGCTGCATTTTTGTCCCAGTCCTGACCAGGAGACCAGACTGTCAGTCACTACGCGTCTCACACAGGTAGATCCCCCCTTTAATTTAAAATAAGCTCAGGAGACAGATTCTCATGCAGATCAGTGTCCAGCCCTGCGGCCGCTGACTAGCTGCAGGGGTCACATGACATTACGCAAGCCCCTGGAGAGCAGGTGCCTTAATCGCTGGAAAGGCGCCCGCACTGGAGGTGAGTATAGTTGTTATAATTTTACATACGGAAAATATAGAGACTGAGAAGAGGTGATTGAGGAAAAGTAGACAACCCTTTAAAATAGGAGGTGATGTGCAGTTCTCGGCAGCAGCCGTCCTTCATCCAATAGTGCTCTGCTGTTCATTTCCTTTTAAATGGAACCTGTCACCTCTTTTTTCAGCTATAAGCTGTGACCACTGCCTTTCGGGGATTATCTACAGGGTTCTTGAATGCTGTAGATAAGCCCCTGATCTAACCTGAAAGATAAGAAAAACAAGTTTTATTATACTCCCCTGGGGGACGTCTGGTATGATGGGCGCCTCCCATCTTCATGCGATGTCGTCATCTTCCTTTCTTTGTGTCGTGGCTCCTGTGCAGGCGTACTGATCTACCCTGTCGAATGCAGAGCAAAGTACTGCAGTGCGCAGGCACTAGGAAAGGTCAGAGAAGCCCAGCGCCTGCGCACTGCAGTACTTGGCTCTGCCCTCAACAGGGCAGAGAGGTACACCTATGCAGGAACCACGACACGAAGCAAGGAAGATGATGACATTGCATGAAGATGGGAGACGCCGGGCCCAGACCTGCAACACCCACTGCCCCCGGGCGAGTATAATAAAACTTATTTTTTTTATCTTTCATGTTAGATCGGGGGTTTATCTACAGCATTCAAGAATGCATATGAAGCTTCACTTTTGGACTTTATGTGGAGTGGCACCTGAGGTCCCGGAGCCAGCATCTATTCACAGTGCCGGAGCAGTACAGCTGTGCCTGGCCATTCTGACCACTCCTACTGTTGGTTTTTATGTTTTTACTTTTGTCAGGACTCTAATGTCAGGACCCTGTCAGCGTCGGCAAACTGCCACACAGGGCAGGGTGACTTACCCACACTATCGGAGAGCACGGGGACAAACACTGTAGAGGGCTGTGCGGTACCAGAGGGACGAGCAGAGAATAGTCAGATCACAGGCTGAGGGTCATACACAGAGAGATAGCGCAGTACAAGAGGGACAGGCAGAACTCGTAACAGGGACAGAACCGGATCAAAACCAAACAAGCAACAACTTATCAGGCACAAGGCACACGTACGCACGAGGTCAACTAACTCAGCCGAGGGCAGGAGAATAACTGACACCGGACCTAGATCGAGTGAGCATCTGCCAGAGAGAGGCAGAAACAATTAACCCCTGTCTGACCAGGACGGGCCAAAGACAAACCCCATCCTGGATCATGACAGTACCCTCCTCTCAACGGGGGGGCCACTGGACCCCCGGGTCTCTCAGGATACTTGGCGTGAAAGGCCCGGACCAACCGATCCGCATGAACCGATCGAGCAGGAACCCACAACCGGTCTTCAGGACCGTAGCCTTTCCAATGTACAAGATATTGAAGGGCATGACGTACCAACCTAGAGTCAACAATTCGTTGCACCTCGTACTCAGACTGCCCGTCTACCAAAACCGGTGGCGGGGAAGACACTGATCCCTCCCCACAGGACCCCACAGCTTTCAAAATGGCCCTATGGAAAACATTGGGGATCCGTAGAGATGGTGGGAGACGCAACCGAAAAGCCACCTGGTTCACTGCTTCAGTAATTTCATAGAGACCAATAAATTTAGGTCCAAGCTTCGCAGAGGGGACCTTGAGCCTTATATTCTTGGTTGATAACCATACCTTATCCCCAACCTGGAACACCGGCCCCACGGACCGGTTTTTTGTCTGCAAAAAAATTATATTTATCCTGGGCCTTCATAATGTTACTCTGGACCTCCCGCCATACCTCCCCCAACCGCTGGATAGTCTCATCCGCCCCAGGACACCCCGAGTCCAAATGGGAAAACTCTCCAAAATGTGTATGAAACCCATAGTTGCAGAAAAAGGGAGATGTACCCGTAGACTGGTTAATGCTGTTGTTAAACACAAACTTGGCCAAAGGTAACGCAGTACACCAATCATCCTGTCGGGCTGAGGTCAAGCAACGCAGAATTTGCTCCAGAGACTGATTGGTCTGCTCAGTCTGCCCATTAGTCTCTGCATGGTAAGCGGATGAAAAGGACAGACCAATACCCCACCTCTTACAAAATGCCCTCCAAAATCTGGAAACAAAATGTACTCCCCTATCAGACACCACATTCAAGGGTACCCCATGCAACCGCACCACATGCTCAAAAACAATCTGGACAACGTTTCTGCATTAGGTTGATGCCGCCAAGGGAACAAAATGTGCCTGCTTACTAAACCTGTCCACCACAACCCAAACAACGGTGTTACCCTTGGAGGGGGGAAGGTTGGTGATGAAATCCATGGACAAATGAGTTCATGGTCTCTCAGGAAATGGCAGTGGTACCAATTCCCCAGCCGGCTGGTTATGGGGGGTTTTCATACGGGCACAAACATCACAAGCAAACACATATTCCCCAATATAAGAGGCTAAAGAAGACCACCAGAATATTCTAGCGATGGCCTTCTGGGTAACCGAGATCCCTGGATGTCCACCCAGAACTGAGTCGTGGAACTCCCGGAGGACCTTGAGACGAAATTGAGCTGGTACGAAAAGTTTATCCACTGGCTTAGCCGGAGGTGCAAGAGACAGAGCTTCTTGAATCTCCCATTCCAGCACATTAGAAATACCTGCCACCACCACCCCGGGCTGAAAAATGGAGGATGGAGGTTCGGGGGGGTGGACACCGGATCTAGCCTGCGTGACAAGGCATCAGTTCTGACATTTTTGGATCCTGGCCGAAAAGTGATAGAGAAGTGGAATCGGGAAAAAAAAAGTGACCATCTAGCCTGTCTAGGAGTCAACCTTTTAGCTGACTCAATGTAAACTAGGTTCTCGTGGTCCGTAATTACGGTTATAGGATGGACAGCCCCCTCCAAAAAGTGCCTCCATTCTTCAAAGGCCAACTTCACCGCCAGAAGTTCTCGATTCCCAACATCATAATTTCTCTCCGCAGGGGAGAATTTCTTCGAGAAAAAGGCGCAGGGCCTCAAATTAGTCAAAGTGGTGGGCCCCTGGGACAATACCGCCCCCACCCCCACCTCTCAGGCATCCACCTCAACAATAAATGGTTCAGACGGGTCCGGTTGAACAAAAACCGGAGCAGACATGAAACATTTTTTTAAAATTTAAATGCCGCTATCGCTGCGGCTGGCCAATTCTTGATATCAGCCCATGAGTCATGTCTGTGAGGGGTTTAACCACCTGTGAGAACCCCCTTATAAATTTGCGATAATAATTGGTGAATCCTAGGAATCGCTGCAGAGCCTTCAAATCACAAGGTTGAACCCAATCAACAATGGCCTGCACCTTATTAGGATCCATGTGATACCCCTCAGCAGACACAATGAATCCCAGAAAAGACAGTTCCTGGACAAAAAAAAACATTTCTTTAGTTTAGCAAAGAGATAGTTCTCCCAAAGCCTTTGGAGAACTGCCCGAACATGACCAGTGTGAGTCTGTTTATCAGGTGAGATCAGTATGTCATCCAAATACACAACCATAAAACGTCCAATAAAATCAGAGAACACGTGATTGATGAAATTTTGGAAGACCGCTGGAGCATTGGTCAGACCGAAAGGCATGACCAAATTCTCAAACAACCCTTCAGTTCTGAGAAAAGCAGTTTTCCACCGCTGGAGCATTGGTCAGACCGAAAGGCATGACCAAATTCTCAAACAACCCTTCAGTAGTGAAAAAAGCAGTTTTCCACTCATCTCCTTCCCGGACTCGGATAAGGTTATACGCTCCCCGTAGATCTAATTTCGAAAACCACTTAGCTCCGGACAACTGGTTGTACAAATCAGGAATAAGTGGGAGGGGATACGTATTTCTCACATTAATCTTATTTAACTCTCGAAAATCGAGGCATGGGCGCAAACCACCGTCTTTTTTCTTTGCGAAAAAGAACCCCGCCGTCATGGGAGAGACAGAAGGATGAATGTGTCCCTTATGGAGGAAATGTATTCCTTCATAGCGGCCCACTCGGGACCCGAAAGGCTATACAAGCGGGCCTTGGGCAATTTAGCACCTGGAACCAGGTCAATGGCACAATCAAATGGGCGGTGTGGTGGTAAAACTTCAGCCTCCTTTTCGGAGAAAACGTCCGTATAATCCTTTAGGTACCCCGGAATACCTTCCAGACCAACGGACGACACAGACACAGTAGCAAGACATCTTTCAGATCAATAGGGACCCCATTTAGCAATGTCCCGATATTCCCAATTAATCACAGGATTATGTAATTGTAACCAGGGGAACCCAAACACCAGTCCCGCAGGCAGGTTATCCATAACAAAGCATGAAATATGTTCCTGGTGCAAAGAACTCACTTTAAGGAGAAACTCCTCTGTAAGAAATATGATGTCATTCTTAGCCAGTGGTGTTTTGTCAATGGCAACAACATGGATAGGAGTCTCCAGCCTAACTGTCCTTAACTTACACCTGGACACCAAGTCAGAGTCAATAAAGCTCAACGACGATCCGCAATCCACAAAGGCATAAGTGGATGTGGAGACACTCCCACAACAAAGTTCCACTTGCAACAACATTTTTGAATATGGAGAAAAAGGTACCTGAGAGCCTGGGTGACCTCCGCGACAATCACCCGGGCTCAGCCGCTTGTTGGTCAGAGGACAGGAGGGGCAGTCTGTTATGGATGAGTCACCGAAGGAGGAAAAAACAAAAATAATAGCTAACTCCAGAAAACCAGAGAAGTTGGAAGCTATCGGATTGCAGACCCCTGAACCTATCCACAACAACTAGCAGTAGCCGTGGGGGGTTCCTACGGTGCCCTAGACCCCTCGATCACAGCCGGAGAACTAAATTAGCCTAAAGACAGAAAGGGGAAATCTAAACTGCCCCAGAGCAGACCCCAAAGCAATAGGCAGCCCCCAACATATAATGACTGTGAAGCAAGATGAAAAACACTAACACAGATAGAAAGACAGGTTGAGCAAATGATGGGGCCCAAGCTAACTAAATAGGACAGGATAGAAAAGCTGCTGTCTGCAATCCGCAAAAACTCTATCCAAAAATGAACCAACAGACTGATAGGAAAAACAGGCCCTGAAGTCGCTAGACTTCAAAAAGACTAAATCAGCACTCAGGTATATTCTGAAGACAGAGCCAAAGATCAACTGATCAGAGGCAAAAATGGAATTCAGCTCACCCCCGGCCGGGGATGGCTGAACTCCAAAAAACAAGGCAAACAAAACCAGAACTAAAGTGTACAAAAGGCAGCGTAAAACTTAGCTTTGAGAAGCATAAATCAGACTGGTCTCCAATAATCCAGCAGGAAAATCACCGGCAAGGCAGCAGGGCGTCGGCTGCCTTATATCCAGTCATCAGTTCCTGTGACCCAGTCATCATCTACCTGCTCAGCTGTTTGGTAATCAGCCTCACTACCTTCCTTCGCCAGAAGAGGGAGTTCATCAGACCTCACTGGTGAAGGGAAAAATGAACTCACAACAGTACCTCCCCCCTGAGGAGGGGTCACCGAACCCTCATCCATGCCACCAGGTTGATCAGGGTGAGCCCGATGAAAGGCATGCACCAATCTTTCGGCATGAATATCAGAGGCAGAGACCCAGGAATTATCCTCCTGACCATAACCCTTCCACTTAACCAAATTGGAGTCTCCGTCTAGCCAGACGGGAATCCAGTATCTTCTCTACCTCATACTCCATGTTACCTTCAACCAATACAGGGTCAGGAGGTGCCACCCCAGGAACTACTGGTTCAACAAACCTCTTGAACAAGGACTTATGGAACACATTATGAATCTTAAACGTGACAGGAAGAGCCAACCGAAAAGAGACCGGATTAATAATCTCCAAAATCTTGTAAGGTCCAATAAATCTAGGCTTAAACTTAGGAGAAGCCACCTTCATAGCGATATTTTTTGATGACAACCAAACCATATCACCCACCTTAAACTGGGGACCAAGGGTCCTATGCCGGTTGGAAAACCGCTGGGCCTTTTCCTGGGAGAGAGAAAACTTATCCACCACTTGGTCCCAGATCTGGTGCATTCTCTCCACCACAGTGTCAACACCTGGGCAGGTAAAAGTCTTCACCTGCCCTGAAGAAAATCGAGGATGAAACCCAAAGTTCCAAAAAAAACGTGACATCAAAGTGGCAGAACTAGCTCTATTATTTAAAGCAAATTCGGCCAAGGGCAAAACTGAAACCCAATCATCCTGATCAGCAGAAATAAAACATCTCAAATAAGACTCCAAAGTCTGGTTTGTTCTCTCCGTCTGCCCGTTGGTCTGAGGGTGAAACGCAGAGGAGAAGGACAACTGAATTCCCAGCTTGGAACAGAAAGTCCTCCAAAATCTAGACACAAACTGAACTCCTCTGTCAGACACAATGTTCTCAGGAATCCCGTGCAAGCGAACTATCTGTTGCAAAAACAAGGGCACCAACTCAGAGGAAGATGGCAACTTAGGGAGTGGTACAAGATGGACCATCTTTGAGAATCTATCACAAATCACCCAAATAACGGTCATTCTCTGAGAGACAGACATATCAGGGATAAAATCCATTGAAATATGGGTCCATGGCCTCCTGGGCACCGGCAAAGGCATCAACAACCCACTAGAGCGAGAACAAGGTTTAGACCGGGAGCAAGTCCCACAGGACTGCACAAAATTCCTGACATCACGAGACAAGGCGGGCCACCAAAAAGAACGACTCACCAGATCTCTAGTACCAAAAATACCTGGATGACCAGCCAATGCAGAGCAATGAACTTCAGACATCACTCTCTTCCTCCACTGGTCAGGAACATACAACTTTCCACTGGGACAATGCTCAGGTTTGTCCTCCTAAAACTCTTCCAGAGCACGTCTCAAATCGGGCAAGATGGCAGAAAGAACTACCCCCTCGCCTAAGATGGTAGCAGGCTTGGTCACAACAGGAAAATCAGCAAAGAAACTCCTAGAGAGGGCATCTGCCTTGACATTCTTAGTGCCAGGAAGAAAAGAGACCACAAAATCAAAACGTGTGAAAAACAAGGCCCACCTAGCCTGTCTAGGATTCAAGCGTTTGGACGACTTCAGGTAAATCAAATTCTTGTGGTCAGTAAGGACCACGACCTGGTGTTTAGCTCCCTCAAACCAATGTCTCCACTCCTCAAATGCCCATTTCATGGCCAACAGTTCCCGATTCCCCACATCATAGTTACGTTCGGATGGGGAGAACTTTCGGGAAAAGAAAGCACAGGGATTCAATTTAGATGTCACAGGATCTTTTTGGGACAAAACAGCTCCTGCACCAATCTCAGAGGCGTCCACCTCTACCTGAAACGGGAGTGAGACATCAGGTTGCCGCAGAACCGGAGCAGAAGTGAAACTGCGCTTCAGCTCCTGAAAGGAAGAAACAGCCTCTGGAGACCAATTCAGCACATCAGCACCCTTCTTAGTCAAATCAGTCAATGGCTTGGCAATACTAGAAAAATTAGCTATAAATTTCCGAAAAAAATTAGCAAAACCCAAAAACTTCTGGAGGGCCTTCAAAGAAGTGGGCTGAACCCAATCATAAATGGCCTGTACCTTGGCCGGGTCCATTTCAATAGTTGATGGAGACAAAATGAATCCCAAAAATGAAATCCTCTGTACCCCAAAAAGGCATTTCGATCCCTTGACATACAGGGAATTCTCCCTCAAAATCCGGAACACAGTCCGAACATGTTCCACATGAGAGTCCCAATCCTTGGAAAAGATCAAAATATCATCCAGATAGATAATCAAAAATTTATCCACAAAGTCTCGGAAAATATCGATCATGAAGGATTGGAAGACAGAAGGGGCATTAGTGAGCCCAAAAGGCATCACCAGGTACTCAAAATGTCCCTCCGGAGTATTAAATGCCGTCTTCCATTCATCCCCATGCTTAATGTGAATAAGATTATACGCCCCCCTGAGGTCAAGCTTGGTAAACCAGCAAGCACCTTTAACTCTGGAGAATAGATCAGAAATCAGGGGTAACAGATACTGATTTTTAACAGTAATTTTGTTGAGGGCACGATAGTCAATACAAGGCCTTAATGAACCATCTTTTTTAGCCACGAAAAAAAAAACAGCACCTAAGGGTGAAGAGGATGGTCTAATATGACCCTTCTCCAATGACTCCTTAATATAGGATCGCATAGCCTCGTGCTCGGGTACAGATAAATTGAAAAGCTGACCCTTGTGAAAATTACACCCCGGGCTCAGCTCAATTGCACAGTGATAACTTCTATGAGGAGGCAAAGACGCAGACTCATTCTCACTAAATACATCATAAAAGTCAGCCAAATAGTCAGGAACATCATGCGACTGGGGAGAGGTGGAGAAAACAGGAGCATCACTAAAGGCATACCAACAACCCCAACTCACCACAGACACAGATTTCCAATCCAAAACTGGATTATGGATTTGCAACCAGGGAAACCCCAGAACAATGGTATCATGCACATTATGCAACACCAAAAATCTGCAATTTTCTTGATGGTCTGGGGCGACCCGCATTACCACCTGGGTCCAAAACTTAGGTTTATTTTTCGCCAAAGGAGTCACATCAATACCCCTCAAAGGGATAGGCGTCCGCAAAGGCGTCATAGGAAATCCACAACGTTTAGCAAAATCCAAGTCCATCAGGTTCAGAGCTGCTCCCGAATCCACAAAAGCCTTGGCGGAAAATGTGGACAGGGAGCAGATCAGAGTAATTGCAAGAAGAAACTTAGGTTGAACACCACCCACAGAAAACGTGTGAGCACAACGTTTCTCTCGTTTAGGGCAGACAGAAATAATATGCGAGGCATCTCCACAAAAAAAACACAGCTTATTATGCCTTCTGAACTCCTGACGTTGCGCCCTGGACAAAACTCTATCACATTGCATAGGTTCAGACATTTGTTCAACAGGTGGCAACACCTCTCGTGCGGTCTTGCGTTCACGCAAACGCCGATCAACCTGAATGGCTAATGACATAGAATTGTCAAGACCAGAGGGAACAGGAAATCCCACCATAGTATCTTTTATGGTTTCTGACAAACCTTTCCGAAAGAGAGCTGCCAAGGCATCATCATTCCAGGTAGTAAGGACCACCCGCTTTCGGAATTTTTGACAGTACAGCTCTGCAGAATCCCGACCCTGGCTCAATGCCAACAGGGCCTTTTCAGCCTGATCAATAGCATTAGGTTCATCATACAACAACCCCAAGGCTTGAAAAAATGCATCCACATTATTTAGAATAGGATCATCAGGTTTCAAAGAAAACGCCCAATCCTGGGGATCGCCGCACAGCAAAGAGATGACAATTTTAACCCGCTGCGCGGAGCTCCCCAACGAGTTAGGCTTCAAGGCAAAAAATAATTTACAATTATTCTTGAAATTCAAAAATTTAGACCGATCCCCAAAAAACACATCAGGAGTGGGGATCTTTGGTTCAGCAGCATGTGAATGAGTACGATAGGCGGAAATTCCTCGCACTTCCACAGCGAGCTGCTCCACACGATCAGACAATTGCTTCATCTCCATTGAGAGAAAAAAAAATTCCCCCTACGGCCTCAGAGATATAGAGGAAAAAATATACACAAAGAAATTCTGACCCCTTTTTTTTTTTTTTTTTTTTTTTTTTACAATTCTTTCCTGCTATTGAGTACCCTAGGATCTGCGGTATGGCCGGTGATTCTGTTATGGATGAGTCACCGAAGGAGGAAAAAACAAAAATAATAGCTAAGTCCAGAAAACCAGAGAAGTTGGAAGCTATCGGATTGCAGACCCCTGAACCTATCCACAACAACTAGCAGTAGCCGTGGGGGGTTCCTACGGTGCCCTAGACCCCTCGATCACAGCCGGAGAACTAAATTAGCCTAAAGACAGAAAGGGGAAATCTAAACTGCCCCAGAGCAGACCCCAAAGCAATAGGCAGCCCCCAACATATAATGACTGTGAAGCAAGATGAAAAACACTAACACAGATAGAAAGATAGGTTGAGCAAATGATGGGGCCCAAGCTAACTAAATAGGACAGGATAGAAAAGCTGCTGTCTGCAATCCGCAAAAACCCTATCCAAAAATGAACCAACAGACTGATAGGAAAAACAGGCCCTGAAGTCGCTAGACTTCAAAAAGACTATATCAGCACTCAGGTATATTCTGAAGACAGAGCCAAAGATCAACTGATCAGAGGCAAAAATGGAATTCAGCTCACCCCCGGCCGGGGATGGCTGAACTCCAAAAAACAAGGCAAACAAAACCAGAACTAAAGTGTACAAAAGGCAGCGCAAAACTTAGCTTTGAGAAGCATAAATCAGACTGGTCTCCAAGAATCCAGCAGGAAAATCACTGGCAAGGCAGCAGGGCGTCGGCTGCCTTATATCCAGTCATCAGTTCCTGTGACCCAGTCATCATCTACCTGCTCAGCTGTTTGGTAATCAGCATCACTACCTTCCTTCGCCAGAAGAGGGAGTTCATCAGACCTCACTGGTGAAGGGAAAAATGAACTCACAACAGCAGTCCTTTTTCCAATGTCCAGAATCGCCACAGTGAAAACAGCATTTTCCCAAGCGCCGTTGTCTCCTTTCTTCCTCCTTGAGGTCGATGGTTCCCATCTGCATGGTTTCCAATGTAGGACTGGCTCCCCTTCCCTGGGAGAATAACGGGGTGTCAATCTGCATCACTCCCCTCGCCCGTAGCCTGCAATCCATTCGGACGGCCTGTGTCATTGCCTCCTTCAGAGAATCAGGCGTAGGGTGGAGAGCCAAGGCATCTTTCAGATGTTCAGACAGGCCTCTATGGAACATACCCCGGAGGGCGGCATCATCCCAGCAGACGTCAGCAGCCCAGCGTCTGAACTCTGAGCAAAACCACTCGGCTGAGTGCTTCCCCTGGCACACACTCATCACCATGTTCTCAGCCATACGCATCCGATCAGGCTCATCATAAATATGCCCCAGGGCCTCAAAAAATGCATCCACAGTCATACGCTCAGGGGCAATGGTCGGAAGGGAGAAAGCCCAAGCCTGGGGGGCTCCCCTTAACAGAGACATAATGACCCCCACTCTCTGACTTTCATCCCCAAAAGAGTGTGGTCTCAATGAAGAAAAAAAAAAAGCTTACAGCCCTCCTTGAAAACTTTGAATTCCTTTTTATCTCCAGAAAAGGTATCCGGTAACTTAACCGGAGACTCGGGGGAAACTAATGTAACATCCCGAGCCCCCGATGATAATACCCCCTGCACAGTGTCAGCGATCAGCTGCTGAGACTGAGCCAGGGCTAGTTGTTCCCCCAGGAGTTTCTGAGACATCTGAGTCAGGTTCTTTACCTGCTCAGAAAGAGCGTGCATAGGATCCATCACACACAAAGGAGAAGGGGAGCAGAGAAGAAAAAATGGTAACGGTCAGTTATAATATCAGGACTCCAATGTCAGGACCCTGTCAGCGTCGGCAAGCTGCCACGCAGGGCAGGGTGACTTACCCACACTATGGGAGAGCACAGGGTCCAACACTGTAGTGATGGTTCAAGCAGACAGGACCAGCGGCACTGAAAATAGTAAGGAGTCCCAGGACTTACGATCATGTGACTGCGGGGGGTGGGGCTTAGCATCCTACTGCTGCAGATGATGTAATGTACCTACTGCAGGGCAACTGTTGTAGAGGAGAGGAAAACGCAGGTCAGACAAGCGAGGGTCGTACACGGAGAGGGCTGTGCGGTACCAGAGGGACGAGCAGAGAATAGTCAGGTCACAGGCAGAGGGTCATACACAGAGAGATAGCGCAGTACAAGAGGGACAGGCAGAACTCGTAACAGGGACCGAACCGAATCAAAACCAAACAAGCAACAAGTTATCAGGCACAAGGCACACGTACGCACGAGGTCAACTAACTCAGCCGAGGGCAGGAGTATAACTGACACCGGACCTAGATCGAGTGAGCATTAATTAGCCGCCCTCTGCCAGAGAGAGGCAGAAACAATTAACCCCTGTCTGACCAGGACGGGCCAAAGGCAAACCCCTTCCTGGATCATGACAACTTTTAGTGATAATTTGCAAAAAAAATAGCACAAGTTATTGTTTTTATAACAATTGAAAAAACTTTGAAGAAGGTATAACAAAAAATCTTATACCAAGGATCGGAGCTGTGGGAGGCATGGGTGCTGCATGCCCGGGGAATGCCAAAACAAGCCACTTGGCTGGGACATATAGAGACACAGCTAGAACGGGTAATTGAACCATCGGCCTGGATAAAGAAAAGTCTAGGCACCTGGGGCATAACTATAATATGTGCAGGGGTTGCAATTGCACACCGGCCTGGGAGCTTAGGGGGATTACAACATCCCTTTGGCTTATATGAAAAGACCATTACTATTGTGGCCCATAAGTTTCAAGTTACACCACTGTGAGCTACAGCTCAGTTTTATGTAAAACAAACTATTACATTATTTTTGCAGCCAACAACTAAAACATATGGCTGTCGAACCACAGTGTCAAGTATACACTTCTCATCACGGGACGCGGGGTGCGCCTGCAAGGATTAATTTTATCCTCTCACTCAGTCCAGCTCTCAACCTCTGTTTTAGGCTATAAAGGGAGCATAAATGACACTCCAACACATTCAGCACACCCCGAATATTTAATGCTGCTGCCACCACTCATCAAACACCCGGGGTGGGGGGGGGGGTGAGTCCCTAAAATGTATTACTGTCTGACAATCAAAAGGTCACACAGTCTGAAAGGCTATGGGTTCTTTAGATCATACAAAGATCACACTTTTGAAAGATTTTAAGCTTTAATATAAAAATATACAGTGCTTACAAAAGATACAAAAAGATAAAAATAAAATGACACACATATATGCAAAACAGTTATAAAATAGAAAGGGAGAAATAACAGAAATATCTAAATTTTTGTGTCTACAGTTATCTTCCGTTTCCTTGAAGGAAAGAGAAAGTAATTATGGATAACATCAGCCTCCCCTACAGCCCCCACATGTGAACAACTTCTTTTGTGTCACCCGGCTTTTTATAGTCCTGACACCTCTCAAACATGAAAGGTTACCGTCCGGAAGTACCTACTTGCGGTGCTGGTCATCTACTTCTAGTGGCCACCGCAAGGTACTACCCATTTGTCTTCTATACAAATCAATAGGGGGCGGATGTGCAGTAACAAGCCCCGGTCACTACTAGACGGCCAAGTCTGCAAGTAAATACTTCCGACTGGCTGCTCACCACCACCATAAGGCCTGGGTCCACTTACGACAAACTCAGTCTCGCATCTCAGTATCTGACACTGCCGCTGGCACTCGGGACTGGAGCGCTCAGATGCATAGACATACATGCAGCCGCACGCTCTGCTCCCGAGTGCCGGGTATTTAGATGCGAGACTTGTGCGAGTTTCTCGCAAGTGTGACCCTGGCCTAACAGGTCGACTACCCCGGCTGGTCAGACATTGATGACCTGTCCTTAAGATAGGCCATCAATGTAAAAGTAGTGGACGACTTCTTTAGTTTTTTTTTACTGGTGGTATTATAGTTTCCCTTACAATTATTTTCTACCTTCACTCACAGAAAGGGCAAAAATTGCTATATCCATAAAAATGTGATCTTGAGAAATTGAAAGATGAAAATATTCTTCTTGGTTATGACCCACATGCCAATCTACAAAAGGCTGAGGGTCCAGAACCTGATGAAGATCCTTATACAGGACTGAAAACGCATTTGTTTCTACAGACTCTTGTATAAGCTGCAGTTTATATCCGGGAAATAAGAAATAAAGTAATTAAATCTGGTGGAAGCAAGAAGAGATGTGTCCCTAACAGTTTGGTAATATGTGAGTAGTGGTAATATCACTGTGATTGGGCAGGAGGATGGTAATATGCGAGTAGTGGTGATATCACTGTGATTGAGCAGGAGGATGGTAATATGTGAGTAGTGGTGGTGATATCACTGTGATTGGGCAGGAGGATGGTAATATGTGAGTAGTGGTGATATCACTGTGATTGGGCAGGAGGATGGTAATATGTGAGTAGTGGTGATATCACTGTGATTGGACAGGAGGATGGTAATATGCGAGTAGTGGTGATATCACTGTGATTGGGCAGGAGGATGGTAATATGTGAGTAGTGGTGATATCACTGTGATTGGGCAGGAGGATGGTAATATGTGAGTAGTGGTGATATCACTGTGATTGGGCAGGAGGATGGTAATATGTGAGTAGTGGTGATATCACTGTGATTGGGCAGGAGGATGGTAATATGTGAGTAGTGGTGATATCACTGTGATTGGGCAGGAGGATGGTAATATGTGAGTAGTGGTGATATCACTGTGACTGGGCAGGAGGATGGTAATATGTGAGTAGTGGTGATATCACTGTGATTGGGCAGGAGGATGGTAATATGTGAGCAGTGGTGATATCACTGTGATTGGGCAGGAGGATGGTAATATGTGAGTAGTGGTGATATCACTGTGATTGGGCAGGAGGATGGTAATATGTGAGCAGTGGTGATATCACTGTGATTGGGCAGGAGGATGGTAATATGTGAGCAGTGGTGATATCACTGATTGGGCAGGAGGATGGTAATATGTGAGTAGTGGTGATATCACTGTGATTGGGCAGGAGGATGGTAATATGTGAGTAGTGGTGATATCACTGTGATTGGGCAGGAGGATGGTAATATGTGAGTAGTGGTGATATCACTGTGATTGGGCAGGAGGATGGTAATATGTGAGGAGTGGTGATATCACTGTGATTGGGCAGGAGGATGGTAATATGCGAGTAGTGGTGATATCACTGTGATTGGGCAGGAGGATGGTAATATGCGAGTAGTGGTGATATCACTGTGATTGGGCAGGAGGATGGTAATATGTGAGTAGTGGTGATATCACTGTGATTGGGCAGGAGGATGGTAATATGCGAGTAGTGGTGATATCACTGTGATTGGGCAGGAGGATGGTAATATGCGAGTAGTGGTGATATCACTGTGATTGGGCAGGAGGATGGTAATATGCGAGTAGTGGTGATATCACTGTGATTGAGCAGGAGGATGGTAATATGCGAGTAGTGGTGATATCACTGTGATTGGGCAGGAGGATGGTAATATGTGAGCAGTGGTGATATCACTGTGATTGGGCAGGAGGATGGTAATATGTGAGTAGTGGTGATATCACTGTGATTGGGCAGGAGGATGGTAATATGTGAGTAGTGGTGATATCACTGTGATTGGGCAGGAGGATGGTAATATGTGAGCAGTGGTGATATCACTGATTGGGCAGGAGGATGGTAATATGTGAGTAGTGGTGATATCACTGTGATTGGGCAGGAGGATGGTAATATGTGAGTAGTGGTGATATCACTGTGATTGGGCAGGAGGATGGTGATATGTGAGTAGTGGTGATATCACTGTGATTGAGCAGGAGGATGGTAATATGCGAGTAGTGGTGATATCACTGTGATTGGGCAGGAGGATGGTAATATGTGAGCAGTGGTGATATCACTGTGATTGGGCAGGAGGATGGTAATATGTGAGTAGTGGTGATATCACTGTGATTGGGCAGGAGGATGGTAATATGTGAGTAGTGGTGATATCACTGTGATTGGGCAGGAGGATGGTAATATGTGAGCAGTGGTGATATCACTGATTGGGCAGGAGGATGGTAATATGTGAGTAGTGGTGATATCACTGTGATTGGGCAGGAGGATGGTAATATGTGAGTAGTGGTGATATCACTGTGATTGGGCAGGAGGATGGTAATATGTGAGTAGTGGTGATATCACTGTGATTGGGCAGGAGGATGGTAATATGTGAGTAGTGGTGATATCACTGTGATTGGGCAGGAGGATGGTAATATGTGAGTAGTGGTGATATCACTGTGATTGGGCAGGAGGATGGTAATATGTGAGTAGTGGTGATATCACTGTGATTGGGCAGGAGGATGGTAATATGTGAGTAGTGGTGATATCACTGTGATTGGGCAGGAGGATGGTAATATGTGAGTAGTGGTGATATCACTGTGATTGGGCAGGAGGATGGTAATATGTGAGGAGTGGTAATATCACTGTGATTGGGCAGGAGGATGGTAATATGTGAGTAGTGGTGATATCACTGTGATTGGGCAGGAGGATGGTAATATGCGAGTAGTGGTGATATCACTGTGACTGGGCAGGAGGATGGTAATATGTGAGTAGTGGTGATATCACTGTGATTGGGCAGGAGGATGGTAATATGTGAGTAGTGGTGATATCACTGTGATTGGGCAGGAGGATGGTGATATGTGAGTAGTGGTGATATCACTGTGATTGGGCAGGAGGATGGTAATATGTGAGTAGTGGTGATATCACTGTGATTGGGCAGGAGGATGGTAATATGTGAGTAGTGGTGATTTCACTGTGATTGGGCAGGAGGATGGTAATATGTGAGTAGTGGTGATATCACTGTGATTGGGCAGGAGGATGGTAATATGTGAGTAGTGGTGGTGATATCACTGTGATTGGGCAGGAGGATGGTAATATGTGAGTAGTGGTGATATCACTGTGACTGGGCAGGAGGATGGTAATATGTGAGTAGTGGTGATATCACTGTGATTGGGCAGGAGGATGGTAATATGTGAGTAGTGGTGATATCACTGTGATTGGGCAGGAGGATGGTAATATGTGAGTAGTGGTGGTGATATCACTGTGATTGGGCAGGAGGATGGTAATATGCGAGTAGTGGTGATATCACTGTGACTGGGCAGGAGGATGGTAATATGTGAGTAGTGGTGATATCACTGTGATTGGGCAGGAGGATGGTAATATGTGAGTAGTGGTGATATCACTGTGATTGGGCAGGAGGATGGTGATATGTGAGTAGTGGTGATATCACTGTGATTGGGCAGGAGGATGGTAATATGTGAGTAGTGGTGATATCACTGTGATTGGGCAGGAGGATGGTAATATGTGAGTAGTGGTGATTTCACTGTGATTGGGCAGGAGGATGGTAATATGTGAGTAGTGGTGATATCACTGTGATTGGGCAGGAGGATGGTAATATGTGAGTAGTGGTGGTGATATCACTGTGATTGGGCAGGAGGATGGTAATATGTGAGTAGTGGTGATATCACTGTGACTGGGCAGGAGGATGGTAATATGTGAGTAGTGGTGATATCACTGTGATTGGGCAGGAGGATGGTAATATGTGAGTAGTGGTGATATCACTGTGATTGGGCAGGAGGATGGTAATATGTGAGTAGTGGTGATATCACTGTGATTGGGCAGGAGGATGGTAATATGTGAGTAGTGGTGATATCACTGTGATTGGGCAGGAGGATGGTAATATGTGAGTAGTGGTGATATCACTGTGATTGGACAGGAGGATGGTAATATGTGAGTAGTGGTGATATCACTGTGATTGGGCAGGAGGATGGTAATATGTGAGTAGCGGTGATATCACTGTGATTGGGCAGGAGGATGGTAATATGTGAGTAGTGGTGATATCACTGTGATTGGGCAGGAGGATGGTAATATGTGAGTAGTGGTGGTGATATCACTGTGATTGGGCAGGAGGATGGTAATATGTGAGTAGTGGTGATATCACTGTGACTGGGCAGGAGGATGGTAATATGTGAGTAGTGGTGATATCACTGTGATTGGGCAGGAGGATGGTAATATGTGAGTAGTGGTGATATCACTGTGATTGGGCAGGAGGATGGTAATATGTGAGTAGTGGTGATATCACTGTGATTGGGCAGGAGGATGGTAATATGGGAGTAGTGGTGATATCACTGTGATTGGGCAGGAGGATGGTAATATGTGAGTAGTGGTGATATCACTGTGATTGGACAGGAGGATGGTAATATGTGAGTAGTGGTGATATCACTGTGATTGGGCAGGAGGATGGTAATATGTGAGTAGTGGTGATATCACTGTGATTGGGCAGGAGGATGGTAATATGTGAGTAGTGGTGATATCACTGTGATTGGGCAGGAGGATGGTAATATGTGAGCAGTGGTGATATCACTGTGATTGGGCAGGAGGATGGTAATATGTGAGTAGTGGTGATATCACTGTGATTGGGCAGGAGTATGGTAATATGTGAGTAGCGGTGATATCACTGTGATTGGGCAGGAGTATGGTAATATGTGAGTAGCGGTGGTGATATCACTGTGATTGGGCAGGAGGATGGTAATATGTGAGTAGTGGTGATATCACTGTGACTGGGCAGGAGGATGGTAATATGTGAGTAGTGGTGATATCACTGTGATTGGGCAGGAGGATGGTAATATGTGAGTAGTGGTGATATCACTGTGATTGGGCAGGAGGATGGTAATATGTGAGTAGTGGTGATATCACTGTGATTGGGCAGGAGGATGGTAATATGTGAGTAGCGGTGATATCACTGTGATTGGGCAGGAGGATGGTAATATGTGAGGAGTGGTAATATCACTGTGATTGGGCAGGAGGATGGTAATATGTGAGTAGTGGTGATATCACTGTGATTGGGCAGGAGGATGGTGATATGTGAGTAGTGGTGATATCACTGTGATTGGGCAGGAGGATGGTAATATGTGAGTAGTGGTGATATCACTGTGATTGGGCAGGAGGATGGTAATATGTGAGTAGTGGTGATATCACTGTGATTGGACAGGAGGATGGTAATATGTGAGTAGTGGTGATATCACTGTGATTGGGCAGGAGGATGGTAATATGTGAGTAGTGGTGATATCACTGTGATTGGGCAGGAGGATGGTAATATGTGAGTAGTGGTGATATCACTGTGATTGGGCAGGAGGATGGTAATATGTGAGTAGTGGTGATATCACTGTGATTGGACAGGAGGATGGTAATATGTGAGTAGTGGTGATATCACTGTGATTGGGCAGGAGGATGGTAATATGTGAGTAGCGGTGATATCACTGTGATTGGGCAGGAGGATGGTAATATGTGAGGAGTGGTAATATCACTGTGATTGGGCAGGAGGATGGTAATATGTGAGTAGTGGTGATATCACTGTGATTGGGCAGGAGGATGGTAATATGTGAGCAGTGGTGATATCACTGTGATTGGGCAGGAGGATGGTAATATGTGAGCAGTGGTGATATCACTGTGATTGGGCAGGAGGATGGTAATATGTGAGTAGTGGTGATATCACTGTGATTGGGCAGGAGGATGGTAATATGTGAGCAGTGGTGATATCACTGTGATTGGGCAGGAGGATGGTAATATGTGAGTAGTGGTGATATCACCGTGATTGGGCAGGAGGATGGTAATATGTGAGCAGAGGTGATATCACTGTGATTGGGCAGGAGGATGGTAATATGTGAGTAGTGGTGATATCACTGTGATTGGGCAGGAGGATGGTAATATGTGAGGAGTTGTAATATCACTGTGATTGGGCAGGAGGATGGTAATATGTGAGCAGTGGTGATATCACTGTGATTGGGCAGGAGGATGGTAATATGTGAGTAGTGGTGATATCACTGTGATTGGACAGGAGGATGGTAATATGTGAGTAGTGGTGATATCACTGTGATTGGGCAGGAGGATGGTAATATGTGAGTAGCGGTGATATCACTGTGATTGGGCAGGAGGATGGTAATATGTGAGCAGAGGTGATATCACTGTGATTGGGCAGGAGGATGGTAATATGTGAGTAGTGGTGATATCACTGTGATTGGGCAGGAGGATGGTAATATGTGAGTAGTGGTGATATCACTGTGATTGGGCAGGAGGATGGTAATATGTGAGGAGTTGTAATATCACTGTGATTGGGCAGGAGGATGGTAATATGTGAGTAGTGGTGATATCACTGTGATTGGGCAGGAGGATGGTAATATGTGAGTAGTGGTGATATCACTGTGATTGGGCAGGAGGATGGTAATATGTGAGCAGTGGTGATATCACTGTGATTGGGCAGGAGGATGGCTGAGCTTCCCTGAATCACACATGAAGGTCAGATACATTGGCGGATGTTATTGTTTGGCATGAAGTGACTAGTGTATAATAAGAAATGGATGGCAATTATGGAGCTAAGTAAAGCTGAAGCCTGGTAGGAAGCAGCAGTGAGTGATGCAGCAGTGGGGGTTGGTGGAGGAGATGACTCCAGCATAGGACTGGCACAGAGCTCAGTGCTGCAGCAGAGAGGTCACGGAGGAACACAGGCAGGCCACCTGCCATTACTGCTGCTGCACAGGGGCAGAGGGCAAGGTGAGCGCAGGAAGCCGGGCAGTGGGCAGGACAGAGCCCTGTGCACACCGCTGGGTGTCACCCTGAAGAGCCGCAGCATCACATCCGGGTGTCTGCGGTCTCCACACCTGAGCTCCACACTTTGGATGCCCTTGCAGAGATCTGGCAGCTGCCCCATAGTTGGGTGCCCCTTGGGCAGTGCGGGGGCTCGGTGCTGCTCCAGGGATGATCGGGAGAGTGAAAGCAGCTGTCAGCGGACTTCTCGGGGGATCCATCTCCAGCAAGCAGAGCGCTTTACCCGCCCCTTCTAGCCCAGAGAAGGAGACCCCAAGCGTTCCCATTGCCAAACCCCAGCCCCCATCTCGGCCCCCATTCCTGAAGTTATTGCCCGAGGAGTTCCAGAAATCGGGCGATCACAATGCCAGGATCGTGCAGACCCTGAAGATGCCAGGAGAGTTGCTCTGGGACACGGGCTATGCAGAGTGAGTACACTGCTGGTATATGTATATAGTGAGTACACTGCTGGTATATGTATATAGAGAGTACACTGCTGGTGTATGTATATAGTGAGTACACTGCTGGTATATGTATATAGTGAGTACACTGCTGGTATATGTATATAGAGAGTACACTGCTGGTGTATGTATATAGAGAGTACACTGCCGGTATATGTATATAGTGAGTACACTGCTGGTATATGTATATAGTGAGTACACTGCTGGTATATGTATATAGTGAGTACACTGCTGGTGTATGTATATAGTGAGTACACTGCTGGTGTATGTATATAGTGAGTACACTGCTGGTATATGTATATAGTGAGTACACTGCTGGTATATGTATATAGAGAGTACACTGCTGGTGTATGTATATAGAGAGTACACTGCTGGTATATGTATATAGTGAGTACACTGCTGGTGTATGTATATAGAGAGTACACTGCTGGTGTATGTATATAGTGAGTACACTGCTGGTATATGTATATAGTGAGTACACTGCCGGTATATGTATATAGTGAGTACACTGCCGGTATATGTATATAGTGAGTACACTGCCGGTATATGTATATAGTGAGTACACTGCTGGTATATGTATATAGTGAGTACACTGCTGGTATATGTATATAGTGAGTACACTGCTGGTGTATGTATATAGAGAGTACACTGCTGGTGTATGTATATAGTGAGTACACTGCTGGTATATGTATATAGTGAGTACACTGCTGGTGTATGTATATAGTGAGTACACTGCCGGTATATGTATATAGTGAGTACACTGCTGGTATATGTATATAGAGAGTACACTGCTGGTGTATGTATATAGTGAGTACACTGCTGGTATATGTATATAGAGAGTACACTGCTGGTGTATGTATATAGTGAGTACACTGCTGGTGTATGTATATAGAGAGTACACTGCTGGTGTATGTATATAGTGAGTACACTGCTGGTATATGTATATAGAGAGTACACTGCCGGTATATGTATATAGTGAGTACACTGCTGGTGTATGTATATAGAGAGTACACTGCTGGTATATGTATATAGTGAGTACACTGCCGGTATATGTATATAGAGAGTACACTGCTGGTGTATGTATATAGAGAGTACACTGCTGGTGTATGTATATAGAGAGTACACTGCCGGTATATGTATATAGTGAGTACACTGCTGCTATATGTATATAGAGAGTACACTGCTGGTGTATGTATATAGAGAGTACACTGCTGGTGTATGTATATAGTGAGTACACTGCTGGTGTATGCATATAGTGAGTACACTGCTGGTATATGTATATAGAGAGAACGCTGCTGGTATATGTATATAGTGAGTACACTGCTGGTATATGTATATAGTGAGTACACTGCTGGTATATGTATATAGTGAGTACACTGCTGGTGTATGTATATAGAGAGTACACTGCTGGTATATGTATATAGTGAGTACACTGCTGGTGTATGTATATAGAGAGTACACTGCTGGTGTATGTATATAGAGAGAACACTGCTGGTATATGTATATAGTGAGTACACTGCTGGTATATGTATATAGAGAGTACACTGCTGGTATATGTATATAGTGAGTACACTGCTGGTGTATGTATATAGAGAGTACACTGCTGGTGTATGTATATAGAGAGAACACTGCTGGTATATGTATATAGTGAGTACACTGCCGGTATATGTATATAGTGAGTACACTGCCGGTATATGTATATAGTGAGTACACTGCTGGTATATGTATATAGTGAGTACACTGCTGGTGTATGTATATAGAGAGTACACTGCTGGTGTATGTATATAGTGAGTACACTGCTGGTGTATGTATATAGAGAGTACACTGCTGGTGTATGTATATAGTGAGTACACTGCTGGTATATGTATATAGTGAGTACACTGCTGGTGTATGTATATAGAGAGTACACTGCCGGTGTATGTATATAGTAAGTACACTGCCGGTATATGTATATAGTGAGTACACTGCTGGTATCTGTATATAGTGAGTACACTGCTGGTGTATGTATATAGTGAGTACACTGCTGGTGTATGTATATAGAGAGTACACTGCTGGTGTATGTATATAGTGAGTACACTGCTGGTATATGTATATAGTGAGTACACTGCTGGTATATGTATATAGTGAGTACACTGCTGGTGTATGTATATAGAGAGTACACTGCTGGTGTATGTATATAGTGAGTACACTGCCGGTATATGTATATAGTGAGTACACTGCTGGTATCTGTATATAGTGAGTACACTGCTGGTATCTGTATATAGTGAGTACACTGCTGGTGTATGTATATAGTGAGTACACTGCTGGTGTATGTATATAGAGAGTACACTGCTGGTGTATGTATATAGTGAGTACACTGCTGGTATATGTATATAGAGAGTACACTGCTGGTGTATGTATATAGTGAGTACACTGCTGGTATATGTATATAGAGAGTACACTGCTGGTGTATGTATATAGAGAGTACACTGCCGGTATATGTATATAGTGAGTACACTGCTGGTATCTGTATATAGTGAGTACACTGCTGGTGTATGTATATAGTGAGTACACTGCTGGTGTATGTATATAGAGAGTACACTGCTGGTGTATGTATATAGAGAGTACACTGCTGGTGTATGTATATAGAGAGTACACTGCTGGTGTATGTATATAGTGAGTACACTGCCGGTATATGTATATAGTGAGTACACTGCTGGTATCTGTATATAGTGAGTACACTGCTGGTGTATGTATATAGTGAGTACACTGCTGGTGTATGTATATAGAGAGTACACTGCCGGTATATGTATATAGTGAGTACACTGCTGGTATATGTATATAGTGAGTACACTGCTGGTATATGTATATAGTGAGTACACTGCTGGTGTATGTATATAGAGAGTACACTGCTGGTGTATGTATATAGTGAGTACACTGCCGGTATATGTATATAGTGAGTACACTGCTGGTATCTGTATATAGTGAGTACACTGCTGGTATCTGTATATAGTGAGTACACTGCTGGTGTATGTATATAGTGAGTACACTGCTGGTGTATGTATATAGAGAGTACACTGCTGGTGTATGTATATAGTGAGTACACTGCTGGTATATGTATATAGAGAGTACACTGCTGGTGTATGTATATAGTGAGTACACTGCTGGTATATGTATATAGAGAGTACACTGCTGGTGTATGTATATAGAGAGTACACTGCCGGTATATGTATATAGTGAGTACACTGCTGGTATCTGTATATAGTGAGTACACTGCTGGTGTATGTATATAGTGAGTACACTGCTGGTGTATGTATATAGAGAGTACACTGCTGGTGTATGTATGTAGTGAGTACACTGCTGGTGTATGTATATAGAGAGAACACTGCTGGTGTATGTATATAGAGAGTACACTGCTGGTGTATGTATATAGTGAGTACACTGCTGGTGTATGTATATAGTGAGTACACTGCTGGTGTATGTATATAGTGAGTACACTGCTGGTGTATGTATATAGAGAGTACACTGCTGGTGTATGTATATAGAGAGTACACTGCTGGTGTATGTATATAGAGAGTACACTGCTGGTGTATGTATATAGAGAGTACACTGCTGGTGTATGTATATAGTGAGTACACTGCTGGTGTATGTATATAGTGAGTACACTGCTGGTGTATGTATATAGTGAGTACACTGCTGGTGTATGTATATAGAGAGAACACTGCTGGTGTATGTATATAGTGAGTACACTGCTGGTATATGTATATAGTGAGTACACTGCTGGTGTATGTATATAGTGAGTACACTGCTGGTGTATGTATATAGAGAGTACACTGCTGGTGTATGTATATAGTGAGTACACTGCCGGTATATGTATATAGTGAGTACACTGCTGGTATCTGTATATAGTGAGTACACTGCTGGTGTATGTATATAGTGAGTACACTGCTGGTGTATGTATATAGAGAGTACACTGCTGGTGTATGTATATAGTGAGTACACTGCTGGTATATGTATATAGAGAGTACACTGCTGGTGTATGTATATAGTGAGTACACTGCTGGTGTATGTATATAGAGAGTACACTGCTGGTGTATGTATATAGAGAGTACACTGCTGGTGTATGTATATAGAGAGTACACTGCTGGTGTATGTATATAGAGAGTACACTGCTGGTGTATGTATATAGTGAGTACACTGCTGGTGTATGTATATAGTGAGTACACTGCTGGTGTATGTATATAGAGAGAACACTGCTGGTGTATGTATATAGTGAGTACACTGCTGGTGTATGTATATAGAGAGTACACTGCTGGTGTATGTATATAGTGAGTACACTGCTGGTGTATGTATATAGTGAGTTCACTGCAGTGCTGGTATATGTATGTATATAGTGAGTACACTGCTGGTGTATGTATATAGTGAGTACACTGCTGGTGTATGTATGTAGAGAGTACACTGCTGGTGTATGTATGTAGTGAGTACACTGCTGGTGTATGTATATAGAGAGAACACTGCTGGTGTATGTATATAGAGAGTACACTGCTGGTGTATGTATATAGTGAGTACACTGTTGGTGTATGTATATAGTGAGTACACTGCTGGTGTATGTATATAGTGAGTACACTGCTGGTGTATGTATATAGAGAGAACACTGCTGGTGTATGTATATAGTGAGTACACTGCTGGTATATGTATATAGTGAGTACACTGCTGGTGTATGTATATAGTGAGTACACTGCTGGTGTATGTATATAGAGAGTACACTGCTGGTGTATGTATATAGTGAGTACACTGCCGGTATATGTATATAGTGAGTACACTGCTGGTATCTGTATATAGTGAGTACACTGCTGGTGTATGTATATAGTGAGTACACTGCTGGTGTATGTATATAGAGAGTACACTGCTGGTGTATGTATATAGTGAGTACACTGCTGGTATATGTATATAGAGAGTACACTGCTGGTGTATGTATATAGTGAGTACACTGCTGGTGTATGTATATAGAGAGTACACTGCTGGTGTATGTATATAGAGAGTACACTGCTGGTGTATGTATATAGAGAGTACACTGCTGGTGTATGTATATAGAGAGTACACTGCTGGTGTATGTATATAGTGAGTACACTGCTGGTGTATGTATATAGTGAGTACACTGCTGGTGTATGTATATAGAGAGAACACTGCTGGTGTATGTATATAGAGAGTACACTGCTGGTGTATGTATATAGAGAGTACACTGCTGGTGTATGTATATAGTGAGTACACTGCTGGTGTATGTATATAGTGAGTACACTGCTGGTGTATGTATATAGAGAGAACACTGCTGGTGTATGTATATAGTGAGTACACTGCTGGTGTATGTATATAGTGAGTACACTGCTGGTGTATGTATATAGTGAGTACACTGCTGGTGTATGTATATAGTGAGTTCACTGCAGTGCTGGTATATGTATGTATATAGTGAGTACACTGCTGGTGTATGTATATAGTGAGTACACTGCTGGTGTATGTATGTAGAGAGTACACTGCTGGTGTATGTATATAGAGAGTACACTGCTGGTGTATGTATATAGTGAGTACACTGCTGGTATATGTATATAGTGAGTACACTGCTGGTGTATGTATGTAGAGAGTACACTGCTGGTGTATGTATATAGAGAGTACACTGCTGGTGTATGTATATAGTGAGTACACTGCTGGTGTATGTATATAGTGAGTACACTGCAGTGCTGGTATATGTATGTATATAGTGAGTACACTGCTGGTGTATGTATATAGTGAGTACACTGCTGGTGTATGTATGTAGAGAGTACACTGCTGGTATATGTATATAGAGAGTACACTGCTGGTGTATGTATATAGTGAGTACACTGCTGGTATATGTATATAGTGAGTACACTGCTGGTGTATGTATATAGAGAGTACACTGCTGGTATATGTATATAGTGAGTACACTGCTGGTGTATGTATATAGTGAGTACACTGCTGGTGTATGTATATAGTGAGTACACTGCTGGTGTCTGTATATAGAGAGTACACTGCTGGTATATGTATATAGAAAGTACACTGCTGGTGTATGTATATAGAGAGTACACTGCTGGTGTATGTATATAGTGAGTACACTGCTGGTGTATGTATATAGTGAGTACACTGCTGGTGTATGTATATAGTGTGTACACTGCTGGTGTATGTATATAGAGAGTACACTGCTGGTATATGTATATAGAGAGTACACTGCTGGTGTATGTATGTAGAGAGTACACTGCTGGTATATGTATATAGAGAGTACACTGCTGGTGTATGTATATAGTGAGTACACTGCTGGTATATGTATATAGTGAGTACACTGCTGGTGTATGTATATAGAGAGTACACTGCTGGTATATGTATATAGAGAGTACACTGCTGGTATATGTATATAGAGAGTACACTGCTGGTATATGTATATAGAGAGAACACTGCTGGTGTATGTATATAGAGAGTACACTGCTGGTGTATGTATATAGAGAGTACACTGCTGGTGTATGTATATAGTGAGTACACTGCTGGTGTATGTATATAGTGAGTACACTGCTGGTGTATGTATATAGTGAGTACACTTCTGGTGTATGTATATAGTGAGTACACTGCTGGTCTATGTATATAGTGAGTACACTGCTGGTGTATGTATATAGTGAGTACACTGCTGGTGTATGTATGTAGTGAGTACACTGCTGGTATACAGTATGTGTATAGAGAGTACACTGCTGGTGTATGTATATAGTGAGTACACTGCTGGTGTATGTATATAGTGAGTACACTGCTGGTGTATGTATATAGAGAGTACACTGCTGGTGTATGTATATAGAGAGTACACTGCTGGTGTATGTATATAGTGAGTTCACTGCAGTGCTGGTATATGTATGTATATAGTGAGTACACTGCTGGTCTATGTATATAGTGAGTACACTGCTGGTGTATGTATATAGTGAGTACACTGCTGGTGTATGTATGTAGTGAGTACACTGCTGGTATACAGTATGTGTATAGAGAGTACACTGCTGGTGTATGTATATAGTGAGTACACTGCTGGTGTATGTATATAGTGAGTACACTGCTGGTGTATGTATATAGAGAGTACACTGCTGGTGTATGTATATAGAGAGTACACTGCTGGTGTATGTACAGTCATTTGTAAAAGTTTGGGCACCCCTATTAATGTTAACCTTTTTTCCAATTTTGGTTTTTGCAACAGGTATTTCAGTTTCATATATCTAATAACTGATGGACTCAGTTATATTTCTGGATTCAAATGAGGTTTATTGTGCTAACAGAAAATGTGCAATCTGCATTTAAACAAAATTTGACCGGTGCAAAAGTATGGGCACCCTTATCATTTTCTTGATTTGAACACTCCTAACTACTTTTTACTGACTTCCTGAAGAACTAAATTGGTTTTGTAACCTCATTGAGCTTTGAACTTCATAGCCAGGTGTATCAAATCATGAGAAAAGGTTTTTAAAGTGGCCACTTGCAAGTAGTTCTCATATTTGATTCTCCTATGAAGAGTGGCATCATGGGCTCCTCAAAACAACTCCCAAATGATCTGAAAACAAAGATTATTCAACATAGCTTTTCAGGGGAAGGATACAAAAAGTTGTCTCAGAGATTTAACCTGTCAGTTTCCACTGTGAGGAACATAGTAAGGAAATGGAAGAACACAGGTACAGTTCTTGTTAAGCCCAGAAGTGGCAGGCCAAGAAAAATATACGAAAGGCAGAGAAGAAGAATGGTGAGAACAGTCAAGGACAATCCACAGACCACCTCCAAAGACCTGCAGCATCATCTTGCTGCAGATGGTGTCACTGTGCATCGGTCAACAATACAGCGCATGCATAACGCATTTTTGTATGACCAAACAACTCAATCTTTGTTTCATCAGTCCACAGGACCTTCTTCCAAAATGTAACTGGCTTGTCCCAATGTGCTTTTGCATACCTCAGGCGACTCTGTTTGTGGCGTGCTTGCAGAAACGGCTTCTTTCGCATCACTCTCCCATACAGCTTCTCCTTGTGCAAAGTGCACTGTATTGTTGACCGATGCACAGTGACACCATCTGCAGCAAGATGATGCTGCAGGTCTTTGGAGGTGGTCTGTGGATTGTCCTTGACTGTTCTCACCATTCTTCTTCTCTGCCTTTCTGATATTTTTCTTGGCCTGCCACTTCTGGGCTTAACAAGAACTGTACCTGTGTTCTTCCATTTCCTTACTGTGTTCCTCACAGTGGAAACTGACTGGTTAAATCTCTGAGACAACTTTTTGTATCCTTCCCCTGAAAAGCTATGTTGAATAATCTTTGTTTTCAGATCATTTGAGAGTTGTTTTGAGGAGCCCATGATGCCACTCTTCATAGGAGAATCAAACAGGAGAACTACTTGCAAGTGGCCACCTTAAATACCTTTTCTCATGATTTGATACACCTGGCTATGAAGTTCAAAGCTCAATGAGGTTACAAAACCAATTTAGTGCTTCAGAAAGTCAGTAAAAAGTAGTTAGGAGTGTTCAAATCAAGAAAATGATAAGGGTGCCCATACTTTTGCACCGGTCAAATTTTGTTTAAATGCAGATTGCACATTTTCTGTTAGTACAATAAACCTCATTTGGATCCAGAAATATAACTGAGTCCATCAGTTATTAGATATATGAAACTGAAATACCTGTTGCAAAAACCAAAATTGTTATAAAGAAAAAAGGTTAACATTAATAGGGGTGCCCAAACTTTTACATATGACTGTATATAGAGAGTACACTGCTGGTGTATGTATATAGTGAGTACACTGCTGGTGTATGTATATAGTGTGTACACTGCTGGTGTATGTATATAGAGAGTACACTGCTGGTGTATGTATATAGTGAGTACACTGCTGGTATATGTATGTAGAGAGTACACTGCTGGTGTATGGATATAGTGAGTACACTGCTGGTGTATGTATATAGAGAGTACACTGCTGGTATATGTATATAGAGAGTACACTGCTGGTATATGTATATAGAGAGTACACTGCTGGTATATGTATATAGAGAGAACACTGCTGGTGTATGTATATAGAGAGTACACTGCTGGTGTATGTATATAGAGAGTACACTGCTGGTGTATGTATATAGTGAGTACACTGCTGGTGTATGTATATAGTGAGTACACTGCTGGTGTATGTATATAGTGAGTACACTGCTGGTGTATGTATATAGTGAGTACACTGCTGGTGTATGTATATAGTGAGTACACTGCTGGTATATGTATATAGAGAGTACACTGCTGGTGTACGTATATAGAGAGTACACTGCTGGTGTATGTATATAGTGAGTACACTGCTGGTGTATGTACAATATATAGTGAGTACACTGCTGGTGTATGTATATAGAGGGTACACTGCTGGTGTATGTATATAGAGAGTACACTGCTGGTATATGTCTATAGTGAGTACACTGCTGGTATATGTATATAGAGAGTACACTGCTGGTATATGTATGTAGAGAGTACACTGCTGGTATATGTATATAGAGAGTACACTGCTGGTGTATGTATATAGAGAGTACACTGCTGGTGTATGTATATAGTGAGTTCACTGCTGGTGTATGTATATAGAGAGTACACTGCTGGTATATGTATATAGAGAGTACACTGCTGGTGTATGTATATAGAGAGAACACTGCTGGTGTATGTATATAGTGAGTTCACCGCTGGTATATGTATATAGAGAGTACACTGCTGGTGTATGTATATAGAGAGAACACTGCTGGTGTATGTATATAGTGAGTTCACTGCTGGTGTATGTATATAGTGAGTACACTGCTGGTGTATGTATATAGAGAGTACACTGCAGCTATATGTATATAGAGAGTACACTGCTGGTGTATGTATATAGTGAGTACACTGCTGGTGTATGTATATAGTGAGTACACTGCTGGTGTATGTATATAGTGAGTACACTGCTGGTGTATGTATATAGAGAGTACACTGCTGGTGTATGTATATAGTGAGTACACTGCTGCTATATGTATATAGAGAGTACACTGCTGGTGTATGTATATAGTGAGTACACTGCTGGTGTATGTATATAGAGAGTACACTGCTGGTATATGTGTAGTATATATAGAGAGTACACTGCTGGTGTATGTATATAGAGAGTACACTGCTGGTATATGTGTAGTATATATAGAGAGTGAGTACAATGCTATTATGTGGATAGTATATATAGATAGAGTACACTGCTGGTATATGGGAAGTGTATGTAAAGTGTACACTGCTAGTATATGGATAGTATGTATAGAGTGAGAAAACTGCTGGTATATGGATAGTATGTATATAGAAAGTGCACTGCTGGTATATGGATAGTATGTATAGAGTGAGTACAGCTAATATATATATATACACTGCTCAAAAAAATAAAGGGAACACTTAAACAACAGAATATATCTCCAAGTAAATCAAACTTCTGTGAAATCAAACTGTCCACTTAGGAAGCAACACTGATTGGACAATCAATTTCTCACATGCTGTTGTGCAAATGGAATTGACAACAGATGGAAATTATTGGCAATTATCAAGACACCCTCAATAAAGGAGTGGTTCTGCAGGTGGGGACCACAGACCATATCTCAGTACCAATGCTTTCTGGCTGATGTTCTGGTCACTTTTGAATGTTGGTTATGCTTTCACACTCGTTGTAGCATGAGACGGACACTACAACCCACACAAGTGGCTCAGGTAGTGCAGCTCATCCAGGATGGCACATCAATGCGAGCTGTGGCAAGAAGGTTTGCTGTGTCTGTCAGCGTAGTGTCCAGAGGCAGGAGGCACTACCAGGAGACGTGGAGGGGGCCGTAGGAGGGCAATAACCCAGCAGCAGGACCACTACCTCTGCCTTTGTGCAAGGAGGAACAGGAGGAGCACTGCCAGAGCCCTGCAAAATGACCTTCAGCAGGCCACAAATGTGCATGTGTCTGCATAAATGGTTAGAAACTGACTCCATGAGGATGGTCTGAGTGCCTGACGTCCACAGATGGCAGCTCTTGCAGGAGCTGCAGTCAGGGGCTTCCTTTCCTGCACACAGATAGACAGGGAAAAATGGACATTTAACTCCCTACAACCATACTCTGTAGGTGGAGCTATGGTGGGTAGGCGCCCCCCGCCCATCTCTGACCTACCCATCATGAAAGTCAGGCCCATATAGCGACTGGATTGCTCTTAGCACTTATCATGCTGGAGAAAACACTTATGGCTTTCACATCACACAGGAACGCAACCTTTGCGACACATATCTCCCCTCACGTACGGCACCACTGACCCTGTCACTATATGTATATAGTGTATATACAGTTCACTGCTGATAAAAGGCTATTATATATAGACAGTACACTGCATGTGGGCAGGGAGGATCTGATCAGTTCTCAGGACTATCAGCTAATACACAGACACATTATCATCTTACTGACTGCAATGTACGAATCTGTTGCAGATGAATCATTTATGATAGGAGTGCACTGGCCATTCAGATGGAGGCATTGCAGGTTGGTGGCTATGCATTATTTAGTCTGGGCTACAAGGCACAGGCACTCTATAGTTATGTTAAGTATAGTCTGCGGACATTATGTGTCTATGTGATATTACATACATAGAACTTACACTTACATGCAGTTGGTATTAGAATAATATGGAAAATATTCCATCTGTTCCTATTAATCTAGCAGTCCTCTAACGATCTTTATAAAAGGGTTTCCTGATTTAACCATGGAAGGATGTAGCCACAGTTTTGGCCATAAGGATGCAGAGACTTATTTATTCATATCTGCATTTTGAAATGCTATATATAATTTTCCGGCTACGTAGCTGTATCAGGGGTTAGATTTTGAGGGTCTGTGTTGTACTCTTTAATGGCATAATTTAAGGATACATATAATGCATAACATTCGCCAATCTCTTTTGGAGGTAGGATGTAAAAAAAAAAAAAAAAACAGCAATTCTTTTTTATTTGTTTTGCTGTGTCCCAATGCTTCTGACCATATTCCTGAATTTTATGTTACTTTTGTGCAATAAATCTTTAACAAAATTCCTTTGTTTTTGCTGCTACTTGTCAAAATCCATAACGTTTCCAATTTCCAGTGAAAATTCTTTTTTTTCCTGTTTTTGGGGGGCATTTTATGGTTCCTGATGATCTTTAATTTCATTTTTGAGTATCAGGATGAACATTAAACATCATTTTTTTACTTTCAGTTATCTTTTTATTGCATTTATTATCCAAAATAAAGAACGTGATCTTTTTATAGTTCGGATCTTTACTCATAGGTGATATCTATTTTGCACTGTGTATAAGAAAAGTTTCCTCCAGAAAGCATTTTTTCATAATTATAACCAAATACTCCATAACACTTCTATCATGTTTTCTAGTGCAGTATTTACTAGTCTCACAGACAAACTGCAACATGCAATTGTTTGATTGCCTACATAACACACTGCTCTACCTACATAGTGCAGAGTATTATACCTGTCCGTGTCACACGGTTGGACATGGAGGCCCTTTGTTGTGCCCCCTGCCGCCATTTCATCCTGTGAGTACCCAATAAAGCGGAGCCATCGATGCTGTGGTCAGCGTTGACAGTGGATCTGAGCTAGTTCTGCTCTCTGCCGTTGCAGTTTCTCAGCCAGTACCATGCCTGCATCATATATTTCCTCATTGCAGAAGTGAATGTATCCAGTCTAAAGCCATAATGTGGAAACTAGACCCCCAGAATGATACATTCTAGCAAACTAAGAGCAGAGTAGGGATTTCTACTGCCATGTATGTAGCTCACAGAGCTACACCGGATGTATCATATCTACAATACTTGTGGACAAGTCTAGGTCTTAACATTTTTCTCAGTTTCTGGACATTGCTGAAAGCAAAGAGATCAGTTCCTTGCTGAACGCAGAAGGGAAAAAAAATTACTGGTGTCTTCTTTTTCGTATTTTGTCTGCACTTTTTCTTTGACCTTACCCCCGCTGTACTACAGAACGCCAGTGACTGTCTGTCCGCAGTCTCCAACATCATGTCCGCTCTCTGTGTGAAACTCAACCTCTCCAAAACTGAACTTCTTTTGCTCCCGCCGTCTACTATCCTCCCTAAATCTGACATTTTCCTCTCCGTGGGTGGCACCATAATAAAACCCCGGCAGCAGGCACACTGTCTGGGTGTTATGTTTGACACCAATCTCTCCTTCACATCCTATACTGTATACAATCTCTTGACGGCTCTTGCCGTTTAAACCTAAAGAACATCTCTAGAATCCGCCCTTTTCTCACCATGGAAACAACAAAACCCCTCACTGTCGTCTTGATCCACTCTCGCCTGGACGACTGTAACGCTCCATTAATTGGTCTCCCCATTACTCCACTTTACCCTCTCCAGTCCATACTTAAGCCAGGGTCATCCATCTGGCTAATCGGTACTTGCATGCATCCGCTCTTCGCCAATCATTACATTGGCTGCCCATTCATTATAGGATCCAATTCAAAGTACTTGTTCTCACCCACAAAGCTCTCCACAGTGCAGCACCCCCCTACATCTCCTCCCTCATTTCTGTCTATCGGCCTAACCGACCGCTGCGCTCTGCAAACGACTTTTGACTAACCTCTGCAGTAATCCGTACCTCCCACTTCTGACTACAAGACTTCTCCCGCGCTGCAACAATCATCTGGAATTCCCTACGCCTACGCCAAGAAATTAGGACTATCCATAATTTGCATAGTTTTAGGCTGTCCCTCAAAACACATTTGTTCAGAGCGGCCTATCACGTTAATTAATCAAAGTCATTTTATGTGTAAGTGGCATGTGTAGCCCATTCACTATCTCCATCCATCCCTAAAGGCCCCGTCACACTAAGCGACTTACCAGCGATCCCGACACCGATATCAAGGTGTCAGGATCGCTGGTAACTCGCTATGTGATCGCTGGTGAGCTGTCACACAGACAGCTTCACCAGCGATCAGCACAGCGATGCCGAGCGCCCGGCATCGCTGGCCATCCTTGTAAAAAATAGAATCAAAATAAAAAATATAGTTATTCTCACCTTCCGACGTCGCGTTCAGCCATCCTGCCTCTCTCCACACTCCGGTCCCAGTGATCCTTTGCGAGAATGACCGCGAGATGTCACGGTCTCGAGGGATAACAAAGTCTCGCGGTCATTCGTGCAAAGGATCACTGGGACCGGAGCGTGGAGAGAGGCGGGATGGCTGAACGCAACGTCGGAAGGTGAGAATAACTATATTTTTTATTTTTTTTTATTATTTTTTACACCTGATCGCTGGTCTCCCGCCTGTCACACACAGCGATGCGTGCTGGCCAGCGGGAGACCAGCGACGAAAGAAATGTCCAGAGGTTTCTTCCAGTGATCAGCGATACCGGCAGGGGGGCCGCTCGCTGATCGCTGTCACACACAGCAATCTCGCTGGTGAGATCGCTGTTACGTCACAAAAGTTGTGACTCAGCAGCGATCTCGCTAACGAGATCGCTTAGTGTGACGGGGCCTTAACTCCCTCAAGATGGCTGGACCTTCATTGTAAATACACACCTGTACTCTGCTTCTCCCCCACCTCATTGTAGATTGTAAGCTCTCACGAGCAGGGTCGTCTTATTTTGCTTTATTTATTGAATTGTTAATGTTGTTACTTATGACTGCTGTATTTTGAAACTGTTAAACTCTAAAGCGCTGCGGAATATGTTGGTGCTATATAAATAAAGATTATTATTTGCATGACTTTTGCTAAATGTTCCTCAAAGTCTATCAGCCCAACCTCTGTGATGTTCAGACCTAATAATCAGACACTTGGATATAGGTTGTCTTCATGAGAAAACTTCTTTAAGAAATCTTTCTATCATATTTCAAGTAAAATAGACAATGTACTGTATCTCGTGATATAGAAATGGTCGTTTGATAATGTATAAACCAATCCACTCAAGTTACCTCAGCTTGGCATTTAAATATATTTACCTTGAATCACCAAGCAAAAGTGTAGGTGGAGTTGTTTGTGCAGTTGTTACTTATTAATGCTGGGTAAAGCATTGCTGTGAGGCATGGTGCAGGAATCTAACATCATAAGTAGTAGTCAGTGTGGTGTCGGGACACCTAGAGCCCACCAGTATTAAAAAAGTTTCCTGGGATTTAACTCCCTACACCCACACTGATGAGCTGCTTAAAAGGGCCATAGCTTGCCTAAGTGGCACAGGCCTATACCCACTAGAGAGAAAAAATGGTCTTGCACTAACATTTACCTCCACTACACAAAGTATTGAGTTGTGCCAGTTCTGGGGCACCATGATGCCCTCATTCATCTGGCTGGTGGGAGTTTTGCGAGTTGGATTCCCATCTGACCTTGATAAGCTATCCTACCAACAGGTCATCAATATTAAAGACACAGAAACCTCTCTTTTGTAACTCAGTATTAGTCATAAACATTAGATTAATATTTTCTCGGCAACTATTTTTTTATGGTGCCGTCTCCCAAATCTCCAATAAAGGCAGGAGGAGGAAGAGGGGTTAGCATGGTAGGGGTCACTGTGCCCAATAATTTGCCTATTTGCTTATTCACCTGTCCTTAATGAAAAAACATGCATGGTTGGCCGATAAAGCATGTTTATGGTGGTCGGGTGGAAAAGCTGTTTGGTGGCATATAGCATGCTATGGATATCTTCTAGTAACTATCAGGGTAAAGTCTCATGTGTGCACGGAGGCAGTACAAAAGACCTCTGAGATGTTGAGGTCCTATACAATGCCGTAGGCACACTACATGGAACCATGTGCTGCTCAATATTATGGAAGCATCTCAATGATCCAGCTTCTGATGTAGTGTGCCCTAATTTTTGTTTGTTGGGTATAAAGAGTATCAGACAAAATATCAACTTTAGTTGCAGTCACGCCTGGGCCATGGAGCCGAAAGGTCCCAAAAAGTCAATTCGGCACGTATGAGACCAGCCCTGAGACCCGATATAATTGGGTGACCTTTGGAGATCTTTGCATTAGGGAACACGAGGTTGAAGTTATGCCACTGTAATAAAGCAAATGTATATAGAGTGGGATCCCACAGGAGTGTGTCTGTACAGTTTTTGACTTTGTGCTAGTTATGGTATATTGGAGGAATTATTGACTGACCCTAATATCTGAACTAACCTGTGTGAGATTCCTGATTCTGACTCCATTTAACAAGACAGGCAGTATACAGAACAAGTTGCAACTATACAGCAGGGAGTTTAAGCAATAGAGGAACAAGTTCCACTGAAAATAATCTTCATCCTCCCAGCACGTAGTCACAAGACTGCAGCTTAATAGCTAGGAAGCGTGACATTTTACTTCTCAGTAACCCACAAAGGAAGTCATATAGAGGTTGCTTTCATTTGGAGACTTTGCTAGTTGAGCCTACATGTATTGCTCATCACTACGGTATATTATGGAGCCATTTATGTTTACACCCGGGGGCTGAGAACCATCTGAGAATTTGATAAAATTGTATTCAGTTTGGTCAGTCCTCGTTGAATTACAAAATCTGCTTGTTTTCTAAACGTTTGTTCCAATGCATGAAGGTGACACGTTCCTATCTGTTTTACTGATATTACTAGTTTTCTGACATGATAGATCTGAACCTGAATTTCCAGTGTGTGCTGTAATCTGCTGACACTTCCAGGTTATGTCACATTCATGAAAAGTGTCTTCGATTTGAGGCTTCCAGTCAGACTTCAGTAGTCAGAATCTCTGAAGCAGAAAACCAAATGTTCGGTCTATGTACGAGTGTCTGTATATATTAATACCATACTACAAATGTATCCATGCATGCAAGACTGTGACTAAAAAAATGGTGCTATAATAAGAAAACACAGCATTACCCCAGCAGACAGTGAAGGCAGAGGTGATGGCTCTCATAAGAACACACTGTCAACATGGAACTCTGCAGAAAATGTAGTAAAATGTTTTAAACTTTTTAAGAAGGGTTTTTCTGGAACATTATTTCAGTGGCTGGATTCAAGGTTATTTTTCGAAAGACTTTTAATGTAAACTCATATCCCTAAAAAAAGACCATAATAAATTATTCAATAATAGTTCTAGTGTTAAGGGGAATATCTGTTGTATGTAAAGGGGTTGGCTTAAGTTCTCTTTTCAGGAGCTCACATTTCCCCTGCCTCTCAGCTTCCTGATTGTTAGGAGGGAATCAGAAACTCTTTAATTTTAGTTTCAATTGATACATCTTTAAAAGAGGAATAAAGGGGCAGATTTACTAATCTTGTCTAATTTTTAGACAGCGTAAACAGTCTAAAAATTATCCAATTGTGATAAGTGCATTTTAGACTGTACATTTTAGGTTTACACATCTTTTAGTTGGCTTACTATACTCAGCGAATAATTTGTGCTATCATTTGGTGCACTTAAGGGCCCGTTACACATAGCGATATCGCTAGCAATATCGCTATAACGTCACTGGTTTTGTGATGCAGCAGCGATATTGCTAGCGATATTGCTACATGTGATACTTACCTCCGACCGACTGCCCCGCTGGTTATCGCTGATCGCGCGAGAACGTCCTGGGCCGTTTCTCGTCGGCCACTTCCTGCTGTGGCGACGAGCAACACGTGGACGCGGGCGGGAGGACGTCTTCATCGCCTCGTCTGACAGGTAAGTAGCGACCCCCGACCACTGCTATGTCGCTGGAGAGATCTGCCTGTGTGGCAGCTCACTAGCGACCACTTAGCGATGCACCAGTGATCCTGACTGCGTCATATCGTGGTCGGGATCGCTGGTGCATCGCTAAGTGTAACGGTACCCTTAATCTGTGCAAAGCATTTAGGATAGTTTTGATGTTTGTCAAAGGGATTGTCTGGGATACATTGCTATTTGATCATAGCCTTACAAACATAGAAAATAACAAAGATGGTTATACTAAATCTCCAGGGATACAGTTTTGGCCAAAAGTATTGACACCCCTGCAATTCTGTCAGATAATACTCAGTTTCTTCCTGAAAATGATTGCAAACACAAATTCTTTGGTATTATTATCTTCATTTAATTTGTCTTAAATGAAAAAACACAAAAAGAATTGTCCTAAAGCCAAATTGGATATAATTCCACACCAAACATAAAAAAGAGGGTGAACAAAAGTATTAGCACTGTTCAAAAAATCATGTGATGCATGATTCTTCTCTAATTTGTGTAATTAGCAGCACCTGTAACTTACCTGTGGCACCTAACAGGTGTTGGCAATAACTAAATCACACTTGCAGCCTGTTGACATGGATTAAAGTTGACTCAATCTCTGTCCTGTGTCCTTGTGTGTACCACATTGAGCATGGAGAAAAGAAAGAAGACCAAAGAACTGTGTGAGGACTTGAGAAACCAAATTGTGAGGAAGCATGAACAATCTCAAGGCTACAAGTCCATCTCCAAAAACCTGAATGTTCCTGTGTCTACCGTGCGCAGTGTCATCAAGAAGTTTAAAGCCCATGGCACTGTGGCTAACCTCCCTAGATGTGGACGGAAAAGAAAAATTGACAAGCGATTTCAACGCAAGCTTGTGCGGATGTTGGATAAAGAACCTCGACTAACATCCAAACAAGTTCAAGCTGCCCTGCAGTCCGAGGATACAACAGTGTCAACCCGTACTATCTGTCGGCGTCTGAATGAAAAGGGACTGTATGGTAGGAGACCCAGGAAGACCCCACTTCTTACCCCGAGACATAAAAATGCCAGGCTGGAGTTTGCCAAAACTTACCTGAAAAAGCCTAAAACGTTTTGGAAGAATGTTCTCTTGTCAGATGAGACAAAAGTAGAGCTTTTTGGGCAAAGGCATCAACATAGAGTTTACAGGAGAAAAAAAGAGGCATTCAAAGAAAAGAACACGGTCCCTACAGTCAAACATGGCGGAGGTTCCCTGATGTTTTGGGGTTGCTTTGCTGCCTCTGGCACTGGACAGCTTGACCGTGTGCATGGCATTATGAAGTCTGAAGACTACCAACAAATTTTGCAGCATAATGTAGTGCCCAGTGTGAGAAAGCTGGGTCTCCCTCAGAGGTCATGGGTCTTCCAGCAGGACAATGACCCAAAACACACTTCAAAAAGCACTAGAAAATGGTTTGAGAGAAAGCACTGGAGACTTCTAAGGTGGCCAGCAATGAGTCCAGACCTGAATCCCATAGAACACCTGTGGAGAGATCTAAAAATGGCAGTTTGGAGAAGGCACCCTTCAAATATCAGGGACCTGGAGCAGTTTGCCAAATAAGAATGGTCTAAAATTCCAGCAGAGCATTGTAAGAAACTCATTGATGGTTACCGGAAGCGGTTGGTCGCAGTTATTTTGGCTAAAGGTTGTGCAGCCAAGTATTAGGCTAGGGTGACAATACTTTTGTCTGGCCCATTTTTGGAGTTTTGTGTGAAATGATCAATGTTTTGCTTTTTGCTTCATTCTCTTTTGTGGTTTTTCATTTAAGACAAATTAAATGAAGAGAATAATACCAAAGAATTTGTATTTGCAATCATTTTCAGGAAGAAACTGAGTATTATCTGACAGAATTGCAGGGGTGTCAGTACTTTTGGCCATAGCTGTATAGACCACTTCTCCGCTGGGTGCTTCAATCTTTGTTGACCTTTGATGATGAGATGGCTACATTAAACATGACCACTGTAGACAATCGCTGAATTCGGTGGTGATACTAATGTAGATGACACAAGCTTCTGAGCCCATTGATTGTCTGCAGTGGTCATATGCTACTTGTGTTTGTTATTTTCTATGACTCTAACCCTAGGCTAAATACCAGACAACCCCTTTGAGACAGAATTCTGACATTTAGCATAGTAAATTTCCCTCAATGTGTTTGTAATTTTGCATCAATTTGTAATGTATAAGTTGATCTTTTAATATTATAAAAGCTATATTGAGAAAGGCCACATTAGAGACACACACATTCTGTTTGTATTAACTCTATAGAGAAGGGTGTGTGTGCTTTATGGCAGCCACAATAAATGGGAGTTCATTTACAGAGAATATTATAAACTGTTAGATTACAGTCTACAAGAATTGATGGAATACAGCTACTTGGAAGTGACACGACCTTATATTTGAGTCTATAGAGTTCAAGGTGTTGTCCTGTTTCAGAAAATCTTGGTCCCCAGACACAGTTTATTATAGAAAAAAAAACAAAACCTGTGTTTTAAGCAACATCCCTGGGTCTCTGCCGCTGCTTCTGGTGTCCAGAGTTTGGCTGCAGTGTCGACATCACGTCAACAGTGCAGGAGCCAATCAGTGAGCTCACCAGTAGAGATGGGCGAACCCGAACAGTAAATTTCGGCGTTCATACCAAACACCTACTGTTCAGGCATAGACACCGAACACGCACTTCACCAGGAAGTCCGTGTTACTCTTCGGGTTCAGCCCTCCGATCACCGGGTGTTTGTTGCGCTGTCATATGCATGACAGCGCGGCAAACACTGTTTCTAATCAGCAGTAAAATCATCACTGCCGATCAGACAACCGTGGTTCCCACGCTGTCAAATGACAAAAAAAAGTTTACCTCCGGTCACTGATGTCGGCTGATGGGACTACTGCTCCCATTAGCCTACGCCTGCTGTCACTAATAACAGCAAGAGCAGGCGGCAGTTGATGGGAGTATTCATCAGTGTTGTAAATAAATAATTTTTTTAAAAATCTGATGTAGAGTTCCCCTGTGTATTTGATAACCAGCCAGGCAAAACTCACAGCTGGAGGCTGCAACCCTCAGCTGTCAGCTTCAGCAGGGCTGGTTATCAAGAATAGAGGGGTCCCCACTCCGACTTTTTTAATTAAATAATTTTAAAAACTGCGTGGGGTCCCCCCTATTTTGACAACTAGCCAAGCTAAAACAGACACCAGGGGGCTGGTTTTTCAGACTGGTAAGGGGCCATGGATATTACCTCAACAACCTAAAAACAACAGCCCGCAGCCGCCCAGAAAAGGCGCATCTATTAGATGCGCCAATTCTAGCACTTTGCCCGGCTCTTGCCCCTTGCTCTGTAGCGGTGGCAAGTGGGGTAATATTTGTGGGGTTCATGTCACCTTTGTATTGTCCGGTTGCATCAAGCCCACAGAATAGTAATGGAGAGAGATCTACAAGACATCTGTCCATTACTAATCCTATAGTTATATTGTAAATAAACACACAGCAAGAATAAAGTTGTTTATTTGAAAGCGGTGACGTCACTGAGGTTACCGCAGGTCACTGATGTTGCTTTCTCAGCCAAGCGAATGAACGGTGGTGACCTCAGTGAGATCACCTCTAGCCCAGAGAGAAAAACTCTCACGGTGCAGAGGCGAGTTCACCACAGTGAAATTCTCCCGTTGAACTCGCCTCGGCTCCATGAGACTTTTTCTCACTGTGCTAGAGGTGATCTCACTGAGGTCACCACAGTTCATTGGCCTGGCTGGGAATGTCCATCCGTGTACTCAGGGGCTATAAGCCTCTTCGCACTTCCATCTCCCCATTCAGCACTCATGTTTGGCGAAGCCAAGGGTGCATGGATTTGGTAACAGTTTTGACTGACAGCTGTAAACAGTGTTTTTTCAACTATTGAGGGATTGCATACAAATCCCTCTCGACTAGCCTGTCATTCAGGTTTGATATCTTCTATTAGGACAATGCAGAATCAGCACTGACTGTCAGGAAGAAGACAATTTATTTGTAGCAGACCTATTGTTTCATTTAATTAAGAAAAGGGAAGTTTTAGTCTTAAAGGGGTTAGCCACGACTTTGTCAATATATTCTTAAATGCTGTAGACACCAGTGTAAAATAAAAAAACCCTTGTAATCACGCCTTCTGCATCAGTGCCATTCCTGCGATGTTGCACTGTTTACCTTGGCATTCGTGTGATTGCTGCAGACAAATAGCGACCACTGATGTATTGGACAACTGAGGGAAGTGTGAGCACTGCTGCCCATTAGTGGCTACTGATTGTCTGCAGCACTCACATGTCACACAAGCACCAGGAGACCAGGCGCCAACATCCCTGGAGTGAGAGATAAGTATAAAGCTTGTATATTCAACACGGAAGGCTACAACATTTAAAGGTACTGTCACACTAAGAGATATCGCTAGCAATATCGCTATAACTTGTGACGTTATAGCGATATTGCTAGCGATATAGCTGTGTCTGATACTTACCTACAACCCGCTCCCCCGTTGGTTATCGCTGATCGCGCGAGAACGTCCTGGACTGTTTCTCGTCGTCAGCTTCCTGCGGCGCTTCCTGCTGTGACGACGAGCGACGCGTGGAGCCGGGCGGGAGGACGCAGGATCGCCTCGTGTGACAGGTAAGTAGCGACCCCCGTCCCCAGCGATGTCGCTAGTGAGATCTGCCTGTGTGGCAGCTCACTAGCGACCACTTAGCGATGTACCAGCGATCCTGACCGCGTCATATCGCTGGTCGTGATCGCTGGTACATCGCTAAGTGTGACAGTACCTTTAGAAGGGGTTGTTCAAGTAGTGGAAAATCCCTTTAAGTCCTTCTGCTAAAGGTGTGTAATGTAGCTGGAATGGATCATCACTAATGACATTATAGCCTATTTCCCTTTTTCAGACTTTAATATTTTCTGTTCGAGGATCTGAGCCACCCACCTACAAATCTTAAAATAGTCAGAATAGCCGTAATTGGGTCCTAAATGATGACATGCCGTCAGAAATGGTAGGGCATTACTAAGAATGTGCTAATGCAAGCTTTCTCTATAGCTTCCTGATCATACAGTTGTGGCCAAAAGTATTGACACCCCTGCAATTTTGAGAAACTGGTTCTGAGCAGAAAAAGTAAAAGTAAATTAATGTGCATGCAAAATGTAATTGCATATGAACACATGACCTTTACACAGAGAAAAAAAAACAAAACACAAAACAAATATCCTGGAATAAAAAGTTAAAAAAATATATTGCAAAAATTGCATGAAGGTAGTGATAATAGTAATAATAATAAGGGTATTTAGTTAACATAATTTTGATCAAAATAATGTAGAAGCCATCCCGCCACGTCACGGCAACCCTTGTGGGACAGTCCTAACTCTTGTATTTAAAACCTTTCCACTTGTCAAGTGACGTAAATGTGAACAAGGACAGAGGGACTGAACCACCAGTAATAGTATAGGCCAGACAGGATGGATTTTCCAACTCAGAAACAGGGCGGTCACACCCTTATATGCACAGAATGCACAATGAAACAAATGAGAAACTGGGTCTGAGCAGAAAAAGGTTTTAAATACAAGAGTTAGGACTGTCCCACAAGGGTTGCCGTGACGTGGCGGGATGACTTCTACATTATTTTGATCAAAATTATGTTAACTAAATACCCTTATTATTATTACTATTATTACTACCTTCATGCAATTTTTGCAATATATTTTTTTACTTTTTATTCCAGGATATTTGTTTTGTGTTTTGTTTTTTTACCCCTGCAATTTTGTCAGATAATACTCAGTTTCTTCCTGAAAATGATTGCAATCACAAATTCTTTGGCATTATTATCTTCATTTAATTTGTCTTAAATGAAAAAACACAAAAGAGAATGAAGCAAAAAGCAAAACATTGATCATTTCACACAAAACTCCAAAAATGGGCCAGACAAAAGTATTGGCACCCTCAGCCTAATATTTGGTTGCATAACCTTTAGCCAAAATAACTGCGACCAACCGCTTCCGGTAACCATCAATGAGTTTCTTACAATTCTCTGCTGGAATTTTAGACCATTCTTCTTTGGCAAACTGCTCCAGGTCCCTGATATTAGAAGGGTGCCTTCTCCAAGCTGCCATTTTTAGATCTCTCCACAGGTGTTCTATGGGATTCAGGTCTGGACTCATTGCTGGCCACCTTAGAAGTCTCCAGTTCTTTCTCTCAAACCATTTTCTAGTGCTTTTTGAAGTGTGTTTTGGGTCATTGTCCTGCTGGAAGACCCATGACCTCTGAGGAAGACCCAGCTTCAGACTTCATAATGCCATGCACACGGTAAAGCAGTCCAGTGCCAGAGGCAGCAAAGCAACCCCAAAACATCAGGGAACCTCCGCCATGTTTGACTGTAGGGACCATGTTCTTTTCTTTGAATGCCTCTTTTTTTCTCCTGTAAACTCTATGTTGATGCCTTTGCCCAAAAAGCTCTAGTTTTGTATCATCTGACCAGAGAACATTCTTCCAAAACGTTTTAGTCTTTTTCAGGTAAGTTTTGGCAAACTCCAGCCTGGCTTTTTTATGTCTCGGGGTAAGAAGTGGGGTCTTCCTGGGTCTCCTACCATACAGTCCCTTTTCATTTAGACGCCGACGGATAGTACGGGTTGACACTGTTGTACCCTCGGACTGCAGGGCAGCTTGAACTTGTTTGGATGTTAGTCGAGGTTCTTTATCCAACATCCGCACAATCTTGCATTGAAATCTCTTGTCAATTTTTCTTTTCCGTCCACATCTAGGGAGGTTAGCCACAGTGCCATGGGCTTTAAACTACTTGATGACACTGTGCACGGTAGACACAGGAACATTCAGGTCTTTGGAGATGGACTTATAGCCTTGAGTTTGCTCATGCTTCCTCACAATTTGGTTTCTCAAGTCCTCAGACAGTTCTTTTGACTTCTTTCTTTTCTCCATGCTCAATGTGGTACACACAAGGACACAGGACAGAGGTTGAGTCAACTTTAATCCATGTCAACAGGCTGCAAGTGTGATTTAGTTATTGCCAACACCTGTTAGGTGCCACAGGTAAGTTAACAGTGCCAATACTTTTGTCCACCCTCTTTTTTATGTTTGGTGTGGAATTATATCCAATTTGGCTTTAGGACAATTCTTTTTGTGTTTTTTCATTTAAGACAAATTAAATGAAGATAATAATTTTCAGGAAGAAACTGAGTATTATCTGACAAAATTGCAGGGGTGCCAATACTTTTGGCCACTACATTTACTAGCTACATATATTCTTATTATAATCGTATTTGGACAGCATTATATCATAAATTTCGATGGGGCTAGTTACGGTCTTCTGTCACCATCGCTGATATCTACAGTGGTTTCCTTCTCACCGCCCCATTTCCTGTTCTCTAGTTGTTTTCACTATTTCATCATTTATGATCATATATGCGTATACTCCATTGCTGGTCTTTTTGTAGACATACAGAGACTGATCCCCTCCATCTGCCATCCATGGCAGGTTCAGACAACTAATCAATCATCAAATGTGAATGGGCACCCATAAAAATCGATGTCTTCACACATACTGTATACCTTTTGTATGCATCCATTTTCTGCCTGGTCATATGAAGTAGTAATGGAAGTTAAATCCCTTGAAGGGGTAGTCTTCTGAAAACAAGTTATCATCTTTCTGCAGAATAGGTGATAATTTGCTGGGACCCTCACCAAATTGGCAGAATGAGGATTTTGTACTTTTTAACCCTGTTATAAAATGGAGAGGCACCCTGGATGCCTGAATTAATCTCCATTCATTCTCTATAGAGCTGTCATAAAAAGCTGAACGCTTCACTCATCATCCCTTTAGGAAATAAATGAAGCAAAGATCGACCATGCACAATTCTGATCCATTTTAAGTTCCCTGTTCTGCTAAATAATAATAATAATAATAAATTTTATTTCTATAGCGCCGACATATTCCGCAGCACTTTACATTTCAGAGGGGACTTGTACAGACAATAGACATTACAGCATAACAATAATCACATAGATCATAACAGATACCAAGAGGAATGAGGGCCCTGCTCGCAAGCTTACAATCTATGAGGGAAAAAAGGGGAGACATGAAAGGTGGGTGGTAACAATTGCCCTGATTGTTTGGACCAGCCATAATGTTAAGTGTGTAACAGTACAGACACAGAGGGCTAATAGATGCATAAAGCATGTGGGAACGTGATACAGGGAACCTGGTTATGGTAAAACTTTTGACTGTGCCACACAGGGATAGTTAGGTTAAGGTGTTGAGGCGGTATGCCAGTCTGAATAAATGAGTTTTCAGGGCACGCTTAAAATTGTAGGGATTGGGGACTAATCGTACTGACCTGGGAAGTGCATTCCAAAGAATTGGCGCAGCACGTGTATAGTCTTGGAGACGGGAGTAGGAGGTTCTGATTATCGAGGATGCTAACCTCAGGTCATCAGCAGAACGAAGGGCACGGGTAGGGTGGTATACTGAAACAAGGGAGGAGATGTAGGGTGGTGCTGAGCCATGGAGTGCTTTGTGGGTGAGGGCAATAAGTTTGTACTGGATTCTGGAGTGGATGGGTAGCCAGTGTAAGGACTGGCTCAAGGTAGAGGCATTGTTGTAACGATTGGCAAGGAATATGATCCTGGCTGCAGCATAAATGGTTGGACCCCCACCGATCAACAAGCCATAATGTCACCTGACAACCTCTTTAAGTGCCAAGTGATTTTTTTTTGCTCTTTCTCTCTTCCAAAAGTCATAACTTTTTTATGTTTCTGTCAATATAACTGTATTGGTGATTTTTGTATGCCAAGTTGTGGTTAAAATGTTTTTTTCCCATTTTTCTGTACAATGGTGTGATTGAAAGTGCTTTGAAGTAGTGAAAAAAAAAACATTTTTAATATTGTTTTTGGTGGGGTTGATTTTACAGTTTATACAGTAAATAGAGACTTGGCAATAAAATTCTTCAGGTCAGTACGATAAGGCAATATCAAACGTATATGTTTTTTTTATATTTTCACAGTTAAAAAATTTCAGAACTTTGTAAAAATAAAATTTGGTAATACAGTAATTCTGTAGTATTGCAGTATATTGCGATATTGACGATTTCCTAGGAAGCTCTGCCAACATGCAGTCGGAGCTTCATTCCCACAATGAGCTTTAGATGTTGTTAAATTACGCAGCGTGAAAAACTCACCAAACACTCATAGTGGGAAAGTAGCCTTAGATGCCACCTACGTAAAACAGCCAGCAGCTCAGCTATTCCTGAGTCCACTCCACACAGCGATGGCGCTCCTCCAGCAAACAACCGCACAGGTTCAGCAGGAGTCGTTAAAGGGGTAAAGGGAGTGACTCCATAATGTTAGTAGCGCATACTCATGTGGCTATAATATACAGGAACTGTGCCGTGCAGTGTATGTGCACTGTATGTATGGATTTAACACTTTATTAAACAGTATTACAAGTGTTGTCTGTGATTGGAGAATTCCATTAATACTACAAAATGTATAACATACTTGAACTTTGTATTTTTATTGCAGAGTGATTAATGCCGGTAAAAGTCATCACAATGAGGACCAGGCGTGTTGTGAGTTTGTGGTTGCTGAAGACAGAGAAGAAACATACTATAGCTTACCAAGCGACCAGAACTTAAACACAGATCTACAACCAATGTCCAAGGTATTTGTTAACAGAAATGACAACTTTTCAGTATCAATAGAGATATTTTCATAATATTTAATGGTTAAAATTGCAAAGTGATTGCAGTTTATCTATTTTAAAGAACAAAGAGATTTGTAATTTTATATTTTACTAATCATAACCTAAGATATCGGCCACTGCTGCAGTCTGCCAGTGGTGCTCGGTCTCCTAGGAAAGGAGTGCAGCGCTTCCAAGCTGTTTTCTGGAGGAAGCTGGATCCAGATAGTTTTACTGTCCCTGTCGTGATATTGCAGAGGATTACAGTGCTACTTCCGCCTCTGCTGGCAACATTGGAGAGAGCACAATTTGAGCCATCACCACAGCCATGCTGCTGCTCCTACTTGTCAATCAGGAGCGCACTGTCTCCAGTAAGCAGGAATCCGGGGGCTAGGTAGCAAAACTGTTCTGAAGATGGATAATAAAACAGCCCCTATTCCCCAATGTTCCTCCATCCTAACTGCCTCCCTTAAAATCGTTAAATACTTTTAAAATTAATTTGTATTCTGCGTTTGTGCAATGCAATTATCTACAGACTAGTTGATTTCCCCGGACTAGTTCTGCTTCCCATATTGTAAGCGTGTGACTTACATAAATTGCAAGAGCGACATCACTGTTGGCTTCTTGCAAATCTTGCTGGTGCATTGCGAGGGCCGAATACCGCTCGGATGCACATAAGGACATGCTTACAATGGGACGCAGGACTAGTCTGGAAATCAGTGTCCAACTGGAATAGTCCTGAGTTGTTTGCAAAGCTTGAATGCAGAATAACTGTAAATTGACCATGAAAGTATATAGAGATGGCAAAGCCACAAGAAGTGGGTACTGGAATGCATAAATAGCATGGAGTATAGAAATAGTGATGGTTTGGGGGCGTTACGACAGATGACAAGTTCCCTTTAAAATTTCTCAAAATGATAGTATGTTCCATACCAGTCATTCTGAAATGTTCTCGTGTTCCTTTCCTAACAAAAAACGTAATATCTCATATGGAACTGTTAAAAAAAAGAAATATTATCACTAGTCTGGTAAAATCTAAGAGGATGGAAATCTCATATTGTGTTACCAGTTGTCTTATTATATAGTCTATAATATTCATGTCATGTTACGCTTATCATTTGGATACCGAATAAGTACATTATTTTGTTTGTTTTTATCAATTTATTATAAAAATACATATTATTGTGGATACATTAATCACTTTGTAGAATTTATTTTCAAACTTCTTTAATTAAAAGAGAGGAGGAGGAAGGAGTGGGAATGTTGGATTTCAACATCCTCAGTCTTTTGTTTCTGTGGGAGATAAGACACTGGCAGAAGTCTGGGATTAGCTTATTCCCCTCTCCTATCGAAAGCACATGCATGTTCTTCTGACTCCACACAAATTTTGAATATCGTATATTGTGGACTACAGGATGCATCTTACTATAAGACACACCTGAGGTTTAGACAGCAGAAAATAGAAAAATGTATTTCATGCTAATTAAAAATTCACTGTTGTTGTTGTTGTTAAGAAGTGGAGGGGTCATTATCAGTAATGTTAATGCACTAGGGTAGAATTGGGAGGTAATAGATCTACTGATAGAGTTTCTTTGCAGCATGTGTATCATACGCCTATAGTTTTACATGTCCATTATGTATACTCTCTGAAGTACACACATGCGCAACGCTGGATCCTGCACAATACATGCACATTCATTATTGCTGTATTATTATTAGTGATGAGCGAGTCTACTTGTTACTCGGGTTTCCCTGAGCATGCTCGAGTGGTCTCCGAGTATTTTGGCGTGCTCGGAGATTTAGATTGTATCGCCGCAGCTGCATGATTTGCGGCTGCTAGACAGCCTGAATACATGTGAGGAATGCCTGTTTGTTAGGCAATCCCCTCAGGTGTTCAGGCTGGCCAGCAGCCGCAAATCATGCATCTGAGGCGACAAAATCTAAAGCTCCGAGCACGCCACAATACTCGGAGACCACCCGAGCATGCTCGGGAAAACCCGAGCAGCGAGTATACTCGCTCATCACTGATTATTATTGCAGCTCTACAACATACAAACGTGCAAACGCACACACACATCTTTGCTACACACTCATAACTCATCATTGCTTACACTTCAGCGACATCAAAACACACACAGCTCAATTACATCAATACCCACACAGCTCAGCTGCATCAATACATACACAGCTCAGCTACATGAATACACAAAGCTCAGTTACATTAAAAATCACAGCTCAGTTTCATCAGCGCACACACACAGCTCAGGTACATCAATCAATACATACACAAATCAGCGGCATCAGCTACAACACATGCACAGCTCACTACAACACATAAATAGCTCATGTAACACTGCACAGCTCTGATCTTTTACTTACACAACTTAGCTACACACACACATTGCTCTGCTACATACACAACTCATCGCTACTCATATTCAGCAACATCAGCATACACACAACTCAACTACATGAATACACACACCACTTATCTACAATGAAACACAAAGTTCAGCTACGCTAACAGCTTAGTTACATCAACACACAACTCAAGTACATCAATACACACAGCTCAGCTAAATAAACACACACACAGATCAGCGACATCAACACACACAGATCAGCAACAACACAAACACAGCTGACTTCAACACACAACCAGCTCAGCTGTAATACACAGTTCAGCTACAATAAACACATAGCTCAGCTATAAAATACAAACATACACCTTTTTCCTTGACTGCTCTCCTGCCTTTCACTGATCAGAATAATTAGTGTCAGACAGGAGGAGAGAGTACTGTGCTGCGCCATAACAATCAGTGATCAGGAAGGACGCTCTGTCAGTGTCCTCTTCAATCAGAGGAAACCGCTGCTGGGCTGTGTGATGCACACACTGCCTAACAGGATTTTTTTCTTGTTAAACAGTTTGCCTTATAGTCTATAAAATGCATAATTAATCATTTTAAGTAGCGCAAATGTTGTGTACATTCCTTATCATATATACTAAGTGGCTGTAGCACCTGTGGATACTTAATGTCAAACACTTATTACATTTTATAAATTACCAGTATCATCTTATAAATGAGGTTCTACTTTATGATGTATGACCACCTCAGTGCCCCCTATGTTGTCCTCATTTAGGGCAGTTTCACACGTCAGTGTCTCCGGTACGTGTAGTACGTACCGGAGACACTGACACACGTAGACACATTTGAATGAATGTGTCTATGCAGATGTCAGTGTGTTTTCACGGACCGTGTGTCCGTGTGCAAAACACGCTGACATGTCCGTTTTTGTGCAACAGCACGGATCACACGGACCCATACAAGTCAATGGGTCCGTGTAAACACGTACCACACACGGATGCTGTCCGTGTGCGTTTTTAAAAGTCAAAGGGTTAACATTGAAAATAATTTTTCAAAAACTTGGACATGGACAGCACACGGATAGCACATGGATGGTACACACGAACATACGGATAGCACACGGATGGCATACGTATGCACACGGACAGCTTCGGTACCGGTTTTTCCGGTACCGGAATTATCTGGACGTGTGAAACTGCCCTTAGTCAGTGCTGTACCCCTCTCCAGTCACAACCACTAACAAGTAACCAACCACTTCTGCCTTCTTCGACGCTGTACAAATCATCCCATGATATATTATAGGCCTATGTAAGGGCAATGTTAATAATACGATGTCTTATGGTTTGATGTATTATTAACAAAATGGGAGTGAATATATAGTGAATGATTTCCTCTTCTTTTATACTTCAGGTCTGTGATGGAGTCAGTTTCTATTACTGGGGGCTCTTTGATGGTCATGCAGGATATGGGTGCGCACTGGCTGCATCAAGGCTCCTCCATCTTCACATTTGCGATCAGCTTAGAGACCTTATTCATATCCTGCAGCGGACAACGGCTGCTCCTCTCTGTCTGAACCCTGACAGTAGGACTGAAACTGTTTCACGCATGTCAACTCATGAGATAACTAATCCCCCTATGGAGACAGCAGCTCGCTTCCACCTAGAAAAGCAAGTGTTTCCTGAGAGTCTTGTCATTGGTGCACTGGAAAATGCTTTTAAACAAATGGTAAGTAGATAATAAAAACACTAATACTCACTATACGGCCAATGGTATAATCGTAGACCTGAGACACCTCGCCAGCTTATGTCATTAATCCACTCACCATTAACATGTTAGAACATTTTCTGATTTGGAGGGTCTGACTTCTGTGTCCTCCACCATTACCTACAGTTGCAATCAAAATGATTAAACCTTTCTTGCAAATTAGATTTATTATCAACATTTCTGCTTTTTGATATAAACCAATGTAAATAGCTCAACACAACTAATATAACAGCTGGTTTCTCCAAACTCATCACTTCAGACTCAGAATTATTCAGTCACTAGCAACTTCAGTTCTTAAGCCCTCCATTATACATATTAGTCTAAAGTCTGTCAAACCCGCCGATATCGACAGATTCAGCCAAATGTGTATTTTGAGCCATAACAATTGAATTAAAGGCGTTGTCCCAAGAATAAAGTCCATATTAATCAATAGATCTTTAAATTATAATATTTTCCACAATTGGATATGTTAAAAATAATGTTCCTGTGCCGAGAAAATCTTAGAAATGTGCCCCTGCTGTGCAATGGCCGTGTCTGACCGTGCAGGAACATGGTGGGCACATGCCATGTTTTACTTCAAAGAAAGAATCAGCTGCAATCCTATGCTGTTAATATTTTTTTAAGATTCAATTTTTGAACTTATTTTAAAAAATCTATTGATTAAAGTGTACTTTGTTCATGTTACAACATCTGAAGGGATTTGGCGTGTCCGATTTTGGACTGCCGATCCTTTCTCCTCTATGAGATAAGCAGTTCTTTCATAGAGAACACCGGAGCGCTCAGCCGATTGAGCACTCCTGCGAATGGAAGAGAAGGCCAAGATGGCTGTCAACTGAATAATAGTTCACCCCACAGCCATCTAATGAGTATGGTGGGCTTTAGCTAAGCACTTTTGACTGTTACAAGTCACGACCTGCTGCACACCTAATGCGTAACAAGACATCAGCATTTCTTAGACTATTGATGCCGCAGTAATCGGTAGACATGGCGTCTTGTGTTAAAGTTAGAGCGAGCGCTTGTTATGTTAATTGTATTGAGCTTTTTAAATTGCTTTTTTTTCATTGTTTCATTGAAAATAACAGAAAGTTTGTAAAGTTTACAAATAAACTTAATGTTCAACGGGGATAGAATAACTTTAATAACAACTGTAAATCAAAGGAGCAGCACCACACGGCAAAGTAAATGGAACCAGAGCCCTATTCACAGTGGTCTGACCTCTACTGACCAGACATTAATGTTTATCATCAAAATACCCCTTGAACTCACATGCAGTCTTTATGAACTCTTCTACCTCCTTCCTGACCTGGAGAACACCAAATCAAGTTGGTGTTAAGTTTATCCAGATGGACCTGCGTCTGTCATCTCCACGGCATCCCATTGTGATTTCCGGCTCTGAGGACACATTTTCTGCAATGTTCTTATCAGCTGGCTCAGCGTATTTCTGCACTGGCTGATAAGACAACGGTGGCACATTGTGTATCCTAATAGCAGGTGCCAGATGACAACTTAGGTGCCTGCTTCATCTGCTGTCAGGAATGGGGACAGAAGCAGGAGGTTAAATGGTCCCCAATGGCACGTCATTTGCAGCAATTCTGATCTGAAGTCTATGAAAACGGACAGAGATCAGTCTCCTAAGAGATTTAGAAAACATTTGGCTGAAATATAATAAGTAATGGACCATTGTCTGTCATTTGGCTCTCACTGTTGGCTATAAACTAATATTTCACATGGATCTGTGCATACACTAAGGCCTTATACATGCAGCTAATATTTCTGTATTGAGCACCTTGAACCTACAGGTGCTTCACAGAAGTTTATAGCGTAGAACCGTGGAAATAAAAAAAAAAAATCACATTTTTCCCACAAGAAATTTTTTCAGCGCAAATTTTGTATTTTCACAAGGGCAAAAGGAGAAAATGGACCCCAAAGTTTGTTGTGTGATTTCTCCTGAGTTCATCGGTTCCTCATATGTGGTTGAAAACTACTTTTTGGCTCAGAAGGGAAGTAGCGCCATATACTAGTGCAAATTTTGTTGCACTTGTTTTAAGGTGCCATACATTGACAGAGCCCCTGAGCTGTCAGAACAGCAGACCCCATTTTAACAATGAAACCTCTCAATGAATTAATCTAGGGGTGCAGTGATTATATTGACACCACAGGTGTGTCACAAACTTTTATACCATTGGGCAGTGAAGAAAAAATAATTGACACTTTTACCACCAAGATTGAGTGTTAGCCCCAAGCTTTAATTTTTCACTGGGAAATGGGTAAAAATGGCACCAGAATTTGAAAAAAAAAAAGTTTGATTAAAAAATCGGATTGAATTTGGACAAATCTTATTCTATGATTGTGTCTTCATCTGCGTTTGTTTTCCAGCTCGGATCGGATCACGATCAGACTGGAAAAAAGTCGCAGCATGCTGCGATTGTAATCAGAACTCAGACAGGTTAGAATAGAATACTGCCCCTCGTCAGTGCAAAGTGTGAGATCTGGTTTGGCTGTGAGAAAGGCGTCTGACCGATATCCAAGAAGTATCATTTCTCCTTGCGGAGAATGACATGCTAAGCATGGATAGATAGATAGATAGATAGATAGATAGATAGATAGATAGATAGATAGATAGATAGATAGATAGATAGAAGAAAAAACGGTAATTCAGCAGCCGCGGTAGTGTAAAATCACAGTAGGAGCGGACAGGATAGAAGAGATGGATTACATACAGTAAATACAAATGGAATAGATAGATATATAGATGTCAGTGACAAATACAATTAGTACAGTGTGTGTGCAAATTACCGGACATCTATTTAATTCATAAAAGATTATTTTTCGGCTCCCACGCCATTTTTGTAACTAGCAGAGTGAAAGACGACGGCTAGGGGTAAATGTTTATTGCCTGGTAAGGGGATAATTCCTATGGAGCTTCTCAGGCTATTAATATCAGCTCACAGCTGTATACTTAGCCTTTATTGGCTATTAAAATGGGGAACCCTAAAAAAATGACGTAGGGTTCCCCTAAATTGAATAACCAGCAAAGGCTATGCAGACAGCTGCGGGCTGATATTAATAGCTTAGGAAGGGGCCAAGGATACTGCCCCCTCCCTCCCCGGCTAAAAACATCAGCTCTCAGCTGCCCCAGTAAAGGCACTTCTCTAAGATGCTCCAATTCTGGTACTTAGCCTCGCTCTTCCCACTTGCCCTGTAGCGTTGGTAAGTGGGGTAATAGTTGGGGGGTTGATGTCACCTTTGTAGTGTCTGGTGACATGAAGCCCCGACGTTAGTAATGAAGAGACGTCAATAAGACACCCCCATTAATAACCCCATAGTCACATTGTAAGAAAACACAGACACCGAGAAAAAAGTCCTTTAATTGAAAGAAAGACACAGACTCCTTTAATGATCTCAATTAAACCATACTTGCGACCTCATCTAATTCCAGCCAAGCCCTCGATCTCCTGTAATAAAACTAAAATAAAAAAACTGCACATACCATACCTGTCCGTAGTTGTGTCCCACGCCGTAATCCATGTCTGGGGGATAAAGAGTTTTCAACCAAGATGCGACCGTCCTGGCTGAAAACCATTGGTGAATGAGCTGCTGGGAGCGCAGCTTCAGTTAATAGCGGTGACATCACTGAGGCGGCGCTCCCAGCCAGCCTAAACTCTGGTGACCTCTGGACCGTGGGAAATTGCCAGTGATGAGGTCACCGCAGTTCAAGTTCAGTATCTTCACAGCAGATCACCGTGAGAATTTTTCCATTAACAGATGACAGATCTGAGTGGGGACTTGCTTTTTTTTGTCGATTTGAGTTGAAGCTTTTATTGGGAACATTTTACATAACATTTATCCAGCGCTCTACGCTGAGCACTTACTTTGGGGTTTCCATCTAAGTCTCTGAGTGACGTTATTCAAATGAAACCCCCGATGGATCCTTTCACTATAGTGAGGCACCAGAGTTACTTTTATTTCTGTTTGGCCTCTGTTCCGCAGTGTGATTCTTTTCAGAAGTGCACAAAACTGTGGCCAGCAGCACTTTTATGCAATCCTGAAAAGACGGATGCCACCGAATCGCAGGTCAGAAGGTGTCCACAGTGCCTCCATCTGCCTCATTATAGGGAATCTTCAGCCAGAGGTTCTGTCTGAATCATGTATTTCAGAGATTTACATGGAAACCTCGGTGTAAACGCTTAGCGCAGAGCGCAGGGGAAATGTGCGCCGAGCCTTGCTGCGATCTTTGGGAGTCAGAATGAAAAAATCAACATCATGTGAAGAATTGGTTTAATTTATTTTTATGCCGTTCCTCATGCCGTATAAGTGATTAGGCAACTTTATTCTTCGGGTCAGTGTTTATTACAGCGATACCAGATTTATATTTGGTTTTTATGTTTGGCTGCTGTTACACACTAAAAGACACTTTTTATTGTGAAAATGTTTTTTGTGTCACCATATTTTGAGAGCTATAATTTTTTTAGATATCGGCCGACAGAGTCATGCGAGGGCTTGTTTTTTGCACGGTGTTGGGCTGTGAGCACAACCCCCATCTGTGGACGTCGGGTACTCAGACCATCCTCATGAAGTCGGTTTCTAACAGTTTGTGCAGACACATGCACATTTGTGGCCTGCTGGAGGTCATTTTGCAGGGCTCTGGCAGTGCTCCTCCTGTTCCTCCTTGCACAAAGGCTGTGGTAGCAGTCCTGCTGCTGGGTTGTTGCCCTCCTACGGCCCCCTCCACGTCTCCTGGTGTACTGTTCTGTCTCTTCACTCTTGGTAGCGACTAAAGGCTCTGGTCACTACGCTGACAGACACAGCAAACCTTCTTGCCACAGCTCGCATTGATGTGCCATCCTGAGCCACTTGTGTGGGTTGTAGAGTCTGTCTCATGCTACCACGAGTGTAAAAGCACAATCAACATTCAAAAGTGACCAAAACATCAACCAGAAAGCATTGGTACTGAGATGTGGTCTGTGGTCCCCACCTGCAGAACCATTCCTTTATTGAGGTGTCTTGATAATTGCCAATAATTTCCATCTGTTGTCTATTCCATTTGCACAACAGCATGTGAAATTGATTGTCAAACAGTGTTGCTTGCTAAGTGGACAGTTTGATTTCACAGAAGTTTGATTTACTTGGAGTTATATTCTGTTGTTTAAGTGTTCCCTTTATTTTTTTGAGCAGTGTATATAAATACCTGTCTGTGTTCACCATCTCATGAAATGCATTTACATTTGACCAGCTTGCTTTTTCTGAAATTGCCTGCGCCCCCGACGACCAATGTGCGAAAATTTCGCACGGGCCAAACTAGTACCAAATATTTGTATTTGAACTTTTATATTTTTAAAAAATTTTAAAATATTTTTTTAACTTTTTTTTTTTACTTGTCACTTACTTGTTATTCCCCTTAGGTGACTTGAAGCTACGAGAATCTAATCACTGGTGCTCTATACATCAATTCTATTGCATTGTTGTATATAGAGGAAATCAAGGTCTCCTATGAACACAGCTACAGGCTGGTTTTCACAGAAGTACCGTCATGACAGACACAAAGGTGTTCAGCAGATCTCTGGCTACGATGGCATCCCATCCGCGTCCCACTCAGTGTTCTAGCCCCCATCAAAGACAGGAAGATGATTTATGGCCATAAGTTGTTAGGGTATTAAAGGGGTTATCAATGACTGTATTATTTGTTTACTCAAGGTCTAAGAATTACTAGACAGGCAGTTGCTAATTACCCGTTTCTTCTGCCCAGCATAGATCTCTGCTGATACAGGACGGTCACAGTCACAGACCACTCCTGCCAGTGATTCTGGCTACCGCTTGATGTCACATTGACAGAGCAGCGGCTTTGCTTCAGCCCTGCTCTCCTGACATTGAGCCTAACTGTGTGGAGCCGGCTGTCATACCCTGTTGACAGAGCAACCCGGAAGATGAGCTGCTCTGTTGACATGGAACAGCTGAATCACTGTCAGTGATTAGTCGTGGTTAACCCCTTTTAGAGTTATAAAAAGCCCCAGTGTCCCATGTGAAAATTATGATTGATAGATAGATAGATAGTTGATAGATATAGACAAAAAAAGAATACAGCAGCACATGTGCATGAATCTAGGCCATTTGAAAACACAGAAAAACATTAAAAACATTCAATTTAGATTATACTTCTCAAAAAAAAAATTTCAAAATTTTTTTAAACTTACAGTAATAGATGAAAATGAAGGTTCTTAGCGCACAACATTGGCCAATTCATGTATGCCCATCAACCACGGCAAGGTGACCTCCCCCTGATGGGTCCCTGCTCTACAGTATATGCCTATATGCCACTTCTGGGCCACCAGCCTACAATTTTGGACAAACATGTCACTACTGGGCTCAGCCTACAATTTATGGGCAGGTAGAGCTGATTACGGCACCTGCAAAGCCAATGAGACGAATGCAAGATCAGACTGGAGGCAGCCAGCATCCAGCAACTAAATAGAGAAAAAAAAAAACGACCAGCACCTCCTAGTGTGAACATGTGCAAGCTGCAAAAACTGCACAATATAGACAAAAAGAATACAGCAGCACATGTGCATAAAACTAGGCCATGTGAAAACACAGAAACGAAGGCTCTACCTGCCCTGTAAGTTTAAAAAAAATTGAAAAAATGGAGGCAGCACACCATTCAAGTGAAAAAATAGAAGTGCTTCTGTTTAAATAGCCCATTACGGCGACGTTTGGTCTCACAGTGAGCTTTTCTCAAAAAGCCTTTTTTCTCAAGCTTGAGAGGCTCAGTGTGAACCGAAACGTCGCCGCAATGGGCTATTAAACAGAAGCACTTCTATTTTTTCACTTGAATGGTGTGCTGCCTCCATTTTTTTAATTTATAGATAGATATATAAAAAATATTTAAAAATAAATTTATCTAATTAAAACAAAAAACCTGATTTAAACAATAGGTGATTTTTGAAGATAGCTTCCCTTTCTGATGATAACTTACCTAAATGCTAAATTGCCCAAAAATAAAGAAAAAAATAAACATATACTCTCCTTGACAGGCAGTGTTCCAGTGATGGCGGCGCTAACAGCTGATTGGCGTCAGACGGTACCTCTGCCTCTAAATGGTGCAGTGTTCCTTTGTGTGCTATAGAATACCATCTTGTAGAAGTCTTCACTGCTAGAAGCATTGCTTTTAGGAAAAAAACCCTCTATAATAAGGTGTCAGATGAGGCATTATCCAGTAATACAAATTGTACACAAATGTAATATTCATATGCTTTGGAAATATGAATTACTCAAGCATAAAGCTATCAGGAACTCTTCACTCTCCATTTGTACTGTTTTCTGGAAATGTAGCCTTCCTGGAAACTCCCTTATTGCAAGAAGAGAAGTGCTGAGATGGATGGCAAAGATCAGGAAGAAAGAAACAATCACAAATTACATTGTCAGGAAAAACAACAAGAAAACCTTACTACTAATTTTCATGGACAGATAAATGATAGGGTCATTTGATGGAATAGATTGGTGGCCTTGGGCTGAATTAATCAGACACCAGCAAAACGGAGGAAGGGTAAAATGACGGGCTGCTATACCAACGTGCGAGCTTACCTTTAAAGAATAACTATATATATATATATATATACACCCTTGTTCAAGAAATCTGCTTTCTTCTTCTTCTGATTCATTCTCAAAATTCTCAATTCACAGGTAAAAATCTATATTCAGTGAATACAAATTTCCCCATTATGGTGATAGGCGAGGACAGTTGGTGCTCATAAAGTTCTATGCAGGAGAGTGTCTGTGTCTTTATCTAGCTTGTCCCTCCTTATACTTCTCTCTCCATATAATATACCTGGCACTGCCGCTGGCACTCGGACCGGAGCGTGCGGCGGCGGCATAGAAATACATGTAGCCGCACGCTCCAGTCCGAGTGCCGGTGGCAGTGCCAGGTTTTCATGTGAGAGACTCGGACGAGAATCGTGCGAGTCTCTCGCAAGTGAGTATGAGCCCTTACATGTAGTGCACCATGCTGGCCAATAGTTATTGGTCACCCCCAATACCATTATATTAGCTGGCTGTCCAACACCTATGTAAATACACCCTGCAAGTACCAAGACACTTAGTCCTTTTCTATTGCTTTTATTTTTTGTATCGGGACTTGCAAGTCAATAAAACCCTTGGCCGCAGGCTGTGAGCTTATGTGTGTTGCCCAAAATATCATGCAATAAATAATGTATTTTTGTTATCTTGGTAGGATGGCACCAAGTCCTACTTGATCTAATAATATAGATGTGACTAATAGGATGTGAGACTTCATGGAGCACTACACATAACTATATGGCTGGCACCATATATGCATGCATATAACACTACATAATAAACTGCGTGATTATGTACAGTTGAAACCCAAAGTTTACATTCACTATATAAAAAGACACATATGCATGCTTTTCTCAAAATCTGACATGAAATCAGAATAAACCTTTCCTCTTTTAGGCCAATTAGGATTACCATAATTATTAATATTTGCCAAATGCTAGAATAATGAGAGAGAGAATGTTTTAAAGAATTTTTATTACTTACTGCAAAGTCAAAAGTTTACATACACTAAGATTACTATGCCTTTAAACAATTCTGGGCTGGCCATATGATGAAGTCATGTGTTTGGAAGCTTCTGTTTTTTTGGCAACATCTGACTTAATTAGAGACACAACTGTGGATTTAATGCACACCTAAAACACAGGGGGGGGAAGGATTGGGGTGGATGAGGAGACTAGACAGGGATCTTCTTAAAGATGTATTCTGTCTTCTTTCTTCTCTAGCAGCAGGAGCAGAGAGCGATTGTGATGTCCCAAGATTCCGTGGCACCAGAAGGCCCAGCATAGCACAGATCAGACAGCGTGACCATCCTGTGCAAATCCTCACCTATTATGAGGACATGCAGGGCGGTCACAGACAGGTCACAGAGCGGTTACACCGTGTCTGTGTGCTGTGATTGATGCGATCGATGTCATCGTTGAGTGCACCAATTTGAGCTGGCTGAGGTGACGCTGGTGTGGCCAGGCACCAGCCTAGGGTCGGCGCTCTTACAGATCCGATCCTAGGCAGGTCACAGCGCGGTCACACCGCATCTGTGCCCTGTGATTGGTGCGATCGATGTAATTGATCGCACAAATCAAAGCGGGTTCAGGCGACACCCCCCCAGGATGATGACGCCATCTACCCTGAGGTAAGATGGCGTCGGAACTTAAATGCGATCACAGTGACGTCGATGCAGTGTCGCATTAAAAAAATGATGTAATAATCTGTCCCACGTCATTAAGTACCAGGACGCAGGAGCGTATTATTACGGACCAAATCGAAAAGGGGTTAAAGAGGCTGTCTACTACCTTATCATTGATGACCTATCTCTAGGATAGGTCATCAATGTCTGATCTGTTGGGGTTCGATACCCAGCACCTTCACCGATCAGCTATTCTCGGTGTCGGCGACGGACGGAAATGCTCAATCGCGGAGCTGCTCCGTCTCCTGATAGTGGCCACAGCCAGGTCCAGCAGTATCCAGCTGTAGCCACTATCGGAAGACGGAGCATCTCTGTGATTAAGCATTTCCCTCCAAGAACAGCTAAACGGCGAGAATGCCAGGTTTAAAACCCGACCGATCAGACATTGATAACCTATCCTAAGGATACATCAGCAATGATTAAGTAGTGGACAAACTCTGTAATGTAAGTGGACGTAATCAATTTATACTGAAAAGTTATGCAATTTTTTAAAACAGTTTGTGGGGGATTTAATAAAAAGAAAAAGAAAATGCCCAAATTTTGGCATATACACTGCATTGTCTGCACAATACTACGTGACTATTTGTCTTCTCCCGCTGAAGTCAGTTCTCTAAAAAAGTGGCCAGAGCTCTGCAGGGGTGATTCCCAGTAGCAGTGACCAGTGTCAGGAGGAATTTGCAGCATTTACAGGACCAAGAAACAGAGACCAACAGACACTGAACAGCACCTTATGTAATATGCTTGGGGTGAGGACCCTTCGCCCCGCTAAGGTTAACAAAGTGCTGCTCAACGTAAGTAAGCAATCTACCGTATATACTCGTGTATAAGCCAACCCGTGTATAAGCCGACCCCCCTAATTTTGTCACAAAAAACTGGGAAAACTTATTGACTCGCGTTTAAGCCCAGTGTGGAAAATGCCAAAGCAACTGGTAAATTTCAAAAATAAAAATAGATACGAATAAAAGTAAACACAGTGATGACTGGCCCCTTATAATAATTATTATTATTTATTTATAAAGCACCATTGATTCCATGGTGCTGTACATTATAATGCTGCACAGTGATTGGTGGCCCCTTATAATGCTGCACAGTGAGCGGCCCCTTATAATGCTGCACAGTGATTAGTGGCCCCTTATAATGCTGTGGAGCGCCCGAGCGTGCGCGGCGTGAGGGTGTGAGAGAGCGAGTGCTGTGCAGGCAGGACCGTGGGGTACTCGGTACCGGGCCCGTCGACTGGTGCGTCCATTAAATAAAATGATGAAAGGGGATGGGGAAAAGTTGTTTGTTGTTGAAGTGTGGTAAAAATGAAGATAAAGTTTATAGATGGCTAAATACGTGACGCCACCTGTGGTATTCTGGTCAGAGGTGACCAGCGCTGCGGTATTGTTCCCCTGAGACTGTTGATGTGGCGCAGCTGAGGTGAAAATAGCTCTCCACAGGTAGAGCAATAGTCCCAGAGCAAAGATGTTAGATTGATAGTCAAAATGGCTGTGAACATTGGGGTGTAGAGAAATGAGAGGCGGACACAGAGAGGTGCAGTTTCTTTACCTTTTACTGGCAATTGGTTGCAATCCGGAGTACCACATACAGGTGATAGAATGAGTCAGGCTCACCTGGAGGCATTCAGGGGATCCACCTTGCCAGGTGGGGGTTTTGGACCTCCCTTCTGCGCTTTGTGTGTGGGTCTCCACTGTGTATAACTATGCTGCGACCCTCAATTGCGTGATGATTTTACTAACCTGTACGGCTGTCAGCATGAGCCTATTCCACGGGTACCGTTCTCTTCACCGTCAGCCCCAGGCTCCTTGTCTGCTGCCGTGCCCTCAGGTGCTCAATGTCGCACAGGAATTTACAATCCCCTGTACTTTCAGATTCAGCGGTCAGGACATACAGCTCCTGACCACCAAGGACTCTGGCATCCCTTTCTCTCTATTAGCACTTCGCTCTGGGGTCTGCTATATGCAGTTTTCAGCTTCCCCAGAGCCTCTCTGTCTTGAACTGACTGGATCTTCCAGAAAGATCTTTTTACCTCCCATTTAACTGTTGTCATTTCCTCACAGCTGCTCTCGTTTCATGACAACCCCCTCAGCTCACCTCTAGCTGACTCACCAACCCCATCTGCTGGCCAGAATTTATAAGGAAGCTCCCTTTTCTGACCTGCAGCAGGAATTGTGATTTAATCTATGTTACCTGGTATGGGGGTCCCCTTTCTGCCTCCAAGCATGACTTCACCTCTTAGAGGGAGGCAATTTCACTGTGACAACCGGACTCTGGGGTGTCACATTGCTGCACAGTGATGAGTGGCCCCTTATAATTCTTCACAGTGATTGGTGGCCCTTTATAATGCTGCACAGTGATTGGTGGCCCCTTATAATGCTGCACAGTGATGAGTGGCCCCTTATAATAATGCTGCCGCTGCCTCAGTTAAAAAAAAAACCTATATACTCACCTCGTCGCTGCTGCTCATCAGTGTTGCCGGCTCTGCAGTGACTGTTCAGGCAGAGGGCGCCTGTTAACTACGTCATGGCGCCCTCTGACCTGATCGTCACTGCCAGAGGACACAAGGCAGCAGAGCGACGCGCAGCGTTGGAACGGGGGACAGGTGAATATGGCTCCCCCGTCATACTCACTTCTCCTTGCATGTCTCTACAGTCCCTCGTGCTTGTTCCATGTTCAGCGCGCTGTTCTTCCTGCTTTCTGTGGTTACGTGGTACCGCTCAGACTCATGAATATGCGTATATTCATGAGTCTAATGAGCGGTACCACGTGACCGCTGAAAGCAGGAAGGACAGCGCGCCGAACATGGAACGAGCACGGGGGGCTGCAGAGACATGCCAAGGAGGTGAGTATGATCTCAGACACCTCCCGCTCTCCCTCCCTGGCCGATCCCCCGGTATATGACTCGCGTATAAGCCGAGAGGGGGACTTTCGGCCCAAAAAAAGGGCTGAAAATCTCAGCTTATACGCGAGTATATACGGTAATTGTATGTATCCTACACATGAAGAAGGAAGGGGTTCCCGTTGTTGCTACCTGATGCAGGATCCCTAAACAAAGGCTTAAAAGGTACCCCACCAGAGCCAATATCACTTTGGTATGGAGAAAAAACACCTTGTGGGCGCTGATGGATACCTAGATGACACATCACAATTTCAGAGCTGATGAAAGAATCATTGAAGTGACGACTGCAGTAAAATATTAACCTTTGTTTTGAGTTTCAGTAATGCGTTTCAGGAAGTAGTTTTCCTTCGTTATACGGTACAACAGTCAGCGCCCAGAAGGTGTTGATTTTCCATACCATAGTACATTAGTACTACTAGGTAAAGATGTGAACAGGAGCTTCGAAGGACTGGTGAAGAAGCAAGTCTTATCTTATTTTATACATATTCATAGGGTTCCTTCAGTTAAGAACCGGTGGGAGTCCATATTTGTCACCACATATCAATGTAATTTGTTGACATCATAAAATCTCTTTAATGTCTGCGTAGGTGGGCTGTAAGAATATCAGACAGATTCTACGGTGCCGATTATCTCAGGAGATAGCAATGAATTTTATTAAGAAAATCAACTGTCTTGAAAAGTTAAAATCTACATTAAATCACTGGTAGAATCCTCAAATAGCAACATAATGTGCATGGTTTCTTTACTGTGTAGATAGCAATGTATGTAATTATAAGAAAGCTGTCCATTTCTTTGCTGTTTATTAACGTTATTGTATGGTTACAGGATGAACAGATTGAAAGAGAGAGAACATCGCATAGCATTGATGGAGGCTGCTGTGCCCTTGTGACTGTCTACTTGATGGGCAAGCTATATGTAGCCAATGCTGGCGACAGCAGGTATTACTATGCTTTATGAATAAGTATGTCACATGGTAAGCAGTACTATTGGCACATATTGCAAACTGTCTTGATTTCAGCAAGTTTTCACTGACCACATGATTTTGAACTATTGAGCAATAACCATTATGAAGCATATATTTGAGATCAGAAAACAAACTGTTCTAACTGTTCTAGTTTTCATGGACAACTAACTTAGAGTTCATGCAGACGTCTGTGCAATTTGGTCTGATTTCGGACCACAGTGCACGGACTGACAGCTAATCTCCCAACCGAAGCGTTGACAGCTTCATGTATTTGAGTGAGGCTGTCAATCTCAAGTCAGGAGACCGGCAGCCAGCCCCTGCATTTCAATCAGGGATTCAATCTATACGTCTGAATGAGACCTAATTCACAAAACTCCTTTTTCCACTGATTAACCTCTCACAAAATGTTTACATCATTACACTGATCTTCTTGTCAGCTCGGGAGAAAGTGTTAATGGGGCTGGTGCTTGAAATCATTGTCTTCTTCTGTTAACAGTACCTCAAGGTAATATGTGAAGTCAAACATTGCTTAAAATCTAAAGGGCTAAATCAACCATTTATTGGATCATCAGGAATTTCAAAGAGAATGTTCAGTTGCTGCGAAGAAAGCTTCAGGGTGCCCAAGAAATTCCAGCGACTGCTAAAACCATTTCTTAAAGAGGATTCAGCTATGGGATTGGCTCATCATCAGTGCATAACTTGTTCAGGCATTACAGCACGCAGGCATCACTGCTTCTGCACTCTCAGTAAGACACATGTGTTTTGAGGTTGGCATGGTGTCAAGAATAGCAGCAAAAAAGCCACTTCTGTCAAAGAAAAACTACAAGTACAGACTGAGCATGAGCGTTATTACCATGACAACAGTGAAGCATCCTGAGACAATTTATGTGTGGGGTTACTATTCATCCTATAGAGTGGGCTCACTGACAATCTTGCCTAAGAACACTGCTTTGAATAAAGACTGATATCTAAACTTCATCCAAGAGTAACTTCTCCAAATGATCCAGGAGCAATTTGATGATGAACAATTCTTTTTCCAGCATGATGGAGCACCATGTCACAAGGCAAATGTGATAACTAAGAGGCTCATTGAACAAAACATTGAAGTTTTGGGTTCATGGATAGGAAACTCCCCAGATCTCAATTCCATTGAGAACCTGTGGTCATTTTACAAAAAGTAGGTGGACAAACAAAAATACAGAAATTGTGATAAACGGCAAGAACTAATTAGGTAAGAATTGGTTGCCATCAATCAGAATTTGGGCCAGAAGCTCCTATCCAGCATGTCAGGGCGAAGGGCAAAGAAGTCTTGAAAAATAAAAGGTCAACACTGTAAATATTGAGTTTTTGCATAAGCTTGATGTATTTGTCAATAATAGTATAAAAACATATGAAATGCTTATAATTCTTGTGAAAACATGAGGGTCAGTAGATGCTCTTGTCCGCTTGCCTGGCTGTCTTTAGATAGACCGCAAGGACCAGGGCTCAACCCACTGAATGCCCGTACTCCTTCCTCATGGGCTAAATACTACTCTGACAACACAGGATGAGGGTAACATGGTGTGGCAATACTTTATTGACTCACCAATAGACTATAACATATAGTACAGTTCCAGCAAGTACACAAGATGGTGGAAATGACACAGTCTCACCCTTCTGCTGGCTCGCCAGGAATTAGAACATCTGGGACTTTGGGTTTCTATGGCCAACTACCCCAACCAGTGGCACCCCAGTTTTGTCGGGCACCCACAGAGAGGAGGTAGCGGCAAGCTTAGGAAGTTGACAGAGTCCATTGAGGTATGTGGCCAGGTGACCTGATTGTCCCAACCTGGATTCTCTAACCATCTCCGTGGGTTCAGTGATGGGCAGTGAATCAAATCTGTATTCCTCCATTTGGTGCCATGATTTCCTGACTGCTGTTTTGTAAAATCTCTCTGTAGAAGTAAATGGGTTCCTTTTTATACCCATAGCTGTCCTCAGCGTCGGACTGGCCCACCGGAGAACCGGTGGATTCTCCGGTGGGCCCTGGCATCTGGTGGGCCCTGGCACCTGCTGGCATACAGGGCCAGCAGTTGCCTAGGGCCCCCGCTGCTCCAGGGGCCCCCAGCCAGTGGTGTGTCGCACACCATGCAGCTGCTTTGGGGGCCCCTGCCAGCGGAGCAGCAGCGGGTGTCAGGAGGCAGGAGCCCCTGTCCCCGCTGCTAAAGAGAAATGAATATTCACTGCGAAGCAGTGAATATCATTTCACAGTCTCCACCCCCAGAGGCCCCGCCCCCAGCCCAGTAAGCCACTCTGCATCTGTCAATCAGGGCCGGTGCCACCCTCAGGCCCCTCTGCTCCTGACTCACAACCAGTGCGCGATGACGTCACTACATCGCGCACCCGCTGTGTGTCTGGCAGAGAGGGCAGCTCCTGACACTGAAGCCGGGATCAGCGTGGGAGCGAGGAGAGGTGAGTATTGTGTTTTTTGGTTTTTTTTATATCTCTCTCGCTCTCTCTATCTGTCTCTCTCTATCTATCTATCTATATATATCTCTCTCTCTATCTCTCTTATATCTATCTATCTTTCTATCTCTATCTATTATCAATATCTATCTCTATCTATTATCTATATCTATCTATTTCTATATCTATCTCTATCTATCGCTCTATCTTTATATCTATCTTTCTATCTCTACATCTATCTATCTATCTATATATATCTCTATATCTATCTATTATGTCTATCTATCTATCTCTATATCTATCTTACTCTATCTCTATATCTATTATCTCTATATTTATTATCTATCTAGCTACCATCTATATCTATCTATCTTTATCTATATATCTCTATCTAATATCTATATCTATCTATCGCTATACCTATCTATCTATCTATCCGTTATCTATCTCTATATCTTTTCTCTGTATCTATCTATCTATCTCTATATCTATATCTCTCGCTATCTATCGCTCTATCTCTATATATATCTCTATATCTATCTTTATCTATATATCTATCTCTATATCTATCTCTATATCTATTTCTATCTATATCTATCTCTATATCTCTCTCTATAGCTATTTATCTATATATCTCTATCTATCTCTATATCTATCTCTCTGTATATCTATCTATCGCTCTATCTCTATATCTATCTTTCTATCTCTATATCTATATATCTGTCTATCTTTCTCTATCTATTTATCTCTATATCTTTTCTCTGTATCTATCTCTCTCTATATCTATATCTATCTATCTCTATATATATCTATTATCTCTATATCTATATCTATTTCTCTATATATCTCTCTCTATATCTATCTATTTATCTATCTCTATATCTATCTCTCTGTATATCTATCTATCTTTCTATCTCTATATCTATCTCTATATCTATCTATCTTTCTCTATCTATCTATTTATCTCTATCTATTATCTATATCTATCTATCTCTATCTATCTATCTATCTATCACTCTATCTCTATATCTATCTTTCTATCTCTACATCTATCTCTATATCTATCTTTCTATCTATCTCTATATCTATCTATATCTATCTATTATGTCTATCTATCTAGCTATCTCTATATCTTTCTCTATCTCTATATCTATCTATTATCTCTATATTTATTATCTATCTTTATCTATCTATCTCTATCTATTATCTATATCTATCTCTCTATCTATTTATCGATCTCTGTATCTATCTCTCTATATCTATCTCTCTATCTACCGCTCTCTCTATCTCTATCTATCTTTATATCTATATCTATCTATCTCTATATCTATCTATTATCTCTATCTCTATCTATCTCTATATCTATCTCTATATCTATATCTGTTTCTCTCTATATCTATCTCTATATCTCTCTCTCTATAGCTATCTATATATTATCTCTATATCTCTATCTATCTATCTATCTCTATATCTATCTATTTCTATATCTATCTATCTATCTCTATATCTATCTGTTATCTCTATATCCATATCTATCTCTATATCTATCTCTATATCTATCTATCTCTATATCTATCTTTCTATCTAACACTATATCTCTATATCTACCTCTATATCTCATTATTAGAGTTGAGCGATACCAGCCGATACTTGAAAATATCGGATCGGAATGGATCGGCCGATCTTAAAAAAAAGTATCGGTATCGCCGATTCCGATACCGGGAACCAATGCAAGTCAATGGGGCCAAAATATCGGAATTAAAAAAAACCCTTTCTTTCCTTGTAGGTTAATTCTACATGAAGAAAAACAACTAAGAATAATGTAGAATGTATTGTGGGAGGTGGAGGAGACATTAAAGCCATAGAGGTTTAGCCCAATCAAATGGAATAGCAGGAATTAAACTTTTTTTTTAAAGATGTTAGGAGTTACAAAGATATTGACTATGTTAGCCTCATTTATATTTTGCCAGACATGTATGTCTTCTTCTTCTTTCTTCTTTCTTCTTCTTTCTTATTCTTCTTCCTTTTTTTTACCTTCTTCTTCTTCTTCTTATTCCTTTTTTTACATTCTTCTTCTTCTTCTTCCTTTTTTTACATTCTTCTACTTCCTTTTTTTACATTCTTCTTCTTCTTCCTTTTTTTACATTCTTCTTCTTATTCCTTTTTTTACATTCTTCTTCTTCTTCCTTTTTTAAATTCTTCTACTTCCTTTTTTTACATTCTTCTTCTTCTTCTTCCTTTTCTTACATTCTTCATATTCTTCTTATTCAACAATTATTATTCTACATATTCAACTTCTTCATCTTCTTCCTATTCTTCTTCATCATATTCTTGTTTGTGTCAGGCATTCCTGTAGTTGTTATCTAGAAAAGTTAGAAGTTTACACCTTCCGTTCTGCCTGTCACAAAAGATTTACAACAGGATTTGTCCGCGTTCAGTTTGGCCTGCAGCAGCAGGCCTTTTCCAGGGGCACCACGAGGAGGAACGGACTCACCCCCATACACTGCTTAGTCTTCTTCTGCTTATAAATAAGATAATATCATTTGCTCAGAGTATTAGTCTTATGCTTAATGTTCTTCTGCTTTGTTTTTTTTATGCTTCTTTGTCTTCTCTCTCTTGTTGTTCTGCATCTTGGTGGTTGTCTTCCTGTTCTTTGTCCTCTTGAACCAGCTGACGGTACTGGCACCCGGAGGGGCAGCAGAAGGAACAAGAGCCAATGGCACTACCGAGGACCAGCTGACGGTGCTGGAACCCAGTTACTAAGCAGGAGGTACCTGTGCTACAAAGCACTACCAAGGACCAGCAGACGTTGCCGGAACTCGGATACCGAGATGGAGGCACCTAGGCCAAAGGCTCTGACGAGAACCAGCTGACGGTGCTGGAACCCGGAGGGGTAGCATAAGCTGCAAGAGCAAATGGAAATAGCGAGGACCAGCTGACAGTGCTGGCACCCGGAGGGGCAGCAGAAGGAATAAGAGCCAATGGCACAACCGAGGACCAGCTGACGGTGCTGGAACCCGGTTACTAAGCAGGAGGTACCTGTGCTACAAAGCACTACCAAGGACCAGCAGACGTTGCCGGAACTCGGATACCGAGATGGAGGCACCTAGGCCAAAGGCTCTGACGAGAACCAGCTGACGGTGCTGGAACCCGGAGGGGTATCAGAAGTTACCCCTGAAAAGCAAAGTTGGCATGCCGCAAGCTGGCCGCAGTTACCGAATCACACAGTCCTACAGGGGGTGCTTGTCCTACTGGCACTATGGAACAAGCCTTTCTTACCAGAACCCGCAGTCCACATAGGAAGCACCTAAACTGCTGGCACCCTAGCCTCGGCTAACCCAACCGCAACACGACATGGCAACTTGGGGTGGCAAACTGACATTGACACTTCCCGGAAACAGCAGGCAGGGCTGGAACCAAGCTGGGCAGGAGGGAGTACCCGAGCCAAAGTCAGTTATGAGCAGCAACTGGCGATGTTGTAGCCCAGGACAAGCACTTAGCAGGCTGAGGCCTGATGTGCTGTCAATTGGGAGGCAGCAGGACAGATTGCCATCAAAACAGCAGGGGAACAGCTGACGTTACTGAACCCCACAAACACAGGAGCTAGTGTTTTACTCTGTGAAGACGGCACTTCCGAGCAACAACTGGCTGTGTTGAAGCCCAGGGACAAGCACGGAGCAGGCTGAGGCTGCATTGAAGAAATTTTAAGATCGGTTGTAGACTACTAATTTGAACCAAGCTCCACTTAGGCCTGTGGCTTCACTGATTTTCGTATTTCCCCTGTCCTCCAACCCTGCCAGTTACAGCTCCGAAGTGGCGTCTGCACAATCCACACTTGTTCCTGTGTTACAGGTGTTCAGTCCGGGCAGTTAATCCCCTGATGTGTGTCCGGCAATGTCGCCTGCTCTGTCCACATTCCCATAATGGGAATGTGGACAGAGCAGGCGACATTGCCGGACACACATCAGGGGATTAACTGACCGGACTGAACACCTGTAACACAGGAACAAGTGTGGATTGTGCAGACGCCACTTCGGAGCTGTAACTGGCAGGGTTGGAGGACAGGGGAAATACGAGAGACAGTGGAGCCACAGGCCTAATTGGAGCACGGTTAAAAATCAGTAGTGGTACGACTGTGTAGGCAGCAGGAGACTTTGCCATCTACACAGCAGGGGATCAGCTGACGTTACTGAACCCCACTGAGACACGGGAGCAAGTGTCTCTTTCCGTGTGGACGGCACTTCCGAGCTACAACTGGCTGTGTTGAAGCCCAGGAAATAGGAGGGTGTAGGCAGAGGCCTACTGTATTTTGAATGAGGTGACAGCAGGAGAGACTGCCATCCACACAGCAGGGGATCAGCTGACGTTACTGAACCCCACTGAGACACGGGAGCAAGTGTCTCTTTCCGTGTGGACGGCACTTCCGAACTACAACTGGCTGTGTTGAAGCCCAGGAAATAGGAGGGTGTAGGCAGAGGCCTACTGTATTTTGAATGAGGTGACAGCAGGAGAGACTGCCATCCACAAAGCAGGGGATCAGCTGACGTTACTGAACCCCACTGAGACACGGGAGCAAGTGTCTCTTTCCGTGTGGATGGCACTTCCGAACTACAACTGGCTGTGTTGAAGCCCAGGAAATAGGAGGGTGTAGGCAGAGGCCTACTGTATTTTGAATGAGGTGACAGCAGGAGAGACTGCCATCCACAAAGCAGGGGATCAGCTGACGTTACTGAACCCCACTGAGACACGGGAGCAAGTGTCTCTTTCCGTGTGGACGGCACTTCCGAGCTACAACTGGCTGTGTTGAAGCCCAGGAAATAGGAGGGTGTAGGCAGAGGCCTACTGTATTTTGAATGAGGTGACAGCAGGAGAGACTGCCATCCACAAAGCAGGGGATCAGCTGACGTTACTGAACCCCACTGAGACACGGGAGCAAGTGTCTCTTTCCGTGTGGACGGCACTTCCGAGCTACAACTGGCTGTGTTGAAGCCCAGGAAATAGGAGGGTGTAGGCAGAGGCCTACTGTATTTTGAATGAGGTGACAGCAGGAGAGACTGCCATCCACACAGCAGGGGATCAGCTGACATTACTGAACCCCACTGAGACACGGGAGCAAGTATCTCTTTCCGTGTGGACGGCACTTCCGAGCTACAACTGGCTGTGTTGAAGCCCAGGAAATAGGAGGGTGTAGGCAGAGGCCTACTGTATTTTGAATGAGGTGACAGCAGGAGAGACTGCCATCCACACAGCAGGGGATCAGCTGACATTACTGAACCCCACTGAGACACGGGAGCAAGTATCTCTTTCCGTGTGGATGGCACTTCCGAACTACAACTGGCTGTGTTGAAGCCCAGGAAATAGGAGGGTGTAGGCAGAGGCCTACTGTCTTTGTAATGCGGAGACAGCAGGAGAGACTGCCATCCACAAAGCAGGGGATCATCTGACGTTACTGAACCCCACTGAGACACGGGAGCAAGTGTCTCTTTCCGTGTGGACGGCACTTCCGAACTACAAGTGGCTGTGTTGAAGCCCAGGAAATAGGAGGGTGTAGGCAGAGGCCTACTGTCTTTGTAATGCGGAGACAGCAGGAGAGACTGCCATCCACAAAGCAGGGGATCAGCTGACGTTACTGAACCCCACTGAGACACGGGAGCAAGTGTCTCTTTCCGTGTGGACGGCACTTCCGAGCTACAACTGGCTGTGTTGAAGCCCAGGAAATAGGAGGGTGTAGGCAGAGGCCTACTGTATTTTGAATGAGGTGACAGCAGGAGAGACTGCCATCCACACAGCAGGGGATCAGCTGACATTACTGAACCCCACTGAGACACGGGAGCAAGTATCTCTTTCCGTGTGGACGGCACTTCCGAGCTACAACTGGCTGTGTTGAAGCCCAGGAAATAGGAGGGTGTAGGCAGAGGCCTACTGTATTTTGAATGAGGTGACAGCAGGAGAGACTGCCATCCACACAGCAGGGGATCAGCTGACATTACTGAACCCCACTGAGACACGGGAGCAAGTATCTCTTTCCGTGTGGACGGCACTTCCGAACTACAACTGGCTGTGTTGAAGCCCAGGAAATAGGAGTGTGTAGGCAGAGGCCTACTGTCTTTGTAATGCGGAGACAGCAGGAGAGACTGCCATCCACAAAGCAGGGGATCAGCTGACGTTACTGAACCCCACTGAGACACGGGAGCAAGTGTCTCTTTCCGTGTGGACGGCACTTCCGAACTACAACTGGCTGTGTTGAAGCCCAGGAAATAGGAGGGTGTAGGCAGAGGCCTACTGTATTTTGAATGAGGTGACAGCAGGAGAGACTGCCATCCACACAGCAGGGGATCAGCTGACATTACTGAACCCCACTGAGACACGGGAGCAAGTATCTCTTTCCGTGTGGACGGCACTTCCGAACTACAACTGGCTGTGTTGAAGCCCAGGAAATAGGAGGGTGTAGGCAGAGGCCTACTGTCTTTGTAATGCGGAGACAGCAGGAGAGACTGCCATCTCCACAGCAGGGGATCAGCTGGCAATGATGAACCCCACTAACACTTGAACGAATGTGTTTGGCTCTGTGGAGACGACACTTCTGAACACCAACTGACGCTGTTGGAGCCCAGGATTAGGCGAGGAGCAGGCTGGAGCCTACTGGATTTTGGCAGGTGAAGGCAGCAGGAGACTTGCCATCTCCACAGCAGGGGAACAGCTGGCAGTGCTGAAACCCACTAACACTTGAACGAATGTGTTTGGCTCTGTGGAGACGACACTTTTGAACACCAACTGACGCTGTTGGAGCCCAGGATTAGGCGAGGAGCAGGCTGGGGCCTACTGGATTTTGGCAGGTGAAGGCAGCAGGAGACTTGCCATCTCCACAGCAGGGGAACAGCTGGCAGTGCTGAACCCCACTAACACTTGAACGAATGTGTTTGGCTCTGTGGAGACGACACTTCTGAACACCAACTGACGCTGTTGGAGCCCAGGATTAGGCGAGGAGCAGGCTGGGGCCTACTGGATTTTGGCAGGTGAAGGCAGCAGGAGACTTGCCATCTCCACAGCAGGGGAACAGCTGGCAGTGCTGAACCCCACTAACACTTGAACGAATGTGTTTGGCTCTGTGGAGACGACACTTCTGAACACCAACTGACGCTGTTGGAGCCCAGGATTAGGCGAGGAGCAGGCTGGGGCCTACTGGATTTTGGCAGGTGAAGGCAGCAGGAGACTTGCCATCTCCACAGCAGGGGAACAGCTGGCAGTGCTGAACCCCACTAACACTTGAACGAATGTGTTTGGCTCTGTGGAGACGACACTTCTGAACACCAACTGACGCTGTTGGAGCCCAGGATTAGGCGAGGAGCAGGCTGGGGCCTACTGGATTTTGGCAGGTGAAGGCAGCAGGAGACTTGCCATCTCCACAGCAGGGGAACAGCTGGCAGTGCTGAACCCCACTAACACTTGAACGAATGTGTTTGGCTCTGTGGAGACGACACTTATGAACACCAACTGACGCTGTTGGAGCCCAGGATTACGCATGCCGCATGCAGAGGCCAATGGGCAGCGGTTTTTATGGAGGTTGTGGACTACTACTGATTCTAACCATGCTCCACTTAGGCCTCTGGCTCCACTGTCTCTACTATTTACCCTGGCCTCCAACCCCGCCAGCTACATCTCTGAAGTGGCGTCAGCACAATCTACACTTGTTCCTGTGTTACTGGTGCTCAGTCCCGTCATTTGATCCCCTGATGTTTGTCCGGCAAGTTCGCCAGCTCTGTCCTCATTCCCACTACTGGTTATGGGAATGTGGACAGAGCAGGAGACCTTGCCGGACACACATCAGGGGATAAACTGATGGGACTGAGCCACAGGAACACAGGAACAAGTGTAGATTGTGCTGACGCCACTTCAGAGATGTAGATGGCGGGGTTGGAGGTCAGGGGAAATAGTAGAGACAGTGGAGCCAGAGACCTAAGTTGGGCACGGTTAAAAATCAGTAGTGGTTTGAATGTTGATGGAGCTGGTGACTCTGCCGTCCACACAGCAGGGGATCAGCTGGCATTACTGAACCCCACTAACACAGGAGCTAGTGTGTTTCTCTGTGCAGACGACACATCTGAGCGACAACTGGCTGTGTTGAAGCACAGGGATTATAGTTCAGGTGGTAGAAAAATGAACACACCAGCAGACCTGGATACAGTTGCCAACCACTAATTTAGTCTGTAAGAGGAATGGCAAAGTCTTTGGAGATCCAGGCCTTGTTCATTTTCAGAAAAGTCAGCCGGTCAACATTATCGGAAGATAGTCGCGTGCGACGGTCTGTTAGTACACCACCTGCGGCACTAAAGACACGTTCCGATAATACACTGGCAGCAGGGCAAGCCAGCACCTCCAATGCATACTGGCTAAGCTCTGGCCATGTATCCAGCTTAGAGACCCAAAACTTGAAGGGGGAAGAGCCATCTGGGAGTACAGCGACAGGGCAAGACATGTAGTCTGACACCATCTGACGGAAGCGTTGCCTCCTGCTGACTCGAGGCGTCGCTGATGGTGTAGACAATTGTGGTGGACACACAAAACTTTGCCACATTTGGGCCATAGTGGTCTTGCCTTGTGCTGCGGCACTGCCTCTGGTCCCTCTTTGTGCAGAGTTTCCTCCACTGCCTCGACGCACAGAGCTGCTTTGTAAAGCACTAGCAACAATGCTGTCGGGTGGAATGGAAAACATTATGGACTGCACCAGTGACTCTTCGTACTCCCGCATTTTACGCTCCCGGTTCAACGTTGGTATGAGCCTTTGTACGCTGTCCCGGTAGCGAGGATCTAGGAGGGTGTACACCCAATAATCAGCCGAGACGAGAATGTGGGCGATGCGGCGGTCGTTTCTCAGGCACTGCAGCATGAAATCAACCATGTGCTGCAGACTCCCAACTGCCAAAGAACCGCTGTCCCCTGTTTGAGGCGTGACCTCGGCCTGCTCTGCATCACCCCACCCTCGCTGTACATACTGAGTAGAGGTTTGTGTACCTCCCTCCTCTGGAGAGATGTCTTCCTCCTCCATCGACTCCTCCTCATCCTCCTCACAAAGTGTCCCCTGCCTAGGCCTTTGTGAGGAAACACGTAGCGCAGACTGTCCAGAAGCAGATGGCATTTGGGACTCCTCATCCTCCACCTCTTCCGAAACCTCATCCCTTAGTGCTTGCAGTGTTTGTTGAAGCAGGCAGATAAGGGGGACAGTCATGCTGACTAGTGCATCATCTGCACTCGCCATCCGCGTGGATTCATCGAAGGCACGCAAAACGAGGCAGATGTCCTTCATAGAGGCCCACTCAATGGTGCTGAAGTGTGAACGGCGCACAGTGCGACTTGTTTGCGCCTGATGCAGCTGGTACTCCATGACTGCTGCCTGCTGCTCACACAACCGCTCCAACATATGTAACGTTGAATTCCACCGGGTGGGTAGGTCACATATGATGCGATGTTCCGGAAGGCCAAATCGTCGCTGCAGAGCAGCGAGGCGCGATCTTGCCGTGCTGGAACGTCGCAAGTGAGCGCACTCTATGCGGACCTTGTGCAACAGTGCAGCAAGATCCGGATAGTCCCTCAGAAAGCTCTGCACGACCAAGTTAAGAACATGTGCCAGACATGGGATGTGTGTGAGGTTGCCTAGGCCAAGAGCTGCCACCAGATTTCGGCCATTGTCACACACTACCAAGCCCGGCTGGAGATTCGCTGGCCCAAACCACACATCGCTCTCCAGCTTGATAGCATTCCAGAGCTCCTGCGCTGTGTGGCTTCGATTCCCCAAAGAAATTAATTTGAGTACAGCCTGTTGACGTTTGGCCACGGCTGTGCTCATATCGGTCGTAACAGGCTCCTGCTCTGCTGTTTCTGAGGAACTTGAGTAGGAGGAGGAGTCTATGTGTACAGACTGGAGTCCTGCAATCCGTGGCATTGGAAGAACACGTACAGCGCCACTCTCCAGATCCGTACCCGGCTCCACAACATTGACCCAGTGGGCAGTGAGGGAAAGGTATCGTCCCTGTCCATGGTTACTGGTCCACGCATCGGTGGTCAGGTGGACCTTGCTACTAACGGCGTTTAGTAGCGCATGTTTTATTTTGCCCTCAACATGTTTCTGCAGGGCAGGGACGGCTCGCCTGCTGAAATAAAAGCGGCTGGGCACGTTGTATTGGGGGACTGCCAATGCCATTAAGTCCCGGAAGGTGTCAGTGTCCACCAGCCTGAATGACAGCATTTCAACTGCCAGAAGTTTGGCAATGCCAGCATTCAGAGACTGTGCTCGGGGATGGTTTGCCGAGTAAGGGCGCCTTTTATCCCATGCCTGTGCTACCAATGGCTGTGATGGATGGGAACGTGCTGCTATGGGTGTAATCTGACAGGGTCTCCGGACAACAGTGGCAGAGGTTCTTCCTTGGCGATCCTGTGAGGAAGCCGAACCAGCAGTGTGTGAGCTGGAGGAAGAGGGCCCAACACGAACTGAAGAGGTGGTAGGTGGTGCTGTACGTTGGCCTACGTCTTCAGGGTGTCTCTGCAACTCCAACTCGTGCTTGGTGCGCACATGTTTCCACATATTTGTGGTATTGAGGTTGCTGACATTTCTCCCTCTTTTGACTCTCTGATGACACAGCTTGCATTTGACAAAGCAAATGTCATCTGCAACTGTGTCAAAAAAGGACCACGCACTGCAACTCTTGTGAGCGCCCGGTTTGCCTTTGGAAGGAGGAATGCTCCTAACGGGTGCCGAAGTGGAGGGTACAGGCAACCAAGTCTTCCCCCTCCCTCTGCCTCCTGTTTTGGCCGGTAGGGGAATCTCTTCCTCCGAGCTGCTCCCACCACCTTCCTGTTGCTCACGCCATGATGGGTCAAGGACCTCATCATCTTCCCTCCCCTCTTCAAACAGCTGCTTCTCCGGGGTTGTCTCGCCAGCACCGTACGCACCAGAAAGTGGCAACTGAGTCTCGTCATCATCTGATGCGTACTGAGGTGTGCTGACCATAGGCACTGGCCCACTCGCCTCTTCAGATTCAGAGGGACAAAGAAGTTGCGCATCACTGCATACTCCCTCTTCTTCACATTCAGGAATGCTGCTTGGCTGGCCCCCTCTTTCCAAGCCAACAGATTCCGAGAACAGAAGTAGAGACTGTGATGGCTCCTGTCCATGTCTCTCTGACTGCCTGGGCACTTTGGCAGGTGGTGAAGAGACAGATGGTTGCTCTTCGGTGCTCTGACCCTGAGAGGATGCGGAAGTAATTGAAGTCGATGCGTTAGCTGCCATCCATCCGACAACGGCTTCAATTTGTTCCTCCCGCAGCAGTGGGGTACGTTGAGGTCCTACAAAGCTGCGCATAAAGGACTGTTGCCTGCTAAAACTGGGGGATGCTGATCCACTGGTGCCCGCAGCAGGCCCAGAATCCCCACGTCCTCTACCTGTAGAATCCCCACGTCCTCTCCCTGCAGAATCCCCACGTCCTCTCCCTGCTGAAACTCCACGCCCACGCCCACGCCCCCGCGCCTTACTCCCTGCCTTCTTCATCTTGCAAGACTGCTTAAGATAGGCAAAAAAGTACAAAGGGGGGCCTTAGTGTGCTTATTCCTGAACAGCTGGTTACAGGTACAAGAAACACTAATTTTATGAAGTGTGTGTGTGTGGACTAGACTTTAATAGGAGCTGATGTGGCCTACACAAGTTCCAAATGTAGTGTTTGGTGAACTTTTTTTGTGGTTTCTTTGTTGGAAACAAACTCAAAGTATGTGAACAAAGAATTGAAACTGATAGTATCACCAACTTTTTGGAGCTATTACAATGCAGGCAGGTAACCTACAATGCAAAAGATGAGGCTCCAAAAAAATTGGGTAATACTAATCTGGCTGCGCCGGCAGGGCACAAGCCAGAAAAAAAGGCTCCTCTATCTACTCCTATATAGTGTTTGCAACCAACCAATGTTGATGGATACGGATGGATGCACACTAATAGGAGAAGAAAAAATGAGCTGCACTCAAAGACAAATATGTGTGAGGCAGTGACGCACGTTGAGCGTCCTACAACCAGACGTAGCTGCAGGACACTCTACTCAGCGTGAGCTGCACTCACACACAGTCAGAGACCTCTCAGACAGCCGTCAACAGTGCAGCTAAGTGGGCACTGGCACTGACAGGCTGCAGAAAGGCTCCGCTGTGTACTCCTATATAGTGTTTGCAACCACCGTAGATGGAGACGGATGGATGCACACTAATAGAAGAAAAAATGAGCTGCACTCAAATAAAAATATGTGTGAGGCACTGACGCACGCTGAGCGTCCTACAGCCAGACGTAGCTGCAGGACACACTACTCAGCGTGAGCTGCACTCACACACAGTCAGAGACCTCTCAGACAGCCGTGAACAGTGCAGCAAAGTGGACACTAGCACTGAAAGGCTGCAGAAAGGCTCCGCTGTCTACTACTAGTGTTTGCAACCAACGTATATGGATACAGATGGAAGCACACTAGATTGAAATTATGTAAAAAATGCAGCTCAAAAAATAAAAGATGTATGAGGCAGCAGTGATCACACTGGGTGGCCTACAGCCTGACGTGGCTGCAGGACCCACTCCACAGCGTGAGCTGCACTCACACAGCCCTTGCAGACAGCTGTGAACACTGCTGCTAGGGCAAAGAAGGCTACAGTGGTGGTTTATGTAGCCTGGGTAAAGCACTAGATGTTTGGTGGAATCGCTATTTCTAACTGTCCCTCACAGTCTTCTACAGCAGCCTGTCCCTAACTGAATTCACAGCAGAGTGACCAGAAATGGCGGCTGCGGTGGCTTTTATAGTGCATCATGACATCATTTCGGCAGCCAATCACAGCCATGCCAATAGTTAACATGCCTACATGCCTAACAGGATGTGCCCACACTTCGGAGGATTCCCATTGGCTTAATCAAAGCAAGCAGGCTCATAGCATGATGGGAACTTCCTATTCCGATTCCGATCCCGGAATCCGATATGACAAAAGTATCGGAACTAAGTATCGGAATTCCGATACCGCTAATATCGGCCGATACCCGATACTTGCGGTATCGGAATGCTCAACACTACTCATTATCTATCTATCTCTATCTCTCTCTTTATCTATCTATCTATTGATCGATCCATCTATCTCTATATCTATTATATCTATCTATTATCTCTATTATCTATATCTATCTATCCATCTATCTATCTCTATCTATCTCTATATCTCTCTCTATATCTATCTATCTTTCTAACTCTATATCTATCTATCTCTATACATATCTCTATATCTAGCTATTATCTCTATATCTATCTCTATATCTATCTGTCTCTATATCTATCTCTATATCTATCTATCTCTATATCTATTATTTCTATATCTATCTATCTCTATATATATCTCTATATCTATTTTTATTTATAGCCATCTATCTATATATATATTTATCTCTATATCTATCTATATATGTCTATATTATTATTATTATTATTATTATTATTATTATTATTATTATTATTATATCTGTATATCTCTATCTATTATCTATCTCTATCTATTATCTATCTCTATCTATATATCTATCTCTATATCTTTCTATCTATAGCTATCTATCTATCTATCTATCTATCTATCTATCCATTATCTATTTTCTATCTATCTCTATATCTATCTACCTATAGATCTATCTATCTATATTTCTTTCTATATCTATCTATCTCTATGAATCTTTCTATCTATATCTATCCATTATCTACTTTCTATCCATTATCTACTATCTATCTCTATATCTATTTCTACATCTATCTTTCTATCTATATCTATCTAACTCTATATCTATATATCTATATAGCATTATTCCCTATGAGGGGGGCAGTATTATACTCTATGAGGGGGCAGCATTATACCCTATGAGGAGGCAGCATTATACCCTATGAGGGGGGCAGTATTATACCCTATGAGGGGGGCAGCATTATACCCTATGAGGAGGCAGCATTATACCCTATGAGGAGGCAGCATTATACCCTATGTGGAGGCAGCATTATACCCTATGAGGAGGCAGCATTATACCCTATGAGGGGGGAAGCATTATACCCTATGAGGGGGCAGCATTATACCCTATGAGGGGGATACATTATACCCTATGAGGAGGCAGCATTATACCCTATGAGGAGGCAGCATTATACCCTATGAGGAGGCAGCATTATACCCTATGAGGGGGGAAGCATTATACCCTATGAGGGGGCAGCATTATACCCTATGAGGGGGATACATTATACCCTATGAGGGGGGAAGCATTATACCCTATGAGGGGGCAGTATTATACCCTATGAGGGGGCAGCATTATACCCTATGAGGGGGCAGCATTATACCCTATGAGGAGGGCAGCATTATACCCTATGAGGAGGGCAGCATTATTCCCTATGAGGGGGTGCATTATACCCTATGAGGAGGCAGCATTATACCCTATGAGGAGGCAGCATTATACCCTATGAGGAGGCAGCATTATACCCTATGAGGAGGGCAGCATTATACCCTATGAGGAGGGCAGCATTATACCCTATGAGGAGGCAGCATTATACCCTATGAGGAGGCAGCATTATACCCTATGAGGAGGCAGCATTATACCCTATGAGGAGGCAGCATTATACCCTATGAGGAGGGCAGCATTATTCCCTATGACGGGGTGCATTATTCCCTATGAGGGGGGCAGTATTATACCCTATGAGGGGGGCAGTATTATACCCTATGAGGGGGCAGCATTATACCCTATGAGAGGGTGCATTATACCCTATGAGGGGGATACATTATACCCTATGAGGAGGCAGCATTATACCCTATGAGGAGGCAGCATTATACCCTATGAGGAGGCAGCATTATACCCTATGAGGGGGGAAGCATTATACCCTATGAGGGGGCAGCATTATACCCTATGAGGGGGATACATTATACCCTATGAGGGGGGAAGCATTATACCCTATGAGGGGGCAGTATTATACCCTATGAGGGGGCAGCATTATACCCTATGAGGAGGGCAGCATTATTCCCTATGAGGGGGTGCATTATACCCTATGAGGAGGCAGCATTATACCCTATGAGGAGGCAGCATTATACCCTAAGAGGAGGCAGCATTATACCCTATGAGGAGGGCAGCATTATACCCTATGAGGAGGGCAGCATTATACCCTATGAGAAGGCAGCATTATACCCTATGAGGAGGCAGCATTATACCCTATGAGGAGGGCAGCATTATACCCTATGAGGAGGGCAGCATTATTCCCTATGACGGGGTGCATTATTCCCTATGAGGGGGGCAGTATTATACCCTATGAGGGGGGCAGTATTATACCCTATGAGGGGGCAGCATTATACCCTATGAGAGGGTGCATTATACACTATGAGGAGGCAGCATTATACCCTATGAGGGGGTGCATTATACCCTATGAGGAGGCAGCATTATACCCTATGAGGAGGGCAGCATTATTCCCTATGACGGGGTGCATTATTCCCTATGAGGGGGGCAGTATTATACCCTATGAGGGGGCAGCATTATACCCTATGAGGGGGTGCATTATTCCCTATGAGGGGGCAGTATTATACCCTATGAGGGGGGCAGCATTATACCCTATGAGGGGGATACATTATACCCTATGAGGGGGACAGTATTATACCCTATGAGGGGGGCAGTATTATACCCTATGAGGGGGGCAGTATTATACCCTATGAGGGGGTGCATTATACCCTATGAGGGGGTGCATTATACCCTATGAGGGGGTGCATTATTCCCTATGAGGGGGGCAGTATTATACCCTATGAGGGGGTGCATTATACCCTATGAGGGGGTGCATTATACCCTATGAGGGGGGCAGTATTATATTCTATGAGATGGCTGCATTATATTCTATGAGATGGCTGCATTATATTCTATGAGGGGTCTACATTATATTCTATGAGGGGGCTGCTTTATATTCTATGAGGGGGCTACCCCAACTCCTGCTACATAATTAAGACATGTACAACCTTATATTATACCCGGATATTAGCGTGTTTTACCGCACAATTGGTGGTCTGGTATTTAACTATGCAGCTACATAGTGGGCCCCAAGAATGATTTTCTCTGGTGGGCCCAAGGTGTTCCAGTCCGACGCTGGCTGTCCTTCAGTGTTTGCAGAACAACAAGCTGCATGGACTGATACAATGAGTAATCAACATATTAACGAATATTGATTGTTCAATAAACCTGCACCTTTGTCCCCATGGATAGCAGAACAATAAGACGTAGGGGCTGATAGAATAATACAATAGGTAATCAGCAGCCATTAAACAAATCAGCAAACATAAATTCAACCTACAGGAGTCAACATTTAGACTCTTATGAACAATAGCTCATGTCCATGAGCCTACTAAATATACGTCTGGCATAATTAAGGATAAACACAGTGTCATCACTTTTGTACTTCACTAACCGTAGAATATCTAAATAAAAGATCAGAAAGCACCATGCCAGTGTTTTTTTTTTTTAATTTCAGCATTAGGGTGGTGCAACTAATCTAAGTTTCCCGCCCTACTATTATACGCAACACCCAACGTCCTCAGCTCTTCCCTGTGCCACTCCAGTCCAGAGCTAATATTGTGACTGCAACTACTAATTGAGCAGAAATCAAAGGTAACGGTCACAAGCTCGCAATACAAGTCTAAGAGAGTCCTGTTCTAGCTCTTGTAGACTTGCATTGAGTTGTGACTTTCAGATCACCCAACAAACACTGCAGCGATCAGGCAGGTCACAAACTGCTGGAGATCGACCAGAGTGACCCTGATAAAAGATGAAGATAGCGGGGGTAGTAAGTAATAGACTAGGGGTAGCACCAGTCAAGCACTGCAATATAGAAAAATAATTTCTTAGATGTCATTATCCCCAATTATGAATTCTCATCATTGTACGTCTGTTTGTTATATCACTGTTATATATGTATATATTATGGCTCAGATGTTTTAGAGTTTGCATACTAGACAAAAATCAGTGAATTTCTGGGCATTTTGCTTATTTTTTTAATCCATTACATGGTCATTATGTTGGACAGATTCTTTACAGAATCCACAGCCAAACACTCTGCCATGTTTGAACTCTATATGATGTGCCTACTTTTCTTTTATTTTTACTATGTATTTACAGGGCCATAATCGTCCGACAGGGGAAAACCATTGAGATGTCACATGAGTTTACTCCAGAAACAGAAAGGCAGAGGCTCCAGTTGCTAGTAAGATCACAATGCTCTCATTTACTTGTCATATTTATATCACTATCGACGTCTGGCCTGTACATAAATAGTTAATACGTGTGCACATTTTTTGTTCCTCTGTCTATATTTTCTGATGTATTTGAGACAGGAACGATGAGGATATTTCCAAGAATAAAAATTGCAAAATGTGCTTCTTACTATTACAAACACTACTCCTGCATTTCTGAAACAAAACCACAACATCCCGACAAGTCAGATGCTGAAAATAGTCATATGAGCCTGTTTCATATTGAGTCAGGTTTAGGAACTTGTGACTTTCACAGTGTTCCTGTGGTCAGATTCCCAGCATGCCCTGTTAAGACTATGTTCACATATGAACTTTTACCTGCCAGCACTGTCACAAATGAACATCACTCACGTTTTCACTGCTGTTATGTGAGGTTTTTACAGCATAATGGGGAAGTTTTAGAAGAACTTGTTTAAACCATACTTACTTTTGGGCAGCTATCCTGATTCTCATGCTCTGTAACTTGCCATTCCATTTTTGTGTGGGCGATTCCTCTTTATCAGCATCCTGCCATTACAATAGGTGCTGGAACCTTTTCCTATTTTCTAGAATGTGTTGCTCCTGTCCATTGAGTTTCCTTCCCTGAACTGAAATCTTAAATCTGTGTTATGTCTTTATGCACTTTGACAAACAGGAAAGAAGAAGCTTCCCACATTTCTTGTTATCCATTGCATTGTTTCTGCTGCTATAGATGGATTACACTTGACATCAAGCAGTCAAGATAGTTAGATTTAGACAGCGTAGTGACTTGCATGTTGTTATTTTTAAAGGTTAAGGCAACATAATTTGTTAAAAAGGTAATCTGCACTTTAGCTAAGAAATGAGATTAAGTTGTCTCTATTTATGTATAAGATAGTGGTGTCACCCAGAGCATCAAATCAAGATATCAGTTCTCATTTTATAGAGACCTGCTGAAAAAAGCGGAAACAGCGACACATGGGATGCTAGAGAGAACTGCATCACTTTTCCTTTGATAATTCCATTGCAATGCATTCAAATACTTGACTTCCCAAAAGCAAGATATTTAAAGAAAATCCATCAAATAATTCCACAAATATTGGACGGCATCATGCAGAGCCAGGCTACATCATTGCAGACATCTGTTTTACTATGAAATGCTGCACCATTTCAGAAAAAACATAGTTGAAAGCAGGAGTCAGAAATGAGGCAACTAAACAGACTAGTCATGGGGGAAAGTCTTGTCAGCTTCTCTAAACCCTGCCCAGCTATATTGACTGGTCTCTCCTTATACACATACAGGAAAAGAATTTTCCAGTCTAGCAGTGTCAGGCATGGAGAAGTCAACGGCAAGCCACGACTAGTCCTGCTCAGTCACCTCATTCCATGCTCCTGCTATCAACTATGTTTTTTCTGAAACAGTTTGTTTCAAAGTAGGACGAAGATATTTGAAATGATGGAGCATGTCTTTGATTTATATTACCTGTAGTTCAGGCAGCAGCATAAGGCACCTGACAGGTTCCTTTTAAGCCTTGCAAGAAGGACTGCCCATGAAATGTCCCTGAAATGCTTGTTTTGGGACACGTTTGCAGGATTGTCTTGAAAAGTATGTCCTTTTCTCAGGGATAAGTCTCATAAAGCTGGCAGGTGCCAAGATCTCTCCTTTACAATGCTAGCAGTAAAGGTCTTCAACACGCAGGGAGACAACCTACCGAACGGGAAGTAGCAAGGCTAGTCCTACTAGTGACCTTCAGAGGATGGTATGAATTTTCAAATCATCAACAGTTCTTCAGGATGTTATAGTCAATCTGCTGCAGGGATCATAATACAAGACTGCACGATCAGTTTACGGTTTTCATGAATAATTACTAATTTATCAGAAATCAAGTTCAAGCAATTTATTCTTTCTTTGTGAATAATCTTTCAGGCGTCTCTGAAGCCAGAACTGTTGGGTAATGAGTTTACTTGCCTTGAGTTTCCTCGAAGGATTCAGCAGAAAGAACTGAAGAAAAGAATGTTGTATCGTGACCACACTATGACAGGCTGGTAATATAACCTGTGCTTGATGATAGGATATTGAGTAATTAAGCGGCATGAGTTAGCGAATTAATGTATCTTGGAAATGTGATATTGGACTCAGCACCCGGAGTGTCGACAATGGCACAACGACTAGAAGGGGACGAGGAATAAAAGGGGATCAAATAAGTCAAAGCAAGGCATCATTTGTGTCTGTTACTGTTGTGTGCTGTAATGGTATGGATGACCTTCCTACAATCAGGAATCAACCTCCGGTGTCTGTTGAAGGTTGTGCAGGGACTGTTCACAACCCAAATGAATTTAAAGAATATATTTATTTTCAATTCATTTCCCTGACCTCCATTACATCTAATGAAAAAAACTGAATCCTGTAATCATGTGTTACTCCTTCCCATATGCTACATTATGTAGGTCATAGACAAAGCAGAAAGGCAATGGAAGTTACCAGCCAAGGTCACAAAGAAAATGCATTAACAGGATGCAGCAGACCCCCTTACTAAAGGAGGTAACAGGTGCAAAATACTGATGAAACAACCATTCTCTTCCTATCAATCTATGGAGGACGTGATGGCCCAGTATTAGAATTACACACAGATAAAGAATGCAATAGGATGCAAGTCACACACATATACAGTATAGCACAGCGCCCAGCCTATTACACGCCCCTACTATTCAATTAAGTGTGCCATCCGACACTGTACCAGTGCATCACAGAGGTGCAAGCCCCTAGTTTACAAGGTCACCCTTGATGGACCTGGTTGCATCCTGCAAAGATAAAATGTGCAAAAAAAATTATAATATTAAAGTATTGGTTAATATTTTGGCCAAAATACGCAAGCTTGCAACACACGTCAGGGGTCCTCACTGTCTTGTGAGTCATTACACTACAGTAAAATAAAAGCACAGCCAAAACAATAAAGACTTAAAGGCATATGTCACAAGAAATTTGCCACCTAATCTGAGAGCAGCTTAATGTAGAGACAGAGACCCTGATTCCAGTGATGTGTCACTAGCTGCTCTGTATTTTTCATAAAATCACTGTTTTATCACCAAGAGATTATCATTAACGAACTTGTAAACCTGCTGCCATTCATACTCATGAGCTCTGTATGATCACACCCTTCATCACTGATTGTACACTTGCATAGGCAGAAAACTGTCAAAGCTGTCATTGGTGTGGGTTATATACTCCGCATTCAGACAACTGAGAAAACAGTGATTTTATCAAAACCTTGTGAAAGATTCCCTTAAGAAATGGATTTGTAACCATAAAGACACATCGGTCTGCATAGGAACTGTAGTCACAAATCAGTAGGCCGATTGGAACTAAAACTATATCCTACCCAGGAACCCCACCGATCAGCTGTTCTCAGGGCTGATGGTGGCCAGATATTAAGGTCCCGTCACACCTAGCGACGCTATAACGATCCTGACAGCGATACGACACGACAGGGATCGTTGCCGCATCGCTATGTGGTCGCTATTGAGATGTCAGACAGTCCAATCTACCCAACGACGGAGCAACGATCTAGCGTGTCATAGCGACCTTTGTAACGATGTCGGTGGTCGTTGGGACCCTGTCTCATTGCGTGTTCCATTGACGATTCACACCTCGATGAGGGATGTACTGTGTGACGCTGTACTTACACAGGCGTGGATTGCGCTCCCTTTCTCACGCCCTCTCAGCTCTGAATGGTGGACGCTACCGCGTCCTGATTGGCCGTGCATTTAAAAGAAGGTGACGTACTAGCGCTCCATTTCATTGTTCTCGAACACGTCTTTTGGCTAGCACACCCGAGTAATGGTCATCGGTGTCCTATTTGCGTTCACCGCCTGCCCTAGTAGCGTACACCGGCTGTCCAAATAGCGTTCACGGGCTGTGATTCCAGATGGATTTACCCAGACGCCAATTCAGTGTTGACGGTATGTATCTTTGGGGTATATTTCGCTCTACTTGAGGGAGGGCTTTGGTTTCATCTCCTATCGTATGGTAAGCCCGGGTCAGGAACAAAGAACTGAAGCACTACTTTGTTAGCTTCTTTTAAAAGGAAGCCCGCCAATCAGGACGCTGTAGTGACCACCAATCGGAGCCGAGGTAATCCCCGCCTTGTCTTGCTTCTGAATCGCAACGAGGTCCTTAGGCTAGGTGTCAAACATGATGATACAAGCGACTCAGCGGGACATGAGCGACCAAAGAAATGTCCAGACATTTCGGGCACGATCAGCGATACCCGGCAGGGGGGCTGGTTGCTGGTCACTGTCACACACAGCGATCTCGCTGGTAAGATCACTATAACGTCACAGTTCTAGTGATCTCGCTTAGTGTGACAGGGCCTTTAGCGTTGGAGATGAACAGCACAGCTCCGTCAACCATCAGCTGTATAGTGGCTGATAGCGAATACCACAAATCTACCTTTACACAGCTGACAGAGCTATGCTGTTCAGTTCCACAACTGCTAAAATCTGTCCACTACCGGCACGTAGACCAACACGGGGTGCAGGGCACCAGACCATCACAAATCTAATATATTGTTGATCATCAATATAAAATGGAATTACCCATTAAGATTAATGCTGTACTTCATGTTATTAAAAGCATCTATATTTCTAGACAATAACATGATATTTTCTTTTAACATCATTACTGGTTCATAGTGATTTCTTCAATCCATGGTTCTAGAGTTTAATATGGAGTTATTCCATGGCCATTCAGTTAAGGCTTCAGAATGACGCTTCATATTGGGATATTTTACAAGGTCATATATCACCTACTGTCAGGATACAAACTTGTGTTGCTTAAAGTGCACCTCCAGTGTGCAATAAAAACTTCAGAGTGCTCTTACATTCCTATGTAGCATAGTATTGCCCATTAAAGCTGAGCAGTTGCGCTGATTTCCCCTTTTCCCAAGGGAGTTACTACTGTATTGTCTGCCATGTTACAGATATATGAAACAGCAGAGAAGAAAAGGAGCGAAACGATGATCGCAAAAGCATCATAATTTATTCAATTTGTTACAAAAAGTGCACAAGATCATGATGAGGTGTCAATATAAAACAGATGAATGTACCCCCAAATCATCGTTTCGCTCCTTTTCTTCTCCGCTGTTTCATTGATTATTGGAGCAGATGTGGCTGTTGTCTGGGGTGAACAAATGGTTTTGACATCATCCCTGGGCATTTCAGCTATTCATATGGGATTTTTGCTATTAACATGTTACAGATACAGTAGAGTAGCAGCGAGGTCCCCGGACTGTGCCTCCACAAGGCTATTAGATAGTATTACACATGCTACTCCTGCTCTTTCTGCTTTTCCCAACACATTGTTTGAACGAGTGCTGAGGCTTCTGTGATCACAAACCTTATTACCAGCAAAGATCCTCTACAGATAGTTTGCATCTCCCCATTTCAGCTGTATTCCTCTCTAAATCTCTGTTTTGGTTATATCGACAATAGCCAGTTATCTAATAAACCAAAGAATCGTATTTTTCAGACTATAAGACGCACCAGACCATAAGACACACCCACATTTTCAGAAAGAAAATAGGGGAAAAAATGTGTCAAATGGGGGTCCGTCTTACAGTCCGAATTCAGCTTACCAGGGAAAGGATCGGCTTAGGTGGAGGAGTGGTCACAGGAGTCGTTCGACGGTCCAGGCTGGTGAGGTGGCCTTCACGAAATCCCTTCCCAGGCTGGTGCGGTGGCAGGGCTCTGTGTTGAGGCGGTGCTCTGTGGGGTGAATGTGCTCTGTGCTGAGACGACTGTGCTCTGTGCTGGGGCAGTGGCAGCGCCGCTCTGTGCTGGGGCAGGAACAGTGGCAGCGTCGCTCTGTGCTGTATGGCGGGCCTCCGCCGGCATTTTGCCAAAGCCCCGCAGCTCTGTTGCTGCGATGCGGTGGCTCTGGGACTATGGCCGCAGGGGGTGGCGCATGCTCAGATTCAGATCTCGGCAACGAAATCTCGGGACGAGATCTGAATCTGAGCATGCGCCGCCCCAGCGGCCATATTCCTGGAGGCCACCGCATCACAGCAACGAAGCTTTCACTAAATGCTGGCGGAGGCCCGCTGCACCACAGAGCCACGCAACTGCAGCACCACAGAGCATCGGCACAGCTGCACCAGCCTGGGAAGGGGGGCTGCATCGGAACTGCCTCCACCACCAGATTTGTAAGTATATTCCGACCATAAGACGCACCACCATTTTCACTCAAAATGTTTTGTGAAAAAAGCGTGTCTTATGGACCGAAAAATACGGTAATTATATTATTCTTTTTTAGCAGAAAACAAAGTTCTCCGTAAAATAAATGTTATAACGTGCAAGGATAATAAACCTTGCAATATATCTTATGAGAGAAATAGTCTTTTTTTTTTTTTTTTGCCACTCAGCTACTTTTCTCCAGGAATCCCCACCACCATTGCCAGCACTTATCCATCACTCTTAGGATAAGTTCATATAAGCATATAAAGTGCAAAGTATGGCGCACAGGTTAGTAGTCCAAGTCTGTGATGAGACAGTAGGTGTATATGTGGCACTTAAGCAGAACTGAAAAGCATTGAAGCGCTGAAAAACATAATTAAAGAACATAAAGGAAAATGAATCATTGAATTTATCCCAGTATTCATAAAGGCTATTACAACCCGTCTACTTATAAATGGGATGTAGTCTGCTAATTACCACAATACCGCCATACATGAACATTTTTAAAGGCATCCAAGGTAAACTGAGATCTCAAACTAACTAAGAAGCATGTTGTTTGGGTAGTGTTAGACATCATGTGAGAAGGAAATGTTATGTCTTCTTTTCTTTACAGGGCTTATAAAACTATTGAAGAAGATGACATGAAGTTCCCACTTATTTATGGAGAAGGAAAAAAGGTTTGTGTACGAGCTTCTAGCCCTAGAGAAACCTTAGCTATCCTATTAAACCTAATGAACAAACAATTGGAATTCATTTTTAGTAGAAAATGTGAGCCTCAAAAGCTTTATGAGATGAGATGTCAAAAGAGATTCATAAAATGAATTGATATACAGCAGCCTTTACGTTGTAAGGGACATATACATTTTTTTTCTTACAAATGGGCAGGCAAGTACCAAAGTGCACCTGAAATCTTGCTTTAAACATAGAAGATATGGTAGGCAAGTGCCAGACTGCAGTTCAACCACAAAATAGGAGTCTAGACATATCTGCTGAACCTCACATCTCTACAGGAAATGCATTTAGTTCTATAGAACCATATGGGAACTTGACCTTAAAGCTGTATTAGAGCCAACAGCTTTGTGTTTAGTTATTTGAAGAAGCATTCCCATCAAACTTTTTATCCTCTTACTATATTGCAATCATCATATTATATGGCACTGTAGTTACTATTGCTCGTTTTGCCTTTCTATCCAGCAAATTCTTTTCTTTTCTCTGCTCTATGTAGAATAACAAGACTATTCCCTGCATTTATCATTCCCCTCTTCAACTCCTGACCCACCTGCTCCCTCCTCCCCCCACCATCGACTATTGCAGTGACTCATAACTTGTGCAGAGAAAATTGACCTCCTCTTTCTACATAGAGCTTATAAGGATTCGGCTAGTCTTTTTTCAATCATGTGATGTCATACCGTATATACTTGTGTATAAGCCGACCCCTCTAATTTTGCCACAAAAAACTGGGAAAACTTATTGACTCGCGTATAAGCCTAGGATGGAAAATGCAGCAGCTACTGGTAAATTTCAAAAGTAAAAATAGATACTAATAAAAGTAAAATTAATTGAAACATCAGTAGGTTAATTGTTTTTGAATATCCATATTGAATCAGGAGCCCCATATAATGCTCCATACAGTTCATGATGGGCCCCATAAGATGCTCCATACAAAATACACCCCATATAATGCTACACAAAGGTTAATAATGCCCCATAAGATGCTCCATGGAATAATATGCCCCATTTAATGCTCCATAAAGGTTATGGCCCCATAAGATGTTCCATAGATTATGCCCCCATAAGATGCTCCATAGATTATCCCCCATAAGATGCCCCATAAGATGCTCCATAGATTTTGCCCCCATAAAATGCTCCATAGATTATGCCCCCATATGCTGCTCCATAGATTATGCCCCCATAGAATATGGCCCCATATTCTGCTCCGTAGAATATGCCCCATATGCTGCCCCCATATGCTGCTCCATAGAATATGCCCTCATACGCTGCCCCATAGACTATGCCTCCATATGCTGCCCCATAGACTATGCCCTATATATGCTGCCCCATAGACTATGCCTCCATATGCTGCCCCATAGGCTATGCCTCCATATGCTGCCCCATAGACTATGCCTCCATATGCTGCCCCATAGACTATGCCTCCATATGCTGCCCCATAGACTATGCCTCCATATGCTGCCCCATAGACTATGCCTCCATATGCTGCCCCATAGAATATGCCACCATATGCTGCCCCATAGAATATACCCCCATATGCTGCTCCATAGAATATGCCCCCATATGCTGCCCCGTAGACTATGCCCACATATGCTGCTCCATAGAATATGCCCCCGTATGCTGCTCCATAGATTATGCTCCCATATGCTGCCCCATAGACTATGCCCCCATATGCTGCTCCATAGAATATGCCCCCATATGCTGCCTCCATAAGATGCTCCATATATTATGCCCCCATATGCTGCTGCTGCTGCAAAAAAAAAAAAAAAATGCCATACTCACCTCTCCTGCTCAGGACCCGGCACCTGAGATATTCACCGCTGCCTGCCGCTTTCTGTGTCAGTGACTGTTAAGATTAATCAAAAAACAAGTCCAAAAGTAAGTTAGTTATGTAACGGCTCCTAAACAAATAACTAATTTTCTAAAATGTATATACTTTATTAGTTATTATAAAACCATAGAACATCCGAAGAAAAAGACCAAGCAACTAAATGCTGATCAAACTCCAACCATAATCAACGTGTTGGAGAAAAGAGTCTAGGATAGGGGGATGGATAGCCTATATATCCCTAATAAGCCCTATAATGCCCCCTACCTGACAGCGGAGGTTGACACCCTCTTCTGATGCAAATGGCGCCCCCGCTCCACGGTGGCTGTCCCTACTCACCCTGTTGAATACTGTTCTCAGGATGAATACTAACACAAACAATCAAAAAGGCATGTTAAATAAATAAGCTACCTGGTCAATTGAATAGAAACAGTCCAAAAAATATATATCGTTCCAGTGAACATCAATTATCACAGACCACCAAAGCTTATGTGAAGAGGGGTACAACCAGTAACGGAAAATTTTTTTTACTTTACGGAAGAAACAGGAGGTAAATTCTCTAACTGGATTCCCTATTTAACCCCTTTCTGACATGAGACGTACTATCCCGTCCATGGGACCCGGGCCCCTATGGCCATGGATGGAATAGTACATCTAGCACAATCAGCTGCGCTCACGGGGTGAGCGCCGCTGATCGCGGCCGGGTGTCAGCTGATTATCACAGCTGACACCCGGCACTATGTGTCAGGGGTGGTCACGGACCGCCCCCCGACACGTTAACCCCTGGCACACTGCGATCAAACACAATCGCAGTGTATCGGGGGTTTAGGGAAGCATCGGCAGGGAGGGGACTCCCTCCGTGCTTCCCTGAGACCCCTGCAGCAGCGCAATGTGCAGCGCTGCTGCGGGGGTCACCCTCCCTGCAGGTCCCCGGATCCAATATGGCGGCGGGCACCTTTGGAGGTCTGCAGGGAGCTGGCTTCCTCATGTCTGCAAAGCGCCGGCATGAGGAAGCCTCCAGCAGTGCCTGTGTCAGATCGCTGATCTGTCACAGAGATCTGTGATGTGACAGATCAGCGATCTGTTACATGACAGTGATGTCCCCCCCGGGGCAGTGTAATAAAGTTTAAAAAAATATATGTGTGTAAAAATAATTTATAAAAAAAATAATCGCTAAATATATAAAAAAAAAAATATTCCCTAATAAATTCATTTTTTGGAAACAAAAAACAAACAATAAAAGTACACATACTTAATATCATCGCGTCCGTAACGACCCGCCCTATAAAACTGTCCCATTAGTTAACACCTTTAGCGAACCCATTAAAAAATAAAAAACGAAGCAAAAAATAATGCTTTATTATCATACTGCTGAACAAAAAGTGCAATAAAGTGTGATCAAAAACAGATATAAATAATCATGGTACTGCTGAAAACGTCATCTTGTCCCGCAAAAAACAAGCCAAGCTGCCACACAGCGTCATCAGCGAAAAAATAAAAAGTTATAGCTCGCAGAATAAAGCGATGCAAAAAATAATTATTTTTTATATAAAATTGTTTTCAGTGCATAAAAGCGCCAAAACATAAAAAAACAACATAAATGAGGTATCGCTGTGATCATACTGACCCGAACAATAAATCTGCTTTATCAATTTTACCGCACGCGGAAGGATGTAAACGCACCCCCCAAAAGAAATTCTTGAAATGCTGTTTTTGTTCATTCTGCGTCCCAAAAATCTGAATAAAAAGCGATCAAAAAATGTCACGTGCCCGAAAATGGTAACAGTAAAAACGTCAACTCGTCCCACAAAAAATAAGACCTCACATGACTCGGTGGGTCAAAATATGGAAAAATTATAGCTCTCAAAATGTGGTGATGCAAAAACTATTTTTACAATAAAACGTGTCTTTTAGCGTGCGACAGCCACCAAACATAAAAACCCACCATATATAGTAAATCAAGCCCCCCATTATCACCCTCTTAGTTAGGGAAAAATAATACAATTAAAAAAAATGTATTTATTTCCATTTTCCCATTAGGGTTAGGGCTATGGTTAGGGCTAGGGTTAGGGCTAGGGTTAGGGCTGAGATTAGGGTTAGGGGTGTGTTGGGGTTAGGGTTGGAATTAGAATTGGGGGGTTTCCACTGTTTGGGCATATCAGGTGCTCTCCAAACGCAACTTGGCATCTGATCTCAATTCCAGCCAATTCTGCGTTGAAAAAGTCAAATGGTGCTCCTTCCCTTCCAAGCTCTGCCATGCACCCAAACAGTGTTTTACCCCCACATATGGGGTATCAGCCTACTCAAGACAAATTGCTAAACAACTTTTGCGGTCCAATTTCTCCTGTTACCCTTAGGAAAATAAAAAATTGGGGGCAAAAATATTATTTTTGTGGAAAAAAAATATGATTTTTTATTTTCTCGCCCGGGCGTTATAAACTTCTGTGAAGCACTGGGGGGTTCAAAGTGCTCACCACACATCTAGATAAGTTCCTTAGGGGGTCTAGTTTCCAAAATGGGGTCACTTATGGGGGGTTTCCACTGTTTAGGTACATCAGGGGCTCTCCAAAGGCAACATGACACCCGCAGACCATTCCATCAAAGTCTGCATTCCAAAACGTTACTACTTCCCTTCCGAGCCCCGACATGTGCCCATACAGTAGTTTTCTCCCACATATGGGGTATCAGCATACTCAGGACAAATTGGACAACAACTTTTGGGGTCCAATTTCTCCTGTTACCCTTGGGAAAATAAGAAAATTGGGGACTAAAAGATCATGTTTGTGGAAAAAATGATTTTTTTATTTTCACGCCCGGGCGTTATAAACTTCTGTGAAGCCCTAGGGGGTTCAAAGTGCTCACCACACATCTAGATAAGTTCCTTGGGGGGTTTAGTTTCCAAAATGGTGTCATTTGTGGGGGGTTTCCACTGTTTAGGCACATCAGGGGCTTTCCAAACACGGCATGGCGTCCAATCCCAATTCCAGCCAAAAAAGTCAAATGGCGCTGCTTCCCTTACGAGCTCTGCCATGCGCCCAAATAGTGGTTTACTCCCACATATGGGGTATCAGCGTACTCAGGACAAATTGCACAGTAACTTTTGGGGTCCTGTTACCCTTGGAAAAATAAAAATTGAGGGTGAAAAGATCATTTTTGTGGAAAAATATGATTTTTTAATTGTACGGCTGTACGTTATAAACTTCTGTGAAGCCCTTGTGGGTTCAAAGTTCTCACCACATATCTAGATGAGTTCCTTGGGGGCGCTTAGAAACCTGATGTTTACCTTGGTTGCCAGCTCCCTGCACCAGCGCGCTGGTATCTTAACGTACACTGCGGGTACCTAAGCGACGTGCGTCGCTTGTTACCCGCATGTCGCTGTCCTGATCGCTGGTTAAGCTGCCTGTTTGGCAGCTCACCAGGGATCATGTAGCGACACACCAGCGATCCTGACAACTTCATATCGTTGTCGGGATCGCTGGTGAGTCGCTATGTGTGACGGGACCCTAAAGATAAAGACACAGATAAAAAATCAATGGTGCCAAAATGGAGACTCCCTCATTTGAAAAAAGCATATAGCATTAAATCTCCTTTCACAATAATATCCATTGACTTTGATTTATATTGATAATAAATACAGGGATTAGTATTCCTAGGAGTCTCTATCAAATTCCCACTCCAAATTGAAATCACATTAGCTCCCATATACAGTGGGGCAAAAAAGTATTTAGTCAGTCAGCAATAGTGCAAGTTCCACCACTTAAAAAGATGAGAGGCGTCTGTAATTTACATCATAGGTAGACCTCAACTATGGGAGACAAACTGAGAAAAAAAAATCCAGAAAATCACATTGTCTGTTTTTTTTTTCATTTTATTTGCATATTATGGTGGAAAATAAGTATTTGGTCAGAAACAAGCAATCAAGATTTCTGGCACTCACAGACCTGTAACTTCTTCTTTAAGAGTCTCCTCTTTCCTCCACTCATTACCTGTAGTAATGGCACCTGTTTAAACTTGTTATCAGTATAAAAAGACACCTGTGCACACCCTCAAATAGTCTGACTCCAAACTCCACTATGGTGAAGACCAAAGAGCTGTCAAAGGACACCAGAAACAAAATTGTAGCCCTGCACCAGACTGGGAAGACTGAATCTGCAATAGCCAACCAGCTTGGAGTGAAGAAATCAACTGTGGGAGCAATAATTAGAAAATGGAAGACATACAAGACCACTGATAATCTCCCTCGATCTGGTGCTCCACGCAAAATCCCACCCCGTGGGGTCAGAATGATCACAAGAACGGTGAGCAAAAATCCCAGAACCACGCGGGGGGACCTAGTGAATGAACTGCAGAGAGCTGGGACCAATGTAACAAGGCCTACCATAAGTAACACACTACGCCACCATGGACTCAGATCCTGCAGTGCCAGACGTGTCCCACTGCTTAAGCCTGTACATGTCCGGGCCCGTCTGAAGTTTGCTAGAGAGCATTTGGATGATCCAGAGGAGTTTTGGGAGAATGTCCTATGGTCTGATGAAACCAAACTGGAACTGTTTGGTAGAAACACAACTTGTCGTGTTTGGAGGAAAAAGAATACTGAGTTGCATCCATCAAACACCATACCTACTGTAAAGCATGGTGGTGGAAACATCATGCATTGGGGCTGTTTCTCTGCAAAGGGGCCAGGACGACTGATCCGGGTACATGAAAGAATGAATGGGGCCATGTATCGTGAGATTTTGAGTGCAAACCTCCTTCCATCAGCAAGGGCATTGAAGATGAAACGTGGCTGGGTCTTTCAACATGACAATGATCCAAAGCACACCGCCAGGGCAACGAAGGAGTGGCTTCGTAAGAAGCATTTCAAGGTCCTGGAGTGGCCTAGCCAGTCTCCAGATCTCAACCCTATAGAAAACCTTTGGAGGGAGTTGAAAGTCCGTGTTGCCAAGCGAAAAGCCAAAAACATCACTGCTCTAGAGGAGATCTGCATGGAGGAATGGGCCAACATACCAACAACAGTGTGTGGCAACCTTGTGAAGACTTACGGAAAACGTTTGACCTCTGTCATTGCCAACAAAGGATATATCACAAAGTATTGAGATGAAATTTTGTTTCTGACCAAATACTTATTTTCCACCATAATATGCAAATAAAATGAAAAAAAAACAGACAATGTGATTTTCTGGATTTTTTTTTCTCAGTTTGTCTCCCATAGTTGAGGTCTACCTATGATGTAAATTACAGACGCCTCTCATCTTTTTAAGTGGTGGAACTTGCACTATTGCTGACTGACTAAATACTTTTTTTCCCCACTGTACATACATAGATGTCAGCACAACGGATATTGCTGTATGCCCTCATATTGCACTATGCCCAAATCATAGATCAGCCAATATAAACTGAAATTGAAACTTAGCTCAATGCTGACTCAGTTTCGCCTCATCTCGACGCGTTTCCCTCCCACAACAGGAGTTCCTCAGGAGGCACATGATAGTCTGCAACCAGGCGCCATATCTGATGCTCTGAGAGAGCATAAAAAGACTATCATGTGTGCTCCTGAGGAACTCCTATTGTGGGAGGGAAACGCGTCGAGGCGAGGTGAAACTGAGTCAGCATTGAGCTAAGTTTCAATTTCTGTTTATATTGGCTGATCTATGATTTGGGCATAGTGCAATATGAGGGCATACAGCAATATCCGTTATGCTAACATCTATGTATGTATATGGGAGCTAATGTGATTTCAATTTGGAGTGGGAATTTGATAGAGACTCCTAGGAATACTAATCCCTGTATTTATTATCAATATAAATCGAAGTCAAGGGATATTATTGTGAAAGGAGATTTAATGCTATATGCTTTTTTCCTATGAGGGAGTCTCCATTTTGGCACCATTGATTTTTAATCTGTGTCTTTACCTTTAGAGCTTTCATACACAATAGCCCTCATTTAGTTGCCTGATAAGATAAGGAGGATACTGGTCAACAGTTCATTTTAAATCCCTACATATTATATTGGCCCTGTCTTTTCTCACTGTGAGTACAGAGTAATTTTCATATTCAAAAGGGTATTATTAGGGTCATTAAGGGACAGCCGATGCGGAGCGGGGGCACCAGTACAAATCAGGGTGAAAAAGCTCCGCGGGTAGGCAGGGACTGTTTAAATAGGGAATCCAGTTAGAGAATTTCCCTCCTGTTTCTTCCCTAAAGTTAAAAAATAAAAAATTTCGGTTACTGGTTGTACCCCTCTTCACATAAGCTTTGGTGGTCTGTGATAATTGATGTTCACTGGAACGATACATTTTTTTTTTTACTGTTTCTATTCAATTGACCAGGTAGCTTATTTATTTAACATGCCTTTTTGATTGTTTGTGTTGGTATTCATCCTGAGAACAGTATTCAACAGGGTGAGTAGGGACAGCCACCGTGGAGCGGGGGCGCCAATTGCGTCAGTGACTGTTCAGCCAGCAGAGGACGCAGCACACACTAACCACGTCACCGCGCCCCCTGCTGCCTAAACGTCACTGCCAGGACTCAGCAGAGCAGACAGCAGTGAGCAGCAATGGACCCCGGACAGGTGAATATCGCTATACTTACCCCTCCTGGTGCGGTCTCTGCAGCCCCGCTACTCCACGGTCTCCCTTCCTGCCTTCTGCGGTCACGTGATACCGCTCATTACACTAAAGAATATGCGCATATTCATGAGTTTAACGAGTGGCACCACGTGACCGCTGAAGGCAGGAAGGGAGAACTTGGAGGAGTGAGGGGGCTGCAGAGACTGCGCCGAAGGGGTAAGCATGATCTCTGACACCCCCCCGCTCCCCCTCCCCCGCCGACCCCCAGGTATATGACTCGTGTATAAGCCGAGGGGGGGACTTTCAGCCCAGAAAAAATGGGCTGAACATCTCGGCTTATACATGAGTATATACGGTAGATCTAATGGAAAATAGAAGAATTATCTGAGTAGAAAGGCAAAGTGAGCAATTGTAAGTACAGTGTGCTATATAATATGATGACTGCAATATATTAAGAGGATACAAATTTTGATGGGAAAGTTTCTTTAAAGGGAACCTGTCAGCAGGATAGTGCTGAGTAACCTACAGACAGTGTCAGGTTGGCGCCGTTATACTGATTAAAATGACCATCTGAGAGCAGCCTGATGTAATGGCAGAGACTCAGATTCTTACTGCGCTCTTGCTACAGTTTTGATAAAATATCTGTTCTGTCTTCCAGTTCTCTGGATCCGAATCTCTGTATAACCTTGCCCACACCAATGATTTGCAGCTTTCTATGTATGCCATGCATAAGATGAAGCTGCCAATCATTGGTGGGGACGGGTTATACAAAGCTCATAAGTATGGAGGATTACCCTAATCCTCTAGTGATAATGTGCTGCTGATAAAATAATGATTTTATCAAAACTAAAGCAAGCAGCAATGTAAGCGATACATCGCTGGAATCAGGGTATCTGTCTCTACATTATGCTGCCCTCAGAATAGGGGGCAAAAAACCTGATGACAGATTCGCTTTAAATAGGGTGACAAGTGTACACGTGTAGGTGGGCGTGGCTATGTAGCGGTGGAATGAGGACGCTCATAGGGAGAGCTCCTGAAAATCCTGTACTTATTCGGCTGATAGACCCCTGCTACCATGGCATACCTGCCAATATCGGACCCCCTGGACTCCGGGGCGCTCCTTGACCCCCGCGGGAGGACGCTAAAAGGCTCTGGTGAGCTGACGGCTGAGAAGGCCGGGGCGGCCGGCGGGGCCTGCATGAGGCGGCGGCCATTTTCTGAAGCTCGTGCTCTGACAGTGAGACGCGGCGCCAGCTCCCATCGCAGCAGCACTGACCGGGCGGTGAGCACATATCCTGAGGATCTGAGGGGGACACACGGTGAGTGCTCTGCAAGATTGGGCCCCGCGCTCACTCCGCTGATAAGTCACCTAACCCGCCGGTGCCATTACTTTAGGGGCCCCTGGACCCCCCCTGCTGCTGTCTCTGAGGGCACTGTGGATCCCCCCTGGCCATAGGAACTTTTATTAATAAAATAGTACCAGACATTACTTTTCTACGTAGCCCTTGTGCTCTGGGCTGCTCTTGGGACATTATCATCATCACATAATAGCCCTACTGTGTTTATAATTTGGATCGGGGAACCCCCAGAATATATAAGCCTTGTTATTTTGCTGTGTCATATTACTATTGATCATGAATCGCCCCAGGGGGTCAGGAGCAGCCGAAAAATTAAAAATGAGTTTGCCAGCACTGAGCCCCCTGATATGGCCTGGTCCCTCAGAAATAATCCCTCACAAGCTCAGAGTAAAAAACGTCCATCTGGGGGTGAAGAGGGGAGCAAGCAGGAAGAGTTGACCCTCAAACAGGCATCCGAACAGTTGATGCAGGCCATCTTCTTAACCAGGACATCCCTGACTGGGAAAATAGAGGATGTATACACTGAGGTGGGGCGTCTTCAGGATATGCAGGCCATGAGGGGGCGCATTACAGAAGTGGAGACTAGAGTGTCCCAGATAGAGGATACCATTACACCTAAGGAAGCCAAGCTAACAAAAGTAACATAGTAACATAGTTATTAAGGTTGAAGGGAGACTTTAAGTCCATCTAGTTCAACCCATATCCTATCCTAACTTGCCCTAACATGTTGATCCAGAGGAAGGCAAAAAAAACCCATGTGGCAACAAGTAAGCTTCACATTGGGGAAAAAAATTCCTTCCTGACTCCACATACGGCAATCAGACTTGCTCCCTGTGGCAGGCTCTTTAAACGCCTGGAAGCAAAAAGTGGACGACCTGGAGAATAGAGTGCGTCGGGATAATATCCGAGTTGTTGGTCTGCCGGAACGCTCGGAAGGTCAGCATCCTGAGCAATTTCTAGAAGGCTGGCTTAACCCCTTCCCGACCTGTGACACAGCGTATGCGTCATGAAAGTCGGTGCCAATCCGACCTATGACGCATACCCTGTGTCATGAATTCAAAACCCCCCTGCGGGTCGGGTGACCGGGGTCAATGAAAGGTCACCTGACCCGCAGATACAGGGGGCTTTGTAATTCACCACAGGGGGCGTGGCTTCGCCCCCACGTGGCTACGATCGCTCTGATTGGCTGTTAAAAGTGAAACAGCCAATCAGAGCGATAGTAATATTTCATGAAATCACTCTCAGAGTGATCAAAATGAAATAAAAAGTAAATAAACCCCCCGATTATCACCCCCATAGGTAGGAAGAACTAATAAAATAAAGAAAATATTTTTATTTTTATTTTTCCATCAGGGTTAGGGTTGGAAAGAGGGTTAGGGTTAGGGTTAGGGTTGGAAAGAGGGTTAGGGTTAGGGTTAGGGTTGGAAAGAGGGTTAGGGTTGGAATTAGGGTTAGGGTTGGAAAGAGGGTTAGGGTTGGAAAGAGGGTTAGGGTTGAAAAGAGGGATAGGGTTGAAAAGAGGGTTAGGGTTAGAATTAGGGTTAGGCTTGTGGTTAGTGTTATGGTTAGTGTTGGGGTTAGGGGTGTGTTGGGGTTAGGGTTAGGGTTGGGATTAGGGATGTGTTGGGGTTAGGGTTGTGGTTAGGGGTGTGTTGGGGTTAGGGCTGTGGTTAGGGGTGTGTTGAGGTTAGGGTTGGAGTTAGAATTGAGGGGTTTCCACTGTTTAGCCACATCAGGGGGTCTCCAAACGCGACATGGTGCAACCTTTGATTCCAGCCAATTTTGCGTTCAAAAAGTCAAATGGTGCTCACTCCCTTCCAAGCCCCGACGTGTGCCCAAACAGTGGTTTACCCCCACATATGGGGTATCAGCGTACTCAGGAAAAATTGCACAACAACTTTTGGGGTCTAATTTCTCCTGTTACCCTTGGGAAAATAAAAAATTGGGGGCTAGAAAATTATTTTTGTGGAAAAAAAATGTTTTTTTCATTTTCATGTCTCTGCATTATAAACTTCTGTGAAGCACTTGGGGGTTGAAAGTGCTCACCATACATCTACATAAGTTCCTTGGAAGGTCTAGTTTCCAAAATGGGGTCACTTGTGGGGGGTTTCCACTGTTTAGGCACATCAGGGGCTCTGCAAACGTAATGACGATTGCAGACTATTCCATCAAAGTCTACATTTCAAAACGTCACTACTTCCATTCCGAGCCCTGACGTGTGCCCAAACAATGGTTCCCCCACACATATGGGGTATCAGCGTACTCAGGACAAACTGGACAACAACTTTTGGGGTCCAATTTATCCTGTTACCCTTGTGAAAAAAAAAATGCGGGCTAAAAATCATTTTTTTTGAGGGAAAAAAATGATTTTTTATTTTCACGGCTCTGCGTTATAAACTTCTGTGAAGCACTTGGGGGTTCAAGGTGCTCACCATACATCTAGATAAGTTCCCTGGGGGGTCTAGTTTCCAAAATGGGGTCACTTGTGGGAGGTTTCTACTGTTTAGGCACACAGGGGCTCAGCAAATGTAACATGACGCCCGCAGACCATTCCATCAAAGTCAGCATTTCAAAATGTCACTACTTCCCTGCTGAGACCCAATGTGTGCCCAAACAGTGGTTTCCCCCCACATATGGGGTACCAGCGTACTCAGGACAAACTGGACAACAACTTTTGGGGTCCAATTTCTCCTGTGACCCTTGTGAAAATAAAAAATTGCGAGCTAAAAATTCATTTTTTGAGGAAAAAAAAAGATTTTATTTTTTATCTGCGTTACAATCTTCTGTGAAGCACTTCGGGGTTCAAGGTGCTCACCACACATCTAGGCAAGTTCCTTATGGGGTCTAGTTTCCAAAATGGGGTCACTTGTGGGGGGTTTCCACAGTTTAGGAACATCAAGGGCTCTGCAAATGTAACATGATGCCCGCAGACCATTCCATCAAAGTCAGCATACCAAAACGTCACTACTTCCCTTCCGAGCCCTGACGTGTGCCCATACAGTGGTCATCCCCCACATATGGGGTATCAGCGTACTCAGGACAAACTGGAAAACAACTTTTGGGGTCCAATTTATCCTGGTACCCTTGTGAAAATAAAAAATTGCAGACTAAAAAATTTTTTTTTAGGAAAAAAAAAAGATTTTTTATTTTCACTGCTCTGCATTATAAACTTCTGTGAATCACCTGGGGGTTCAAAGTGCTCACTATGCATCTAGATTAGTTCCTTAGGGGGTCTAGTTTCCAAAATGGGGTCATTTGTGGGGGAGCTCCAAAGTTTAGGCACACAGGGGATCTCCAAACACGACATGGTGTCCGCTAACGATTGGAGCCAATTTTCATTTCAAAAAGTCAAATGGCGCTCATTCCCTTCTGCTCCCTGTCGTGCACCCAAACAGTGCCCCCCCCCCACATATGGGGTACCAGCGTACTCAGGACAATCTGGACAACAACTTTTGTGGTCCAATTTCTCCTGTTACCCTTGTGAAAATAAAAAATAGCGTGCTAAAAAATCATTTTTGAGGAAAAAAAGATGATTTTTTATTTTCACTGCTCTATGTTATAAACTTTTGTGAGGCACTTGGGGGTTCAAAGTGCTCACTACACATCTAGATAAGTTCCTTAAGGGGTCTAGTTACCAAAATGGTGTCACTTGTGGGGGAGCTCCAATGTTTAGGCACACAGGGGCTCTCCAAACGCGACATGGTGTCCGATAACGATTGGAGCTAATTTTCCATTCAAAAAGTCAAATGGCGCTTCTTCCCTTCCGGGCCCTGCCCTGCACCCAAACAGTGGTTTATGACCACATATGATGTATTGGTGTGCTCAGGAGAAATTGCCCAACAAATTTTAGGATCCATTTTATCCTGTTGCCTATGTGAAAATGAAAAAACTGAGGCTAAAAGATAATTTTTGTGAAAAAAAAGTACTTTTTTTTTATTTACAGATCAATTTGAGAAGCACCTGGGGGTTCAAAGTGATCACTATGCATCAAGATAAGTTCCTTGGGGGGTCTAGTTTCCAAAATGGGGTCACTTGTGGGGGAGCTCCAGTGTTTAGGCACACAGCGACTCTCCAAACGCGACATGGCAACCGCTAAATATTCCAGCATATTTTCCATTCAAAAAGTCAAATGGTGCTCCTTCCCTTCTGAGCCCTGCCGTACGCCCAAACAGTGGTTTATGACCACATATGAGGTATCGGTGTACTCAGGGGAAATTGCCCAACAAATTTTAGGATCCATTTTATCCTGTTGCCCATGTGAAAATGAAAAAATTGATGCTGAAAGGAAATTTGTGTTGGAAAAATTAAAATGTCCATTTTTTCCTTCCACATTGCCTTAGCTGTTGTGAAACACCTGAAGGGTTAATAATCTTCTTGAATGTGGTTTTGAGTAGCTTGAGGGGTGCAGTTTTTAGAATGGTGTCACTTTTGGGTATTTTCTGCCATATAGACCCCTCAAAGTGACTTCAAATGTGAGGTGGTCCATAAAAAAAGTGGTTTTGTAAATTTTGTTGTAAAAATGAGAAATTGCTGGTCAACTTTTAACCCTTATAACTTCCTAACAAAAAAATATTTTGCTTCCAAAATTGTGCTGATGTAAAGTAGACATGTGGGAAATGTTATTTAGTAACTATTTTGTGTCACATAACTCTCTAGTTTAACAGAATAAAAATTCAAAATTTGAAAATTGCGAAATTTTCAAAATTTTCGCCAAATTTCTGATTTTTTCACAAATAAACGCAAAAATTATCGACCTAAATTTACCACTAACATGAAGCCCAATATGTCACGAAAAAACAGTCTCAGAATCGCTAGGATGCGTTGAAGCGTTCCAGAGTTATTACCTCATAAAGGGACACTGGTTAGAATTGCAAAAAATGGCCAGGTCATTAAGGTCAAAATAGGCTGGGTCATGAAGGGGTTAAAGCTTCTCTGGGAGATGAATTCTCCCCAACATTTGCCGTAGAAAGGGCTCACAGGGTCCCTACAAAACCTCTTCCTCCGTGAGCCCCACCTAGACCTTTCCTGGCACGTCTCCTCAACTGTAAGGACAGGGATGCTATTCTGCGTCTAGCACGGCAAAAAAAGTCCCATTAAGTTCAACAATGCCACGATTTCAATCTTTCCAGATTTTACTATGGAACTTTAGAAACAGCGGGCACAGTTCATGGAAATCAAGAAGCTGCTCAGGAAGAAGAATGTTATGTACTCAATGATCTATCCGGCTCGGCTCCGGGTTGTCCATGAGGGTTCTTCAGTGTTTTTTACAGATCCAGCAGAAGCAGCTGAGTGGCTGCGGTCCCACAAGGGGTCTATTGTAAAGGAATCTGGGTAAGAATATAAGCACAGAACAATGGAAAGGACACCATTGTAGGCATTTAAAACAGACCGCCTGCGCAAGCTGAAGATATGGATGAACTCTTTATGCATCAAATGGCCAAGTTCTCCAAAAAATATGACATAGTGGTCATGGGAGACTTCAACTATCCTGACATTTGTTGGGAATCACTCTCAGGAAAAACTAACAGGTCAAGGAAATTCTTATCCTCTCTTGCTGACAACTTTATCTTCCAAAACGTAAGGGAGAAAACAAGGGGAACTGCTACCTTGGATCTAATCCTTATAAACAGGGAGGAAATGGTTGAGGAGGTAAAAGTGGCTGGGACCCTAGGAGGTAGCGACCATGCTATTTTAGAATTTTGGATAACTAGAGGAGGAAGACCTGTGAAGACTCAGACGTCAAGGTTAGATTTCAGAAAGGCAGATTAAGGGATTCAGAAAGAGAATTGGAGGGATCGAATGGCTGGATATCCTTAAGGATAAAAATGTCCAGGAAGGATGGGAAATCTTGAAAAATGAAATTCTCAAAGCACAATTGTTAACAATTCCGAAAAGAGGGAAGAATAGGAAGCATTTAAGGAAACGAGGATGGATGAACACAGAACTTAAGCATATGCTAAAAAGGAAGAAAGAAATTTTTATGAAATGGAAAGAGGGAGGCATATCTAAAGAAGAGTATATTGCTGTCTGCAGAACTTGCAGGGCACAAATCAGATTATGTACAGCTGACAATGAATTGAGGCTTGCAAGAGATGTTAAAAGCAATAATAAAGGATTTTTGGGATATGTCAAAAGTGAAAGAAAAGTCAAAGATGCCATAGGATTTTTACAGGATGAAAATGATGAAATGGTGAGACAGGATGTTGAGAAGGCCGAACTTTTAAATTCCTATTTTGCATTTGTTTTCTCTCAGAAAGGAAATGTAACATCAACTGTTCTTCACTGTCCTATTAAGGGAATAGAAGAATCCAGGATATCTATAAACAGAAATATAGTGAGGAAACACTTAACTAACCTAAATGAATTCAAGTCTCCAGGTCCAGATGAATTACACCCCAGAGTACTGAAGGAGATGGCAGAAGAATTTTTTGAACCCCTCTCCATAATCTTTGAAAATTCTTGGAGAACAGGAAAAGTCCCAGAAGACTGGAGAAGAGCAAATGTTGTTCCTATCTTCTAAAAGGGGAAGAAGGTGGACCCAGGCAACTATAGGCCGGTGAGTCTGAGTTCTATACCAGGAAAGATCTTTGAACAAATTATTAAACAACATGTATGTAAGTACCTGGATAAGAATGAAGTGATTAAACAGAGTCAGCATGGGTTTGTAACTAATAAGTCATGTCAGACTAACTTAATTTCCTTCTATGACAGAATCACTGATTGGGTGGATCAGGGAAATGTTAGGAGTGGCGGAAGGCACTAAAAAAAATAAATAATTAAAGTGCCTTCGCCACTCGGGGTCTACCGTGCGGCAGGTGATATGACCACTGCTAGAGAGGCAGAGCACTGTGGCAATAATGTGCACGGGGTTAACTGCACCCAGAGTGCACTGAAGCAAGCTCTGTTAAGGACACAGAGCCGCAAACTTAAAGCACACAAAACGCTGTGTCTGTTTAAGTCACAGAACAACAGCGACACGGTATAAAAGGGTCACAGGAGCAGCCTTAAATGTCAGAACTACTCCGTGAAAAGAGGTGCGAGATGTCGCAACTGTGAACGCTCGAGAAACTGCAGTCGCAGCGCGGTGTGAAAGGAGCCTCAGAGGAGACACCGCAAGATCGCTGGCGCGGTGCAGGACGCTAGCTGCTGAGACAGGAATAGCTGGAGCGCGCTGGCGCTGCTACTGGCGGCTGCCCAATCACTCACACAATCGTATTATCAGAGGGAAGGGGTTTCTTAATAAGTCAGTCACCAGTCCAAGCATCCGTCACCATACATACAGCAGCAGCATGAAATACTAGCGCATGGCATAGCGGCTATGTGCACTTTTTATAGTGTACGGGACCTGCCAGAAATCTCCAGAGCCCTGAGCTAAGCCAATGGAATCAGGAGCAGGACCTGAGCACCTGACTCCTGAACTCCAATGGAAGCTTGTCCCGTGGGCATGCTCAGACGTTGGAAAAAAGGACTTAGTATCTGGAGACAAATGTGAGAATCTGGATTCCCGCATAGGCAGCATAGAACCCAGATTCCTAACAGGAAATGCTGTAGATATAGTATATCTTGACTTCAGCAAAGCATTTGACAAAGTATCTCACACAATCCTTATTGAAAAAATGGCTAAGTATGGAATGGACAAGGCAACTGTTAGGTGGATTCATAACTGGCTTAGTGATCGGACCCAGAGTGGTAGTAAATGGCTGCACATCCAGTTGGAACAATGTCTCAAGTAGGGTACCACAGGGCTCTGTCCTGGGCCCTGTATTGTTCAACATCTTTATCAACGATTTAGATGAAGGAATTGAGGGTAAACTGATTAAATTTGCTGATGACACAAAGCTAGGAGGGATAGCTAATACTAGAGAAGAGAGAGAGGATTCAAAAAGATATAAATAAACTGAAGCAGTGGGCAGCAACTAACAGAATGGTTTTTAACGGAAAAATGCAAAGTACTACATCTAGGCAATAAAAATGAAAAAAGCATATACAGAATGGGAGGAATAGGGCTAAGCAACAGCACATGTGAAAAAGACTTGGGTATAATAATAGATCACAGACTGAATATGAGTCAACAGTGTGATGCAGCAGCAAAAAAGGCAAATGCAATTCTAGGATGTATTAACAGAAGCATGCAGTCTAGATCACGTGAAAGTCATTATTGCCCTCTACTCCTCTTTGGTCAGACCTCATCTGGAATACTGTGTCCAGTTTTGGGCACCACATTTTAAAAAAAGACATCAGCAAACTGGAGCAAGTTCAGAAAAGAGCGACCAGAATGGTGACCGGTCTGCAAGCCCTGTCTTATGAGGACAGGTTACAGGATTTGGGAATATTTAGCTTGCAGAAGAGAAGACTGAGAGGAGATTTAATAGCTGTCTACAAATATCTCAAGGGCTGTCACATTGTAGAAGGATCATCTTTATTCTCATTTGCACAAGGAAAGACTAGAAGCAATGGGATGAAACTGAATGGGAGGAGACACAGATTAGATATTAGAAAAAACATTTTGAAAGTTAGTGATCAATGATTGGAACAGGCTGCCACGAGAGGTGGTGAGTTCTTCAATAGAAGTCTTCAAACAGAGGCTGGACAGACATCTGTCTGGGATGATTTAGCGAACCCTGCTTTTGAGCAGGGGGTTGGACCAGATGGCCCAGGAGGTCTCTTCCAACTCTATGATTCTATGAATCCTAATTAGTGATGAGCGAGTATACTCATTGCTCTGGTTTTCCTAAGCATGCTCAGGTGTCCTCCGAGTATTTTGGCTAGCTCGGAGATTTAGATTTCGTCGTCTCATCTGCATGATTTGCTTGAATACATGTGTGGAATGCCTGTTTGTTACGGAATTCCCACATGTATTCAGCCTGTCTACAAGTCGCAAATCATGCAGATTAGACGATGAAAACTAAATCTCCGAGCATGCCAAAATACTTGGAGGACACCCGAGCATGCTCGGGAAAACCTGAGCAACGAGTATACTCGCTCATCACCAATCCTAATGTATCTATTGTTAACCAGAATTCTTTTACTAGTGATTTGATTAGAGCTTTTTCCGCAGGCGTCCAGATTACCAACAATACCGTACACTGAGTTCAGTGATGGTATCCCCTTGTTTGTTCTATGATGGGAGCGCAGGACTTGGCTCCTATATTGTTTGGTTTTTACTCTGTTTTTTCTTTTACAGTGGTTTTAATTGTTATTTAGGTAGAAGTCGCACCCAACAGCAATCTCATTTTCTGTGTGATGTCTCTATATTTTACTTGAGTAATAATGTATACCATATCCAGATGAGTAAATATGGGGTCTGAAATAATATGCATGACCTGGAATGTGAGTAGTATTAAAACCACCCAGAAGAAAATCACGTTTTTTTCGCAGACTAGGAATTATCACCCTCACATTGTGACCTTGGTGGAGACGCACCTGACCAGAGATACAGCTTGGTGCATACAGAAACCATGGGTACAATGGTTTATCCATGCATTTCATACTAGTTACTTGAGAGGGGTTTCATTGGTGATACATAGAGACGTTAGGTGGGAGGCCCAGAGGGATCCTGAGGGTCGTTTTGTATTTGTTTATGCAGATAAATTCTAGGAAATATGTCATATTGTGTGTTTATAACCCCCCCCCCCCCCCCCCCGGCTAATATGTCAGTTCTCCAGAAGGCGATGAGTTTTGCCCTAAATTATCCAGATGCAGATGTTATCTGCATGGGAGACTTTAATATGGTCATGAACAACTGCCTTGATAAACTGAGATTGGGTGATAGGATACAGGGGGAGGCTCCAGTTCATGGAGGGTAGCGGATGGTTGGATTTGTGGAGGGTGCGTCACCATGAGACGGAGTATACTGTATGTATCACCTTTCATATTAACCCCTTAATGTCCAATGACGGACACAGTCCGTCATCAGACATTTCCCCTGCTTTGATGAGGGCTTCGGCGCTGAGCCCGCATCAAAGTCGGGACATGTCAGCTGTTATGAACAGCTGACATGTGCCCGCAATTGGCACGAGCGGAATCGCCGTCCGCCCGCGCCTATTAACTAGTTAAATGCCGCTGTCAAAGCTGACAGCGGGCATTTAAATAGCATTTCCGGCCGCCGGGCCGGAAATGCCGTCATCGCCGACCCCCGTCACGTGATCGGGGGTCGGCGTCATGTTGCCTGGACAACCAGAGGTCTCTACGAGACCTCTATGGTTGTTCCAGGCATATGGCTTTCAGCGCCACCCGGTGGTCGGCACTGAAAGCACAGCAGTAAATCTGCTACATATGGGCGATCTGCTCATCACCCATATGTAGCAGAGCCGATCGGGTTGCGCAAGCTTCTAGCCTCCTATGGAGGCTATTGAAGCATGCCAAAAGTAAAAAAAAAAAAATGTTTAAAAATAAAAAAAAATTAAAAAAACCTAAAAGTTCAAATCACCCACCTTTCGCCCCAATCAAAATAAAACAGTAAAAAAAAAATCCCACATACACATATTAGGTATCGCCGCGTTCAGAATCGCCCGATCTATCAATAAAAAAAAAGCATTAACCCGATCGCTAAACGGCGTAGCGAGAAAAAAATTCAAAACGCCAGAATTACGTTTTTTTGGTCACCAAGACATTGCATTAAAATGCAATAACGGGTGATCAAATGAACGTATCTGCACAAAAGTGGTATCATTAAAAACGTCAGTCCGGCACGGAAAAAATAAGCCCTCACCCGACCCCAGATCATGAAAAATGGAGACGCTACGGGTCTCGGAAAATTGCGCAATTTTTTTTTTTTTTTTTTTTTTTTTTTTAAGCAAACTTTGGAATTTTTTTTCACCACTTAGATATAGACATGTTTGGTGTCTATGAACTCGTAATGACCTGGAGAATCATAATGGCAGGTCAGATTTAGCATCTAGCGAACCTAACAAAAAAGCCAAGCAAAAAACAGGTGTGGGATTGCACTTTTTTTGCAATTTCACCGCACTTGGAATTTTTTTCCCGTTTTCGAGTACACCATATGGTAAAACCAATGATGTCATTTAAAAGTACAACTCGTCCCGCAAAAAATAAGCCCTCACATGGCCATATAAAAACGGAAAACTAAAAAAGTTATGGCTCTGGAAAGAAGGGGAGGGAAAAATGAAAATGTAAAACCAAAAATACCCCTGGTCGTTAAGGGGTTAATAAGAGTGCACATTTTGTTTTGTATTTAACAATATATGAAAGTGTGTATGTTGTGTATAATGCTTACTGCCATATGCAGATATGTATGCTGTACATTTTTGTTTTGAGGTTAAATAAACGAATTTAAAAAAAAAAAAAAAAAGAGTAGACATGTAATGACATCAATGGTACTGACAAGGTATAAATGAATGGTGCAAGATTATAGAAGAGTCTTGTGATAATACCAATGCAGGATCTGTGACAAACAATACTCTAGAAAAATAAAATGTATGAATACAGTATAAAATACGAATACAATATATAGCACAGCCACAGATACAAGCTTAGCATGAACAGGTACATTTATGGGGGGTTTTGTGAGACATTCCTGACAGAAGTGCCGACCTTCAAACATATTTAACTGAGGCATAATGGCTGGCACAAACTAATATAGGAGTGCTCACACTGTAATATTACACAGTAGTGCTAACCATTCTTGTGTTTTTTTTGTTGTCCCACCAGGCTAGAGTTATGGCCACTATTGGGGTGACACGAGGATTTGGAGACCATGACCTTAAAGTGTATAACTCAAATATCTACATCAAGCCATTCTTATCTTGTATCCCTGGGGTATGTATACTATATAAGTATTTATATATTTAGAACACTGCCTGCAGTGTATATCCTGACTCGGAGTCTCACACCATTGCCAGGACATTTCGATGAGATCACAGACCACTCACGACAATATCGTTTTATTGTATCCATTTCCTTGGTACCATGTTATAAACCAAAAACTAGTTTTTGCATATTCTATTTTTCTCTGTGCCTCAAAGCTTATGATCAGAGAAAAAGATGATCGATAAATAAAACATAAACCCTTTTGTGACTCTTCAATTGAGCATTTATCTACGAGTCTCCAACTTCCACCCATTAAAATGTTTGTTTCCAGTGTTGCGGGAAGCAGACTTGCCGTAAATGCAGCAACAGAAGAGCTGTTAAAAGCTACAATTATAAGATTTTTATGAGCAATTGTCAAATATAAATAATGCATTTGAGCAGACAGTCATTAATGCACGTGTTTTAGTACAAAGCTTTTAAATTGAAGAACTTGAACTTTGTGCGTTTGCATATTGGCCCCTTATGGGTTGTATCAGTTCTTGCAATTTTTTCAGAAAACAACTGCAATTGTTTTAAGCATCTGTTCTGGTGGGGTATTTACCAAAAACTAGTAATACATATGAATGCATGAAACTTGGCAATTTCTAAGGGACACTGTCACTATATAATGCCTGTTTACCTGCCTACAGACTATACAGTGGGTGAAATAAGTATTGAAGACATCACTAATTTTCAAATTAAATATATTTCTAAAGGTGCTATTGACATGAAATTCTCACCATATGTCCGTAACAATCCATCCAATCCATACAGGAAAACAAATCAAACCATAGGTGGCCATACATTAAGTTATGTGTCATAATGAATGAGACATGACAAAAGGAAAGGTCTTGAACACTTGAAGCAAGAGAGGTTTATCTGGTGTTTTGCACCTATCAGTAATTAGAAAGCAACCCTACCACTTAGTGAAAAGTAATATCAGCTGATTCAACATAAAAAGGTGTCCCTTAACCAAGGTGCTACACAAATAACATGACAAAAAAAGGGGTAAAAAAAGTGAGTTGTCTCAAGACCTTTGCAACCTCATTGTTGCAAAACATAGTGATGGCATTAGCAAAGGAATTTCTAAACTACTGAAGGTTACAGTGAGCACTGTATGGGGGGTGGGTCACAATCCGGAATTTGAAAGAACATAATTTCATCATAAACCAGCCCCACCACGTGCTCCACGCAAACTTAGGAGTGAAAAAAAATTATCAGAAGAGTTGTCTAATAGCCAAGGACCACCTGTGGAGAGCTACAGAATGACCTGGAACCAGCAGATAAAATTGTTTCACAGAAAACAATAAGTAATGCACTCTACCTCCATGGCCTGTATGCACGCTCACCACACAAGACTCCATTGCTGAGCAAATAGCATGTCCACTTGCATTTAAAGTTTGCTCAACAACATTTAGACAAGCCTGTGAAACACTGGGAGAATATAGTGTGGTCAAATGAGACCAAAATTTAAGTCTTTAGATGCCAAAAACACACCATGTTATAACACCTCACCAACAGTGAAGTTTGGAGGTGGGAACATCATGGTGGGTGGCTGTTCTTCAGTATACGGGACCAACACATTCTGGACAAAAATCTGCTGTCATCTACCAGGAAAATGATGATGAAGATGAAACTAGGGGTGGACATTTCAGCAAACCAATGATCCCAAACATACAGCCAAGGAAACTTTCAATTGATTTGAGAGAATGAAAATAAAGCTGCTAGAATGGCCCAGCCAAACACTTGACCTGAATCCAATAGAAAATTTATGGTATGAACTAGCTCGGAGTTCATAGAAGGTGCCCATGGGTCAGTCAGGATTTGAAGACTGTTTGTGTGGAAGAAAAGGCCAAAATCACATCTGTGTGACTCACATATGTTAATAGTTTCTCTATACAGGAGGCATCTTAAAGGGAATCTGTCACCGGAAATTTGCAGCATATGTAAATGCCCTGTGTCCAGTCCGATGGGCGGTGTTTCTTCTTCTTTTCTCCACCCCATCCGTGGCCGCCGTCCGCGATATTTTCCAGAATTAGAGTAGCTCTCCATATTTTGCGCGTGCGCAAAGCAATCTTGCCTCGCGCACGCGCAGTATGCTTTGCCCAACTGCGGGCAAAGCCGAAAATCATTACTGCGCATGCGCCGGTAACTTTGTCCCGGAAGTATTTTGCTGTGTTCTGGGACATAGTGTACTGGCGCATGCACAGTAATGATTTTCGGCTTTGCCCGCAGTCGGGCAAAGCATACTGGCGTGCGCGAGGCAAGATTGCTTTGCGCACGCGCAAAATATGGAGAGCTACTCTTCATTCCGGAAAATATCACTGACAGCGGCCTTGGATGGGGTGGAGAAAAGAAGAAGAAACACCGCCCATCGGACTGGACACAGGGCATTTACATAGCCCGCAAATATCCGGTGACAGATTCCCTTTAAAGCTGTCATCACCAACAAAGGCTTTTTTACGAAGTATTAAATACATTTCAGAAAGCGTGGTTGATACTTTTTCCCTTTGTAATTTCTCATTATTTCACATAAATTAAAGGGAATCTGTCACCCCCTGGACAATTTTTATCTATTACTATGGGCATAGCATACAGGTAACTGAATGGTTAAACCAGTCTTACTTGTATGCCTCATAGTTATGGAGTAGACATTGAGAAATTGATTTATAATCTTTTATGTTAATGATTTCTTCTGGGCTCCGGGGCGTGTAGTGTCTGGAAGAAATCACTGCCTCCTCACTTCATTATACTATCACCCCACTCCCATCAGCGTCATACTGACCTGGTAGGCGCTATAATATCACCGTTACGCGATAACTGTCCGCCCTTGTATGGGCAGTGTCTGAATTGATCTTCTGCGCCTGTCCCGGCCCCTGTTCAGAAGATCAATTCTGAAACTTACCATATAAGGGCGGACAGTAATAGCGTAACCGCGCAATAGCACAGCGCATGCATGGGATTACAGTGCCGATCAGGTCAGTATGATGCTGATGGGAGTGGGGTAATAGTATAATGAGCTGAGGAGGCAGTGATTTCTTCCAGGCTCCGCACGCCCTAGAGCCCGGAAGAAATCATTAACATAAAAGATTATAAATCAATTTCTCAATGTCTACACCATAGCTATGAGGCATACAGGTAAGACTGGTTTAACCATTCAATTACCTGTATGCAAATAGTAAAATATAAAAATCATCCAGGAGGTGACAGATTCCCTTTAGTTTATGGACATCTTTGGTTGGAATTTTTTTGCTTGTGTGGATTGGATGGGTTGTTCAATACTTATTTCACCCTCTCTATATAGATATACAGAAACTAAGAATCCGTTTAAACAGACTGACCAGCAGCAAAATACGATAAATCTTTACTGATCAACGGTCATTTAATAGCCTGTTCACAAAGGCATGCCAAAGTAAACGATGCACACTAAGACCGGGTTCACATTAGCGTTTGAGTCCGCAGCGTGATGCTGCGGATTCTTTCTTTAAGCTCCGCCTACTTCTGCATACGTCCTGCGTACCTATCTTTAACATTGGGTGCGCAGGGACATGTATTGTATTCGAATGCATCGGCGTGCGGTGTTTTGAAGTGCCCGCCGAACGCAACGTTGCATTTTCTTGCGTTCGGCGGGGACGTCAAAACGCCGCACACAGACACATCCGCATACAACTCATGTCCCTGCGGACCCAATGTTAAAGATAGGTACGCAGGACACATGCAGAAGTAGGCGGAGCCATGCGGAAGTAAGCGGAGCTTTAAGGAAGGAAGTCCGCAGCACCACGCACTCCAACGCTAATGTGAACCTAGCTTAAGTGATCGGTCATGGATTGCTCAGTATGCATGAACTGCCATTGTTCTCAGTAGTGTGGGTCCTGTTTACACGGGGATGCATCGCCGACAACAACGATCTTTTGCGTTGTGCGAAATTTTTGGCAACCTGTTTACATTGTAGGTTGTTTATGAAAGTAACATTCTTTAGTGTGAATGCAGCTTTACTCAAACCGCGTATAACAAATCAGTGTACAGTAAAGGATGAGGGGGTAGCATCTGCCTTGTGAAAGAACACACTAGAGCGCTACGCATTGCTGTTACAAAAGGAAAAACTCTCACCTGAAGTTTCTTTTTCAAAAGAAATGCAGAATGTTTTTTAAAGACAAAAAAACCTAAGACACACAAGACATACATATTTCTGACTGCACTGCATCTATTTAATAACTCTATAGTTGCCTACTGAGTGATCGTTGGGGGTGGAGATGAGGAAGTTGTAAAAGAAGTGATTTGAGAAAATGCATTTAGGCAGTCCCTGGGTGTACAAGTCTGTATATCTGTTAATTCTTAGCAACAGAATCAGCATATAACACTGTGTAGACAATAAACAATGAAAAACGTGTTCTTGAAACAGTGCTGCACAGTGTTGCATGCCGAGCTAGAGCTGTTAAACAGTACGCACAGTTCTAGCCAAGAGAACAGGATTGTGATATGTTTTACTAATGTGTCTAGATCTGACTTGGGAGTGAACATGGTATTAATGTAGCATGCCCTACTCAACACTTTGTAGCATAATGTAGACTGGGTATGGAAAGTACCAGTATTCAGACCCCTTTACATTTTTCACTCTTTGTTTTATTGCAGCCATTTGGTAAATTCAAAAAAGTTAATTACATTAATGTACACTCTGCACCCCATCTTGACTGAAAAAAACAGAAATGTAGACATTTGTAAATGTATTAAAAAAGGAAAACTGAAATATCACATGGTCATAAGTATTCAGACCCTTTGCTCATACACTCATATTTAAATCGCATGCTGTCCATTTCCTTGTGATCCTCCTTGAGATGGTTTTACTCCTTCATTGGAGTCCACCTGTGTTTAATTAAACTGATAGGACTTGATTTGTAAAGGCACACACCTGTCTATATAAGACCTCACAGCTCACAGTGCATGTCAGACCAAATGAGAATCATGAGCTCAAAGGAACTGGCCAAGGAGCTCAGAGACAGAATTGTGTTTCACGTCTGGCCAAGGTTGCAAAAGAATTTCTGCAGTTCTCAAGGTGCCTAAGAGCACAGTAGCCTCCATAATCCTTAAATGGAAGAAGTTTGGAACTACCAGAAGTCTTCCTAGACCTGGCCGTCCAGCCAAACTGAGCAATCGTGTGAGAAGAGTCTTGGTGACAGAGGTAAAGAAGAACCCCAAGATCACTGGCTGAGCTCCACAGATGCAGTAGGGAGATGGGAGAAAGTGCCACAAAATCAACTATCACTGCAGCCCTCCACCAGTCAGGCCTTTGTGGCAGAGTGGCCCAACGGAAGCCTCTCCTCAGTGCAACACATATGAAAGCCTGCATAGAGTTTGCTAAAAAACACATGAAGGACTCCCAGATTATGAGATATAAGATTCTCTGGTCTGATGAGACAAAGATAGAACTTTTGGGTGATAATTCTAAACGGTATGTGTGGTGAAAACCAGGCACTGCTCATCACCGGCCCAATACAATCCCAACAGTGAAACGTGGTGGCAGCATTATGCTGTGGGGGTGTTTTTCAGCTGCAGGGACAGGATGACTGGTTGCAATTGAAGGAAGCATGAATGCGGCCAAGTATAGAGATATCCTGGATGAAAACCTCTTCCAGACTACTCTGGACCTCAGACTTGGCCAAAGGTTCACCTTCCAACAAGACAATGATCCAAAACACACAGCTAAAATAACAGAGGAGTGGCTTCAGAACAACTCTGTAACCATTCTTGACTGGCCCAGCCATAGCCCTGACCTAAACCCAATTGAGAATTTATGGAGAGATCTGAAAATGGCTGTCTACCAACATACACCTTCCAACCTGACGGAACTGGAGACGATCTGCAAGGAAAAATGGCAGAGGATCCCCCAAATCCAGGTGTGAAAAACTTGTTGCATCATTTGCAAGATGACTCAAGGCTGTACTAGCTCAAAAGGGTGCTTCTACTCAATACTGAGCAAAGGGTCTGAATACTTATGACTATGTGATGTTTCAGTTTTTCTCTTTTTATTAAATTTGCAAAAATTTCTACATTTCTGTTTTTTTCAGTCAAGATGGGGTGCAGAGTGTACACTAATGAGAAAAAAAAAATGAACTTTTTTGAATTTATCAAATGGCTGCAAAGAAACAAAGTGAAAAATTTAAAGAGGTCTGAATACTTTCCGTACCCACTGTATATACATAGTATAGTACCATCATCTATTTTTACAATGTGAATCTAAACTTCTTGGACATGTGCTTTTCATGTAATGAATCGATTTGCACTAAGTTTAGTTTTGGGCAATAATTTCTTGGGCATATATAAATATGGACCACCATTAATGCGAGCCAGTTACTCAATTCATGTGGCCGAAACCATGAGCTGCATGAATTAGAGCCTGGTTACACGATTTCACCCAGGTATGCTTTATTTTGAGATTGTGTGATGAGGGGACTGACAGATCTCTCTCTGTGTACTCTTGTAGGAGAGACCTGTCAAAAAACTAAAGTAGAGCAGAGAGCAACCGGCTGGGGCCAGTCTAATCTATTCCTATGGTCCCCAGGCTCTTCACGCTGGAGTGTATCAGAGAAAACATGTCTGTCTGCAGTTGTGTGGATAGGCTGTGATTCATGGCGCCCATTGTTTGGGCAGCATGAAATGAGTGACAGGTGCCCTTTACATTTTCTAAATCCGGAGAGTAAAAGACCTTAAACTAGTATATTTCTATGAATACTGGAGCTAAAACTGGATTCCTGAGATACCCCGAAAAAATCAGAAATCTGAGACTTTCAGGGAGAGTGGGAGAACACATGGGACAATTTCAGCTGCAGGCTTCGGGGGGGCACCTTTGAGGTGGTTCTTTCTCAATTGAAGAGGAAAAAAAGTGGAAAACTAGAGGAATGGGAAATTTTCCTCTCCCTCCCTGTTTGTAAATTAAAGCTGTAAAACTACACTGTATAAATGTAGTGTACGAACATCAGTAAAGAAAGAAATGAATGCTTTCCACTGAGGCCAACTCCTTCCTGTAGTACATTTTTACTAGGTTTGTAAAAAAAAAAAAAAAAACTTTTTGTCAGGGGTTTCACAAGCGGGATGGGTTGTGCCAAAGCAATAAATACCATGCAATTGTCAGCACAATGGGATCGCAGTGTGATATTACAGCCAAAGTGTTTCTATGGATGCATAACTTGAAACCCCCAGACTCTCCAGTGTAAGCCAGACCTGAACTGTCACCATTTACAAGATTAATAGTTTCTTACATGGCAAAGGGGCCTTTTGACTCGTTTGGGATGGCTACCTCTGCACCTCAGATTGAGTATATATTGTAATAAAAAAAAAATTCCACAAATATACCTTTTTCCATTACAAAAATCATTCAATTATTAAAATAAAAAAATCACATTACTGATTTTAATTTCTTCCATCACTTTATATGTAAGACATAACATTTTACGCCTTTATAGCAATATCACGTGGATTATTGCAGGTGAAGGTTTATGACTTGGCCGAATGTGACCATAATGCTGATGATGTCATGGTAATGGGCACTGACGGACTGTGGGATGTCATTACCAACAGAGAAGTGGCAGACGTCGTTCAAAGAGTCTTTGCTGCTCATGGCACCAACCAACCAAACAGGTAGGTATAGACACCGTCATTGCATGCATATAAAATACCCAGGCTTTCTGTATTCAAGGGATTGTCTCATCAGAAACCTCCCCAAATATGAATGCAGTCCTGGCAATCAACTGAAGGGCCATCCATCCTACAGTGTGTGATCCCAAATCCACTAGAGGGAGAGGTCCTGCTTAGTAACTGCGTATAGTCATGGGGGAAGCAATTCTGGAGAATAACTAGGTCATTGTTCTGCTGTTTATTTTATTTCACCTACAAATTTGTAAATTGACAAGTGGAAACTAGCAGTTGGGGAGGATGTCTCTACCGTCTGGCATTTTGCAATCAATGCTGATCACCCAGGGATATACCCTTTTGACAAGGGAAAGGTAACACCCAGTTGTCAATTCAGTAATACATTACCAGAGAAATGGTGCACGGTTGAGTAAAGATGTTCTACAATTAGTTTTTGGGCAAGTCACTTTAGTAGAACAGACATCTCAGGAGAAGTGACAGGTGATCATGGCCGTTCCTTCCTGAAATAACACCACTCTTAAGGCTCATACTCACATGCGAGAAACTCAGGTGAGTCTTGCATGTCAATAACCGGCATTGCCGCCGGCACTCGGATCGGAGCGTTCAGCTGCATACAAATACATGCAGCTGAACGCTCCGATCCGAGCGCTGGCGGCAGTGCCAGGTATTGACGTGCGAGACTCGTCTGAGTTTCTTGCATGTGAGTATGAGCCCTTACCAGGCAGAGTCTTATATCGCTGACTAATCATGTAAAAGACTTTATGGGGCTGAGCGTCAATCCTACAGAAATAACCAACAATGGCTTTATTTCTGAAACACCTTTAACACTTGAATAGCCAAAGCAAATTAAATATATGAATACCTCAAGGGAGTATTGGAGATGCATGTGTCATAGATAAATCAATCTTAAAGGAGACTGCTTTTCTAGATTCTGCTCATAAATCAACAATATTCTTGCCTCTCCTTCTAAAAGGTTCAGCATTTTGTACCGCTTATTGGTATTACTATATTGTATACTTATTGAGGTATGTTTTGTTACAAAGGTTCTCTATTTCTTATGACCTTTACATTTATCCTTTCCCTTCCCCCTCCTTGTTCCCCTCTCCCTCACCACATACCAGTTTTATAAAAATTTACTAAAAATATTTAATAAGAAATCAACATTATAATCTCCTTTGTAGCTGCTAGTGATACACTAGACTAGTCAGCTGTGTTCTAGGGGCTAATTCACTTTTTTCTTAATTTGAAAATGATCTTCATTTAATAATGAGATCCATAAACCACATTGCGTCATATCCAGGCTGGTAACCACTCCCGCCCATAGAAATAGTAGTATAGGATGGAGGGGCTATAGAAGGTCAAACCTATCCTGTAATAACGACACGTCCACACGAGGCCCGATTGTCTACTATAACAAGCTCTCACAAATAAAGGGAACCCGTCATATCCCCAAATACTGTTCGCCTGCAGATGTGGGATTAGTCAGCGGGTTAATAACATTCTAAAGCCATGCGACCTCCACACTTAAAACCCAGGAGGAAATTAACTTTATTCCTTCTGGCAGCCTCCAGCTTTCAGTCATAGAGGTGCAACTGGCGCTACTTCAGTCACCGCTCAGAACATAGTGACCACGCCACCACATTGACTGACAGCCGTTTCTGTAGCGTATCAGTACTAAGCCAGTTAGCAATGTTGGGATGTGGTAACAGCCATTGCTCAGTATGTACTGAGCGGTGACTTAAGCCGCGCCGGCCAGTCCCTTTGACTGAAAGCCGGAAGCTGCTGGGAGGAATAAAGTTCATTTCTTCCCGGCAGTGGTGTTTTTCGTGCTGCGGCCTTTCGGCTTTAGAATGCTATTAACATGTAGATTAATCCCATAGCTTCAGGTTAATAAGTTTTTGACATAAAGGATCCCTTTAAGCTGGCCAAACAATTGATGGCTGTTGCCCAGATAAAGCTTCAGAGGATCGTTTTGGCCAACAGCCATCTTGGCCATGCCATCTCTCCTATACACAGGAGCACTTGTTCGACTGAGCTCTCCTGTGCACTCTATGAGAAAGCTGTCGGCTTACCTCCAGGAGAACAAAGCGATCGACATCTTTCTCGATGATCAATTCCCCACACACAATAGACCGTTAGCTGAACCTGTCACTATCTGCCAAATTTAATCAAATGTGTATGATCACTGTATCATATTCAATTACACACCTTCCTCAGAATGTTAACTTGAACAATAAATTGTGAAACTTGTGGGGTGCCGAAAAAAGGACTGCAAATTGTTTTCATGCTCAATTTCAGTGGCCTCCTAAAAGTTAGAACTGTGACAGGAAGGCCCTTATTACATTTGCTCGATGGTCAGGTCTTTTCATAGCTATTCTTTCCGGTCAGTGAGAATTACATATTTGTGATTAAATGTGATCATGAATGATTATGCGTCTATTAATGTTTGTGTACATAGAAGAGAAATCCTGAATATACTAGGCCTTCTAATACAGCTCTTCTTTTAAGCATGCAGCACACTGCCACCTAGTGTTTGGTGTCCTAATGATATGTATTAGTGTATTTTGGTGCAGTACAGCCACTACTAAATTAAAAAAAAGGCTATAATTACATCAATATTGTTTTGCAGATATAATCTTGCAGCTCAAGAGCTTGTTCTTCGTACAAGAGGAGTTCGAAAGGAAAATAGCTGGAGGCTACCAAATGGAAAGCTGGCCTCTCTAGATGATATATCTGTGTTTGTCATTCCACTGGCTGGACATGACAGGTGAAGAAGACATGATGGATATTTTTTAACAGCACAAACTTTGCATAATACCTCAATAAAAAAAAGAGGCACAAGCGCTATGCACTTTATCTTGAAACACGTTCCTCAAAGACTGTTTTGAAGTATATTTTTTATTTACATTTATGTTACAGGTATGAAAATGCTTAAAGCCAATCTTTAAATAAAGTATATACCGTAGATTAGATCCTAAATGAGCAGCATTTCTAATGATTCCAGATTGAAGTTAGCAGATGTGGCACCACGATGCTTCTCGGGATCCCACTTATCACATGTGCAGCTTCTAGCATGGCACTAGCACGTGGTCTGTACAGTGGGAAGCTTTCCAACACAACCTCCAGATTGCAGAGCTTCCAGAGCCACAGGTTCCCAGGACAAAGTGGTGGACTAACAGTTTGCACTATGCCATGGAGATGATCAGATGATGGCTACTCTCTTACTGGTATTCAGAGCCAGGCTGACATGGTCCTAGCTTAGGCCTTGGTGGTGACATCAACTTATTTGTTCCATTTGAAAACATTGAGAGATGCAAGATCCTGGCATAAGATTAGGTTTGGTACATCTGTAGCTAGTGCCCAATGGTGTAACTTAAGTTCATGCCAAATCTACTACAGAGCCCCCAACTATCAAGGGTCTTTCAGTAGATACAAGTCAGCTCACCTGTCGGGTGCACGGCCAAGGCACTCTGTAACAGCATGAAAAGATCCATGTAGGAGCCAGCACTCAGTCTTCCAGAAAAGTAAAAATGCTTTGTGTGTTCAATTAAAAACTTGATTGGTTGAGAACAGCAATAGAATTAAAAATTATACATGATGGAAAAAAGAATGAAAAGAATGAATGCAAACCTATCCAGCAACGCCTTCCTGACCAGTATCATCCTTAGTCTACTAGAACAGAACTAGAAACAGCCTTCCAGTACTAATTGACAGAGCCAAATTACAGCTATAGACCTCCACATGTCTGCCATCTTATACAGAGGGTCGTTTCTCTTGAATCCCAGAACATTATGGTTTCTTTGGGAATTGTACATGACACTGGCATCTTACAACAATGAATGAATGCATGGCTGAAAGAATAAAACAAAACTATATAGGAAATCCAGGTGAATCATGTAGAGAGCTTATGGATAAAAATCATGTCATCAATATATAGAAGAATGCATTGTCACTTGCGCAATAATCCACACAAGACATTCATCAACAATAGTACACTTAGGCTTGAAATCTGACAGCCTAGAGGCAAAATGCAAGTGTCAGTAGCGAGGTTCTGTGCAGTGGGAGTAGTGAAAGTTATTGGATGGATTACGGCAACGGTGGACATCTGGATTACCCAGAAATAGTCCAGCGCATCATAAAGTTATTACAGAGAAATAGCTATGCACTACAACTAACCAAGATACTGTGTGTATGGTAAAAATAAGAGGCCAAGGGGATTGTAAAGTTTAGAAAGCAAGTTTACGCATCTTATTTGTAATTAACACACTGGCGCTAGTCCACTTGGAGAAGGAAAGGTACGGATAATCCCAGATGCGGCTGGTGATAAACAGGCTCTTTGCCCTTTGCCTGATAGATAATGCTACGCTGATAAAGAAAATCACCGCGCTATACTGAGACATAAAGGAATCCAGTTACCAGATACTCAGTGGTGTGAGAAGGATCTCGCTGTCAGGGATGTTTCTCGATGTCAGATTTTTCACGCTGTTTGGGAATCCGTTTATATAAAAAAGCTGCTGGATAAATAATATGGGATTAGGTTTGAATTAACCTGTGAATATAATTGCAAGCAACTAGGCTGGACTTCTAGTACTCGAGTTTGCCTAGTCCAGTTGAGGGTCCTGCTGTAAATATAACCGGAGCCGAAGCGGCCGGACTTGATGTGCATGCAATTAAACGTTCTGATTGTGAAAAGAAATATAGCAATTGCAATCAGTAAAAATGTAAAATAAACTAAAAAAAAAAACCTGAAATAAATGAGGCTGCTTGGGTAGCAGATGAGAGCTAAACTTAGTGCGGAGTAAATTGAAAATGCAGAGTCAAAGTGGTTGGTCCAAATAGAAAGCGGCTATAGCACAGGCACTGTGTAATAGATATATGTGAGTAACATACTGTGCCTGCTGTTAGAACGAGGTGCTGGACCTAGTGCACTTACTTGTGGTGGCTAGGGCTCGGTGAGGAAAGCTGGGTGCTGGTGCTCAGCAAAGGAGCTGCTGCTGCTGCTAGGTCTGCACGTGGAGGACGCCGGCACCTCGCGCGCTCCAGCCGGAAGCAACGCTGAGGGAGGTGGCATGATGTGGGGGCGAAGCTTGTGTGACGTCACACTAGAGCTAGGACGAGAGAGGGGCGCAATACCGACGCGTTTCAAGGGAAAACTTCCCTCTTCATCAGGGTTGTGCCAGATAGCATGCATACCATCCATATATAGCAGGGTTTGATCAATTCAGCGATCACCTGACCCAGATACCCAATTGGAATCCTTAATTGGTTGTGCTTTGATATTGAATGTATGCCTCAATCCCAGCTGAATAAATACAGGACCCTGGAGTTTGCCATTAATGTGAAGGCATAATTAAAAACAAAAACACAGATTAACCCTACTTTATCCAGGAGACTTGTGCATATAAAATATAACTTGCATTTGGATAATTATAGAATACCAAAAAAATGTCTTTGTGCATAAGATACCTAATTGGGCTCCTTAATATATTGTGATATTGCTAGTATGCAGGACCATGGAATTCCCCATTACCATGAGGGCATGATTAAGAACGAAAAACACAAATAGATCCCTCTTAATCCAGAAGATTTTATGTGTATATAAAACATAACTTTAATTTAGTTATAAAAAGATTCCAATAAAAACATATCTTTGTGTATAAGACCATGTTAAAATATGTGAGATTAAAATTACGCCCTGAAGTGTGCCGTATGCATACTTATGTACCAGAAAAAAAAAAAAAAAAAAATTTCCCTTGTTCCCTAAATAAACCACTTGGTTCGAGATCACAATTTTATTACCGAGTTAACTACTATGTAAAAATGGCTCTGAAAGAAAGACTAAAAATGTAATAAAAATGAACTAGAAATTTTGAATTAAAATAAGAAAATTAAAATTAATAACCCCTGTGTCGGCATGGCGGATCATGAATAATAGTGCCAATAATAATGGTATACATGAAGAAAAGGGGGGGGGGGGAGAAGGGTAAGACTAGAAGGCATATAGTTCGATTTCATGGCTTAGGCCCCTTGGGGCTAGGCTGTCCAAAGTATAAATCCACCTGGATTCTACCCGTGACATTGCTTTAAGGTAGTCGCCCCTTCTGGGATTTGGCCGAACCATTTGTATACCTAGAAAAGAGACCCCTTTACAAGACCGATTATTAACATCCAGAAAATGGCGGGATAGTGGGTGTCCCTTGTAGCCTTTCTTGATGTTATCTATAGATGCTCTTTAATTCTAACGTGTAAGGGTCACTTGGTTCTCCCTACGTAAATTTTGCTGCAAGGACACTTAAGAATATAAATAACGCCCGATGTTTGGCAAGTAATATTATCCCTGATATAGAATGTATTATTAATTGTATCCGTAAAGTGCTTGTGCAATTGTCTAGATGTTGCCGTCCTAACGCAACAAGAACACCTCCCGCATGATAGAAAACCCAATGAGTTTGAATCAGTACGGGCTGGTTGAGTAACTTGGTTGGCGCTAATATAAGACCTAAATTTTGGGCGTTAGTGTACACAAACCTTGGTCTTTTTGGAAGCAAATCACCTACACATTTGTCACCTTGTAGGCGTGGCCAATGTTTGCATACAATTTCATTGAATGATTTGTAACCTGAATGAAATTGAGTAATGATAGGTAATTGTTGAATTTGTTCCTGAATGGTGGGTGGAATATCATCTCTAGGGGGTTTATGGATCAAAAAGGATCTAGACATGGTTTGTACCTCTAATTTGGTTTTATTAAGTGACTGAGTCGTACCCTTTGGCTACAAATTGATCAGTTAAATATTGTGTTTCCCTCTGATCATTGATATTGGTGCAGTTACGTCTAATTCTCATGTATTGACTTTTTGGAATATTAATCAGCCAATGTAGGCAGATGGCAGCTACTGATGTGAATGTAACTATTTGAGTCTACATCTTTGTGATAACTTTTAGTAATTAATTTCCCTTGTTCTACACAAATGGTTAAAATCAAGAAAATTCACACTGGTCCTACTGACAGTAGGTGTAAACTCAAGTCCAAAAGTATTGGTATTGAGACTGGAAATGAATAGGTGCAAATCAGATAGTGGGCCATCCCAGACAAAAAGGATATCATCTATGAAACGGCGCCATAATTTTAGGTTTTTACGTAAAGCGCCATTAATATAGATGTTTTCATGCTCTCACATGCCCACATAGATGTTTGCAAAACTTGGCGCGAAACGCGTACCCATCGCGGTTCCGTGGGTCTGAATGTAGAACTGCTTCTCATATGTAAAATAATTATGTTTCATGATAAATTCAATGCCATCAATAACAAATTGAATCGAGGATGGTTTATATATGTTTAAGGCATCAAGAAAAATTTTTGATGCCTCCTAGCCTCTAGAAGGGTCAATGACGGTATATAGTGATTTTATATCCAAAGTTCCTAAAATAAAATTATTGTTCCACTCCAAGAATTCAAAAACATGCAGAGTGTGAGTAGTGTCTTTTAAATAATCTGGTAACAGAGTCATGCACTTTTGAAGATGTGTGTCCACATATTTAGATAGGTTAGCAGTTAGACAATTGATGCCAGATATAATGGGCCTACCTGGTGGATTTTCTGAGTTTTTTTGAGTTTATTTAGAAATGGTGTAGTTGGGTCTGAGGGAATTTGTTTATATGTAATAGTGTCCCCCAATAACCTCATGGATTCATTATACTTGTTATGGTCCATGATTACAATCCCCCGCCTTTATCTGCGGGGCGAATGATCAGGTTATTCTCTTGCAGTTCCCTCAGACCCAACTACACCATTTCTAAATAAACTCAATTTACTAGCCCTCAAGGGCAAATCTTTAGGCATCCTGAACAAAAAGAGATTTCAATTTGTTAATAATAAAACGCCTTCAATAGCGGTGTTTTACCATATTCCTAAAATTCACAAAAATACAGAAAATCCACCAGGTAGGCCCATTATATTTGGCATCAATTGTCTAACCGCTAACCTATGTAAATATATGGACACATATCTTCAAAAGTGCATGACTCTTACCAGCTTATTTAAAAGACACTACTCACACTCTGCGTGTCTTGGAATCCCTGGAGTGGAACAATAATTTTATTTTAGCAACTTTGGATATAAAGTCACTATATACCGTCATTGACCCTTCTAAAGGCCAGGAGGCAGTAAAAATTTTTCTTGATGCTTTAAACATATGCAAACCATCCCAGATCCAATTTGTTATTGATAGCATTGAATTTATCATGAAACAATTATTTTACATATGAGAAGCAGTTCTACATTGAGCCACGGTACCGCGATGGGTACGCGCTTTGCGCCGAGTTTCGCAAACATCTATGTGGGCGTGTGGGAGTACAAAAACATCTATATTAATGGCGCTTTACGTAAAAACCTAAAATGATGGTGCCGTTTCATAGATGATATTCTTTTTGTCTGGGATGGCCCACTATCTGACTCGCACCTATTCATTTCCAGTCTCAATACCAATACTTTTGGACTTGAGTTTACACCTACTGTCAGTAGGTCCAGTGTGAATTTTCTTGATTTAACCATGTGTGTAGAACAAGGGAAATTAATTACTAAAAGCTATCACAAAGATGTAGACTCAAATAGTTACATTCACATCAGTAGCTGCCATCTGCCTACGTGGCTGATTAATATTCCAAAAAGTCAATACATGAGAATTAGACGTAACTGCACCAATATCAATGATCAGAGGGAAACACTGATCAATTTGTAGCCAAAGGGTACGACTCAGTCACTTAGTAAAGCCAAATTAGAGGTACAAACCAAGTCTAGATCCTCTTTGATCCATAAACCTCCTAGAGATAATATTCCACCACTCAGGAACAAATTCAACAATTACCTATCATTACTCAATTTCATTCAGGTTACAAATCATTCAATGAAATTGTATGCAAACATTGGCCACTCTTACAAGGTGACAAATGTGTAGGTGATTTGCTTCCAAAAAGACCAAGATTTGTGTACACTGAGGCCCAAAATGTAGGCCTTATATTAGCGCCAACCACGAAAATGCGCAATTCTACCAACCACGTTACTCAACCAGCCCGTACTGATTCAAACTCATTGGGTTTTCTATCATGCGAGAGGTGTTCTTGTTGCGTTAGGACGGCAACATCTAGACAATTGCACAAGCACTTTACGGATACAATTAATAATACATTCTATATCAGGGATAGTATTACTTGCCAAACATCGGGCGTTATTTATATTCTTAAGTGTCCTTGCAGCAAAATTTACGTAGGGAGAACCAAGAGACCCTTACACGTTAGAATTAAAGAGCATCTATAGATAACATCAAGAAAGGCTACAAGGGACACCCACTATCCCGCCATTTTCTGGATGTTCATAATCGGTCTTGTAAAGAGGTCTCTTTTCTAGGTATACAAGTGGTTCGCCCAAATCCCAGAAGGGGCGGCTACCTTAAAACAATGTCACGGGTAGAATCCAGGTGGATTTATACTTTGGATAGCCTAGCCCCAAGGGGCCTAAACCATGAAGTCCAACTATATGCTTTCTAGTCCAACCCATTCTAGTCTTACCCTTCTCCCCCCCCCCCATTTTCATGTATACCATTATTATTGGCAATATTATTCATGATCCGCCATGCCGACACAGGGCTTATTAATAATTTTATCTTATAATCATTTTAATTCAAAATTTCTAGTTCATTTTAATAATTTTTTAGTCATTCTTTCAGAGCCATTTTTACATAGTAGTTTTAAAACTCGGTAATAAAATTGTGATCTCGAACCAAGTGGTTTATTTAGGGAACAAGGGAAAAAAATTTTCTTTTTTTTCCTGGTACATAAGTATGCATACGGCACACTTCAGTACGCAATTTTAATCTCACATATTTTAACATGGTCTTATACACAAAGATATGTTTTTATTGGCATCTTTTTATAATAATTTAAATAAATTTATATACGGTACATATCAAGTCCGGCCGCTCGGCTCCGGTTATATTTACAGCAGGACCCTCAACTGGACTAGGCAAACTCAAGTGAGTACTAGAAGTCCAGCCTAGTTGCTTGCAATTATATTCACAGGTTAATTCAAACCTAATCCCATATTATTTATCCAGCAGCCTTTTTATATAAACGGATTCCCAAACAGCGTGAAAAATCTCTGACATCGAGAAACATCCCTGACAACGTAGACGGCATCCGTGTTCCATCTGTGTTTGACACTGCAGCGTATAGAAGCTTCATCATTTCTTTCTTTAACCAATACTGGAAAAGCACTGACGCTCGGATGAGACCGGTACCCGGTTTTCATTTGTGAGTTTTATACGGACGTGTGAAAGAGGCCTCAGGGAGCGGATGAGCCAGACTTGTATTAACAAAAACATTTTCTTTGTAACCAGAAGCAAACGCCTTTTGTTGTACATTTAAAGCAAAATAAAAATGTAACACCTTCACTCAGCCAAATATCAATGGAAATGCACGTTACAATGACCACTCTGCCATCGATGAGTCAAACATTACTTGCTTTTATTACACACACTTCCTCCCATCCCAATTATGCTTCGGTTGACATCTAATTAATGTAATGGACGCTAACGTGGAGTGATTGCAAATACTAACATTAGCCAGAAGCCACAATTGTGGCGGAATCAATAGACTAATGGGGTTTATGCAAAATACTGATCGAGTAAAAGAGGGAGTCTCGTTCTTCTCAATCTCTCTTCTAGTTGTAAAAAAAATATTTAAAAAGGGAACCTGTCATACATGCTCCCCAAACCGTGGGCAGCACGTATCAGCCACTGGCTGTACAATCACAGCCATGTATATTTGTCTCTGAAACGCTGCAGTTTCAGTGACCAAGCCAAGCGGATGACTAGTCCTACAGGCGAGTCCCCGACCGCTTCTCCAAACCTGCTGACAGTGATTGGCAAGCCTGTGCCCATGTGCGCATATAGGCAGATACTTGTCAGTCACGGTCAGAAGTTGCATGGGACCTACCAGTACGGCAAGTCTCCTGCGCGGCTTAGACCATGGCCGCTATTAAAAGTATGTTTTTAAGGTCTGTCAAGGCAGGCAGCAGTGTTAGCTGTAGATGGGAATCAAACTTAAGGGACCACTGGCCAACAACTTGTTTAATTCAACAGAAATTAAAATAAAAAGTGTGTTCTTACCTGCAGAGGCACCATTGTTGCCAGTAGTGATGTAAGGCTACTTTCACACTTGCGTTTTTTTTGCGCTGCGCACCGTGCGCAGTGCAAACGCACATAAAAAACGCATCATGCTTTTTTTGCGGGTTTGTGCGCTTTTTTTAAAAAAGACATGCTTTTTTTGCGCTGACGTGCGCATGGCGCACCCATAGATTATAATGGGTGGTTAGGTGAAAAAAAACGCATTGCGTGCGCATGCGTATTTTGGGGGCAAGTCGGACGCTCAAAAAAAATGCAAGAGTGCATTTTGTGCGCCCGAGCGCACTACAAAAAACGCATGCGCATACAAACGCACGTGTATGCGCACCCATGTTAATAGGAAAAAAAGACACGCGTTTTTTGCACGAAAAAACAGTGCAAAAAAACGCAAGTGTGAAACCAGCCTAACATTGTTGTGTGACGTGCTGGCTGCGGCCAATGAGCGGCTGCACAACACGTGCAGCTCATCAATGTTCCGTCAGAGCGGACGTCCCTTCTGATGAAATAGTTGATGAAAAGGCACAGCTGACATGCCACACCAATGTCATGGCACTGGCAAGAACAGCAGTGCCAACATCGCTGGAATGACGCCACTGTGTGACTGGTGAGGGTAGCCGACTGGGGTATACCTTTATGAGTGAATGTCAGCAGCGCCCAGAAGGAATAAATGCTATAATATTAAGCAAGAGGGAAATATAGTAACAGCTACAATCGCTGCCGTTTCAGCTATGTCGGCACCAGGTCTCCTGGGGGCACAACAGGTTGTCCATTTTCAAGGCTCTTATCTCTATTGGCAAACACTGCATAGAAATAATTAAAATCAGGTGGTACTCACCCTCCCGCGATTTCTAGCTAGCTCTCTGGGAATAATGTAAGGGGCAATTTAGCCAGCTGATAGGAGTGCGAGAATGAAACCGTACTCATCTGTGGTGCGCAGCACGCTGTAACTCACCAGAAGAAATACTTACATCATGTGCTACAAGTCATTGGCAGGGAGAACAGGTAGTAGAGGACTGCAGAATACGTAGGTACCAGACAGGACAAAGGAGTTATTGGATATGCAATATTGTCATTGATGTCATGATTTGGGAACATTTCATTCTGACTATGTATATTAACAAACTGTATTAAACACATTAACAAGCATTCCACCTCAATAAAAGATCTTTTTGGTACAATTTGGGGGGGTTGTTGAAGGACGTTTCACCTTTTTTATGTTGATTGTAACTCCTTTATTATCTTTGCTCCTTAAGGGAAATCAGCAGTTTCTTGCCATCTAGTCAGAACAGCATGATGCAGGGGCTGAAAGTCTGTCAGTAAAGCCAAGGTACAGTGAGCACAGAAAGCTGCCATTATTGGGGGGGCGGTGGTCAACATTCTGAACCTGCTAGATATGGAGCATAGAACAGTGATCATGTCAAAACGACAGCAAGCAGCTGCTGCTCTCAAGTTGCATAGCAAAAAACGTTAATCATTGTATGATCACGGGGTGCTGTCTACTAGGAATCTCGCCAATCACAAGGAGAGTGTGGGAGTTCCAAGTCCCGCATATTCTCCCTTAGAAACAATGCTTGTACGAGTGTATTTTTCTAAGAGTGGCTCGGTAGTGCGGGAAAACTTCATGTGCAGTCTTATAGTACTTACATAGGTCAAATGGCTCTGCTGAGTGCAAAAAGCCAAGGTCAGACAAGAGAATTAAAGTTTCTTCGAGAATGCGTGGATGATTTTTATCCACACTATCATCCTTGTGTATACAGTTTAAAACGTATGTGATAAAATAGTTTCCTAGGTTAATTGTGATGTATCCACAAAACTGAATGTTGTGTGTGACACTTATCAGCGATACCTGGCAGTGGGGGCGATCGCTGATAGCGCTCGAATTGCCTGGACATTTTTTTTGACTGTTGGTCTCCCGCTGGCCAGCACGCATCGCTGCGTGTGGCAGGCGGGAGACCAGCGATCTGGTAACCAAGGCAAACATCGGGTTTCTAAGCGCCGCACGACGCTGCGCTTAGAAACCCAATGTTTACCTTGGTTACCAGCTCCCTGCACCAGCGCGCTGGTATCTTAACGTACACTGCAGGTAACTAAGCGACGTGCATCGCTTGTTACCCGCGTGTCGTTGTCCTGATCGCTGCCGAGATCTGCCTGTTTGGCAGCTCACCAGCGATCAAATAACAACACACCAGCGATCCTGACAAGTTCATATCGTTGTCAGGATCCCTGGTGAGTCACTATGTGTGGCGGGGCCCTTAGACACAAGGCAGACTTTACAATTCATGTTCTTTTGAAACTCTTCGAAGCAAGTGACACACGAAGGCTGTGAGGTACCCAGAGCAGTAATTTATGGTATAACAGGGCAAATAAATGTTCCATAATACATTAGCATTACCAACGTGAGTAAACAACATTTCTGAAAGCATTTGTGTTAAAAGGAAAACTTTATTGCCAAGAACATGCATTACAAACATCTACATACAAATAAAAAATGCACAAGTACAATAAATGCATAGGATAAAAATATAGCCACCACTTGGAATAACAACAATACCTGGTAAAATTCACATAAATCTGGTTGGAATCTCAAATATGGCCTATGTTGCACAGACAGGTCGTGGGTCCATCGACAACCACATATATGTGCCTACAGGGGTGTTCAGTTTGGTTCAGGAGACCCGCAACCAGTCCAGTCCGTATATCACAACTCGTCGTGTTTTAGCAATTAGTACCAGACACCAAATAGTATTTTTGAGAGCATAATATAAACAGTAGAAATTTCAAAAATTACACTGTGGCCATATTAACAGGTGAGCTTGCTGCATTACCCACATTTCATTGTGGTCAAAGGAGTTCTCCCACTCTCGTCTTAAAAAAAATAAAAATGGTCAAAACAGTTAAGAATTTAAGAGGCAGACCATAATTGCTCTATGCAGCTCCAGCCTCCGATCACAGCAAACATCACTTTTGTATTCAATCATGGAGCTCAGCGGATCTGCTAATATAAAAAAGCACAAGCCGCCAACCTGAGTGATTGGTTGCAGCAGTGATTGTGATGACAGCACATCATCATTGCAGCCAAAACTGACCAGAGGAGCAGGGAGCCGGCCATGGATTTGAGCAGGTTGAGTGCCATCTGTCTTTGGCTCTTCGAGGAAAAACAAAAACGCGACTTTCTTGAAAGTGGAAAACCCCTTTCTCCCACAGAGCTAAAAATTAGACTCTAAACTTAAAACCATTACTTGGCCGCAAAAGTGCATTAATTGAAGAACTTGTGAGGCAAAGGGTACTGTAATTACAAATGATGCTCAAAATATATATTCAGATGTAACATTATGTAAATTCAGTTGTAAAGAACTAGGATTTAATAGTCTGTATGAAGGTTCACAAACGCGCTTTACTGTATAATCTTTCATTGTCGCGATCAGGCATCTATTCAGTCTTGATAAATAAACTTGCACATGTCCGACAGAATTAGTCACAAATTCTATGTTTAGTACATAGTCCCAATATAACATACATGTTCTACTCATCGAAATACAGTTTATAAACCGTTCACACACACAATGAGGTGGCAAAAAACCCACAGTGGAGCTCAGGGGTCTTTCCAGTGCTTACATGCATAATCTATTTTTCAGTGAAACCACTGTTTCAGCTACAGAAATTCCATCTATACCCAGGGGCAGTCATGACAAAGCAGCCCTAATGTTCCCATTAAAGGGTATGTTGTTTGTTTTTTTCATTATCTTGAGTTACATTAAATAGACATCACAAAAAAAGTATCTTTGACATTTATAAGCTGTTTATCTTCCTTTCCGTTCCCCGTCCCTCACCCCAATAGTTTGATTTTTTATTTACTTATTTTTCCCACTCACAATTTCCACACTGGGAATTCCCCCACACGGGTCACTAGTTGCACTTCTGGTGTAACCTGTAGAAGCGCAACTACAGCGCGAAACAGCCTTCGTCTCCTGCATGCCCGCTCTCATTCTACCGACGAACATGTTTTAATTGTGGAAATAAAAGGTGAATTTTACCAGTGAGTGCCATCTGCTTTTTCAGTCTTATCTTTGGAGTTTTATAGGTGGGATTGTACCAGCCACGGCGATAACAAGAGTGTACTATTTTTGTTTTTATATAAAAATATGTATTGGTATATTATTTAGATATTTTTTTAAAATATGGTTACAATTTTTTTTACTTAGTCCTTCTATGGGACTTTAATTAGTCTGATCGATGGTATAATGTATTGCAATACATTATACCTGTCAGTTCTGCAGAAAGCTCTTAGACCATGCTCCTGGCATAGTCTAGGCAGGCCATCATCGTTGGCAGACCTGGAGGACCTCATGACAAAGATCACGGCCACGCAATGACGCCGATCGGAGAGGAGAGGGAGCACCCTCCTTCTTCTAGACAACGAAATGCTGTGATCGATCGAATGTGGCATTTAGGGGGCTAAACAGCCGGTGGCAGTGACAGCAAGGGCTCAGCCATCACGTAAACCGAGAGCCCAGCATTGATCATGTGGACAAAGCTCCTGTGCCTTGACATCAAAAGAACGGGAACCCCTTCTCAACAATGATGTATCGGCAAGACAAAAGTCTTGAAGGGGTTAAAATAAGGACAATGTATACATCCTGCTGTTCTCGCTATGTCTGTGCTGCTGTTCCCGGAGAGTGATCAGACATTGTTGTGCCACATGCCGGCTGCAGCACATGAGCAGCCGCACTTTAGTTACAGCCTTTACTATCTCGTCAGCGTGGACCCCCACCCTGCGGGAATATTGATGAGCTGCAGTCTCAGTGGGGGGGGGGGGGTCGCTCATTGCCATGTATCATAATGTCACATCACTCTCTGAATATATGAGTATAGATTGCTTTAATTTCAAATGTGGTGCTGGCTTCATCTCCAGTATTAGACAACACCTTTTTACAGAAACTGATTATATTTTACATGGTGGGAAAAAAAAATATACTATCATTTTAATGAAATCCTGATGATTCAGCTGCAATTTACCTAGATCTTCAAGGACTGTCAGCTGTAGAAGGCATCCTGCAGAATCTGCCCACATCTGGCAAGGCAGTAGTTTGTTTAGTTATCTCCATGGGCAAACACCACTGCCCCCTAACTACACAAACTACTACCTCAGTCAGACATGGACATCAGAAGTCGTCTTGATATCATCTTTCACTTACATTTCAATTCTGGGTAAGAAAAAAAATATATATATATTAGAGAAGTTTCTATGTAATCAATTGTTATACAGTCATATGTAAAAGTTTGGGCACCCCTATTAATGTTAACCTTTTTTCTTAATAGCAATTTTGGTTTTTGCAACAGGTATTTCAGTTTCATATATCTAATAACTGATGGACTCAGCTATATTTCTGGATTCAAATGAGGTTTATTGTACTAACAGAAAATGTGCAATCTGCATTTAAACAAAATTTGACCGGTGCAAAAGTATGGGCACCCTTATCATTTTCTTGATTTGAACACTCCTAACTACTTTTTACTGACTTCCTGAAGCACTAAATTGGTTTTGTAACCTCATTGAGCTTTGAACTTCATAGCCAGGTGTATCAAATCATGAGAAAAGGTATTTAAGGTGGCCACTTGCAAGTAGTTCTCCTATTTGATTCTCCTATGAAGAGTGGCATCATGGGCTCCTCAAAACAACTCTCAAATGATCTGAAAACAAAGATTATTCAACATAGCTTTTCAGGGGAAGGATACAAAAAGTTGTCTCAGAGATTTAACCTGTCAGTTTCCACTGTGAGGAACATAGTAAGGAAATGGAAGAACACAGGTACAGTTCTTGTTAAGCCCAGAAGTGGCAGGCCAAGAAAAATATCAGAAAGGCAGAGAAGAAGAATGGTGAGAACAGTCAAGGACAATCCACAGACCACCTCCAAAGACCTGCAGCATCATCTTGCTGCAGATGGTGTCACTGTGCATCGGTCAACAATACAGCGCACTTTGCACAAGGAGAAGCTGTATGGGAGAGTGATGCGAAAGAAGCCGTTTCTGCAAGCACGCCACAAACACAGTCGCCTGAGGTATGCAAAAGCACATTTGGACAAGCCAGTTACATTTTGGAAGAAGGTCCTGTGGACTGATGAAACAAAGATTGAGTTGTTTGGTCATACAAAAGGCGTTATGCATGCGCTGTATTGTTGACCGATGCACAGTGACACCATCTGCAGGAAGATGATGCTGGAGGTCTTTGGAGGTGGTCTGTGGATTGTCCTTGACTGTTCTCACCATTCTTCTTCTCTGCCTTTCTGATATTTTTCTTGGCCTGCCACTTCTGGGCTTAACAAGAACTGTACCTGTGTTCTTCCATTTCCTTACTATGTTCCTCACAGTGGAAACTGACAGGTTAAATCTCTGAGACAACTTTTTGTATCCTTCCCCTGAAAAGCTATGTTGAATAATCTTTGTTTTCAGATAATTTGAGAGTTGTTTTGAGGAGCCCATGATGCCACTCTTCATAGGAGAATCAAATAGGAGAACTACTTGCAAGTGGCCACTTTAAATACCTTTTCTCATGATTTGATACACCTGGCTATGAAGTTCAAAGCTCAATGAGGTTACAAAACCAATTTAGTGCTTCAGGAAGTCAGTAAAAAGTAGTTAGGAGTGTTCAAATCAAGAAAATGATAAGGGTGCCCATACTTTTGCACCGGTCAAATTTTGTTTAAATGCAGATTGCACATTTTCTGTTAGTACAATAAACCTCATTTGAATCCAGAAATATAACTGAGTCCATCAGTTATTAGATATATGAAACTGAAATAGCTGTTGCAAAAACCAAAATTGTTATAAAGAAAAAAGGTTAACATTAATAGGGGTGCCCAAACTTTTACATATGACTGTATAACATCATCATCATCATCATCATCAAATAGAAAACATGGCCCCTTATTGATATATCAAGTTATAAATTCACCCACCCATGGGACAACATTTACAAGGAGTCACAAATAAAGCTGGTGTACCAGCAGAGCAAAGCCCTAACACCCGCCAGTGGCTCTGTGCCCATTATGTCCAAGTCAAGATCTCTAGAAAGGTCACGACCGCAACCTCTACATCAGTGTTTTCCAAACTCCAGTCCTCGCGGACCCCAACAGGTCATGTTTTCAGGATTTCCTTAGTATTTCACAGGTGATGGAAGCATCATCAAGGCATCAGGAATTCTCTCACATGTGAAACACTATGGAAATCCTGAAAACATGACCTGTTGGGGTCCACAAGGACTGGAGTTTGGGAAACACTGCTCTACATGGATATACGCCTTGGTCTTGGATATATAATGGATGGTGGCACATCAGGACCTGTACAACTCAGAAGCATATGTGCTGAGACTAGGGGCCCATACACTTGTATGAAACCGCAAAGGACACCCAAGAGGCAACTTTTAGCTGTCAAGTTACTCATTTCCAGGAAGAAAGCCTACTACGTTAATCTCCAGTAGGCGTATATGCCCGAAAATGATGCACGGCAGAGTGGACATTCGCTCTGCTGGCACCCTTATAGTCTGAGGCACCGTTGGCGCTTACAAACAAATCCCGTTCTGCGGGGGAGGGGTGTCTGGACGCAAGATCCGACATGTCTACTAAGGCCTGTTTCACACTTCAGTTTTTTGACGTCAGTCAAAATCTGCTGTTTTGCAAAAAAAACGGATCCGCAATCTTTTTTGGCGGATCCGTTTTTTTCCCCATAGACTTGCATTAGAGGCGGATTTTGACAGATCCGTCATAATTTTGGTGTCCACTGTCAGGGGTGGACGGACAATGAAACGTGTTTTTTGTCTGCGTTAAAACAGCGGAAAGCAACAGATCCGTCACTGTCAGCTATGAGTTATAATGGACACCAATGGGCGACCGATCCGTTGCCAACCGTTATTTGACGGAATCTGCCAACAGATCCGCCTTTTTATTCTGAGCATGCCCGGAAGATTAATTTAACCCCGAAAACCGTTTCTCTCTCTCTCTCCCCTTTTACCAGAGTCGTGTTACTTTAAATTTCATCCACTAGCTGCTAATGCAGATCCGTCAAAAAACGGATCCGGTGGCATCCGTTTGTGGCAAAACTGAAACAGATCCGTTTTTTCACACTCTGGCGGATTTTGACTGATCTCAAAAAACTGAAATGTGAAACAGGCCTAAGAGTGTACTAAACACAATGTGAAAGAACCATAACGGAGGCGCACCATTCCACCAAAAATATTTGCTCAGAGGGAACAGATCAGGAGGGATCCTTTTTTGAGGACAAACTGCTTTGCTGGGACATTGCAGTTAATATGAACGTTGTTGTCAGGATTCAGACAAGTACGATTTGTACCTGCAATAATAAAGAATGAATCATTATAAAGGGATCCGGTCAGCAGGATTGTGCACAGTAACCCACAGACAGTGTCAGGTCGGCGCCGTTATACTGATTAAAATGATACCTGGGTGATGAAATCTGTCTTGTGGTTGCTGTAATCTCTCTTTTCAGTTACTGATATGCTCATGCTCCAGGGCGGCCTGTAGGGGGGTCTTCATGTGGTGCTCCGATTAGCTACTCATAAGACTGCTGACAGGTCACTGATCCCTCACTGCCTCCTAGTTTACATAATGAATATTACATATATATTGAAAAAATAAATAAAATCACCTGCAGCAGGGCAGGCGTCGGCGCCTGTGTAACGTGCAGTTATTTATTTATGGTATACATTATTTCATTAAAAAAAAATTAAAAATCAGTCTGAAAATGGCGCCAGCCGTGACTGCGCAGTAGCAGCCATCAGCGGTCCGATAGCTGCTACTGCGCAGGTGGCACTATTTTGGAGGAGGAAAAAAAATTTTCTCCAGCAAGATGGAGCCCCTGGCGCCATTTTCAGATTTTTTTTGTAATGGAAAATGTTAAGTCATAAAAAATTTTAATTAACTGCACATTACACATGCAATCAAACTACATATACATTATGTAAACTAGGGGGCAGGTCATTGAGGGATCAGTGACCTGTCAGAAGCCATACTGATAAATACCTAATCAATGCATCACGAAGACCACCCCCCCCCCCCACAGGCCGCCCCGGAGCACGAGCATATCATTAACTCAAAACTGAAAGTAAATAACCACCAAGGTAACATTTTAATCAGTATAACGGCGCCATCCTGACAGTGTTTGTAGGTTACTGTGCACAATCCTGCTGACAGGTTCCCTTTAAAGTGAACCTGGCACTTGTTTCTTTGCTTATAAACTACGCCCAGCATTGAGAAAAACACAAACTAAAACCCATATCCGACAATACAGACAAGGTAAAAAAAAAAAAAAGTGAAGGATCATGTCAATAGGGTTCCGGCATCGCCTTGATATCCTGTGCCCCTGCATACCTCAGAAAATGTCTCCTGATCGCAATCAGCGCCGGCCTGATCCCTTGAAACGTCGCCTCTACGTCATCCACAGTAAGCCGGACATCTCGTGCCTGCGACAGTCTCCAATTCCACTGCACAGACACAAGATTTTGGTCACTGTGTGGATAATGTAGAGACGTGATCGATTTCCATACAGTTAGCGCTGATCTCAATCTGGAGAGACCTATAGGCCTGAACAGCACTATTTACATGCAACGCGGGACAAGTAGAAAAAACATTTTTGGAAGTATGCAGGATGTCCGGAGGTCTGAGGATATACAGGAATCCCATTCACATGATCTGAAGTGTGATGGCCAGGGTTCCTATATCTATGTTTTGGCCTCCAATTATTCACATTATTTTAGGCCTTTTAGAACTTTAGAGCGGGTTCCATTATTAGCCCAATAACCACGGTAATTCATCTCTTCTGTTCCATCATTTGTAGACTACAGCTGAGGGCAACTATAACCCACAAAACCAAAAATGGCCATTTGTCCAGGGGACAAGTGGGTGAACACATCAGTGGAGGACATGGTCACCCACCACCACTAGTGATTATCTTACTTTAGCAAACCTTAGACACTGGCAAGATGCAATATGCTGCTCTGACAATACCCAACATGTGTGCCAGGTACACCAATGCCATGCAAGAGTGAAAAGGGTAAGCGAATCTGCCAGTTTTTCCCCCCGGTACATGGCACCAGGTCACCAGCTACTTCTTATCGCTATTATTACAACCTCAGTTCTGCTGCTTTTTATACTAAACTTTAGGCGGCAAATATTCCTTCACAACTTGCAAGGGGTTAACAACTCAGCCTCCTGGGCGGCAGCCATCCTTACTGCAAAGTGGAAAGGTGCTGCCCTATCAGACTGCCGCCCAGCCAATAGGGGAGCCCACAGCCTTTAAAATCCATGCTCGTAGCCAATGAGACAAGTCGAGGCGGGTTACAGTGAGGCTAGGGTGTCTCTTGCTCTGCCACGCATGCACCCATCAGATGACACTGCTGCAAACCAGGCCTGGGGGAAGCATGTGTGAGCAGAAAACACACCAGATCCACCATGCCAAGTGCCCCACGGCCTACGCCCACGTGACAGTCTCGGACACTAACCCCAGTTTTATACAGCACAACATAAAACATACGGATGACGGTGGGCGATTCCTAGTAATGACCCCTGGTACTGATCCGGGAGGATTTCTGCAGATCAGCACGTTCACAAAATAGCCATTTGTCCAAATATGGCAGCTACGTGACGGCTTACTGCTCCCACCCAGTCTACATGCTGGGGTGTAGAGGCCTGTGTAATAATAGTACACCCCAGGGGGGGCACACAGACATGCGTGGGCACTGCATGCAGGACATATGGCTGCTGCAGTGTAATAATCCTGTGTGGGCATGAGGGGGATGTGCCATGTACCCATGTGGGCACATTGCCCAAGGCATATGGAAACTGCACCTACGGTATGTGGGGGATGTGCCGTGTACCCATGTGGGCACATTGCCCAGGGCATATGGAAACTGCACTGCAATAATCCCATGTGGGCACTGCACCTAAGGGTATGTGGGCACATTATCTAGGGCATGTGGGAACTGCCTATGTGGGTACAGCACGCAGTGCACAGACAAGCTGCTGTGTAAGTTCAAGTGGGCACTGCATACACTACAGCAGTTGTAAGAACGTGATGTGGGCCCTGCATCCAGAGGTTGCGGGCGCTGCAGTGTGGGGGCGCTGCAGTGTGGGGGTGCTGCATCCAGAGGTTGCGGGCGCTGCAGTGTGGGGGTGCTGCATCCAGAGGTTGCGGGCGCTGCAGTGTGGGGGTGCTGCATCCAGAGGTTGCGGGCGCTGCAGTGTGGGGGCGCTGCATCCAGAGGTTGCGGGCGCTGCAGTGTGCGGGCGCTGCAGTGTGGGGGTGCTGCATCCAGAGGTTGCGGGCCCTGCAGTGTGGGGGTGCTGCATCCAGAGGTTGCGGGCGCTGCATCCAGAGGTTGCGGGCGCTGCATCCAGAGGTTGCGGGCGCTGCAGTGTGGGGGCGCTGCATCCAGAGGTTGCGGACGCTGCAGTGTGGGGGCGCTGCATCCAGAGGTTGCGGGCGCTGCAGTGTGGGGGCGCTGCATCCAGAGGTTGCGGGCGCTGCAGTGTGGGGGCGCTGCATCCAGAGGTTGCGGGCGCTGCAGTGTGGGGGCGCTGCATCCAGAGGTTGCGGGCGCTGCAGTGTGGGGGCGCTGCATCCAGAGGTTGCGGGCGCTGCAGTGTGGGGGCGCTGCATCCAGAGGTTGCGGGCGCTGCAGTGTGGGGGCGCTGCATCCAGAGGTTGCGGGCGCTGCAGCGTGGGGGCGCTGCATCCAGAGGTTGCGGGCGCTGCATCCAGAGGTTGCGGGCGCTGCAGTGTGGGGGTGCTGCATCCAGAGGTTGCGGGCGCTGCAGTGTGGGGGTGCTGCATCCAGAGGTTGCGGGCGCTGCAGTGTAGGGGTGCTGCATCCAGAGGTTGCGGGCGCTGCAGTGTGGGGGCGCTGCACCCAGGGGATGCGGGCGCTGCAGTGTGGGGGCGCTGCACCCAGGGGATGCGGGCGCTGCAGTGTGGGGGCTCTGGGAGCTGCAGTGTGTGTGGGAGCTGCACAGCATGACTACCATGAGGCACGGCATATGGAGCCTGCAGAGTACAGTCCCATGTGGGCACTGCACTCAGGTGATATGGTGACTGTACAGTATAAAGAGAAGCTGTGGGCCAGGGCATGCGGCAGCTGCAGTGTGACAGTCCCATGTGGGCAGTGCCATGTTGCCGGGAGCACGTGCTGGCAGCGCAGACATGGATGCTGCCGGGGTGCACCCAGCAGTATGGGGCCGTCCTCTGCAGTGACCTCTCCGCACCCAGCCCTGCTGTCTCCTTACCGCTACCTGTGTCTGGGCGTCCTGTGCTACCACAGCCCTCTCCGGTGATACCGGAGCCTTCCCGGCCGCCTCCATAAGGGGAACCGAGGCACCGACTTCTTCCAGCTTCTCCTTCGCCCCCTCCATTGCACCCGTACACGTCACGTGGCGTCTCACCAATAGAGGCGCGCACTATTTTTCTTAAAGGGGCAATGCCAGCTGTCTGAGGAGATTTCTTTCCTCGGTGCTGGGCAGCGCTGCCTCTTGTGTTTATGGGGTTCAGAAACCGAGCTGCAGCCAGTAATACAATGTAGCGCAGTGTAAATCTATAAAATCCTGTACAGAAAGTAAGAGAAAATAACTTTATGTCTCTTCTAGTCATATTTTGTTCCCCACAGGACATGGAAGCGAGCGCAGGTCACAAGGTGAGCGGTAGGTATTTTTCCATTTCATTTGAATAAACTCATGGCAGCGACACAGATGGGAAAGAGCTAACAAAAGGCTGCAAAAGTAAGTGGTAGTAGAGAAAAACAGCTGGGGGGTCAATTTTCTGTTGAAAGGAACCTGTCACTAGAAAAGTCGCTATTAACCTGCAGATAAGGGGTTAATAGCGTTACTAACCTGCCCGGTGCCCACCCGTAGCCGAACTCCCAGGCTGCATTCACACGTTCAGGTTTTTTCATGGCAGTTTTTACCGCCCGATTTTGCCACAAAAACGCAAAAAAACAGCATCCAATGCAATCCTATGGGATTCTGCAATGCTGTGCTAATGTTGCAGATTTTCCCGTGGCGGAATCGCATCGTGGAAAAATCCGCAGCATGCTCATTAATTTTGCGGAATCTCGACGATTCCGCCCACATAGGAATGCATTGTTCTACTTACTTTCCGCATGAGGCTGCGCCCACCATGCGAAAAGTAAGCAGAACATTTGCGTAAGGTACCCAGGGTCCGGAGGAGAGGAGACTGTCCTCCAGGCTGTGGGTACCATACCCCTGTAAAAAATAGAATTAAAATAAAAAAATCGGGTTATATTCACCTTCTGACGTCCCGCGCAGCGCACCCAGGCTTCAGCGATGCTCCGGCAGGTCCCGTTCCCAATAATGCATTGCAATGACCTTTGCTGGCGTCGCTGTCTCATGATACTGTAGCGGTCTCGCGAGACCGCGACGCCATCATAGGACATTGCCGCAATGCATCACTGGGAACGGGACCTGCCGGAGCATCGCGGAGGCCTGGGGACGCTGCGCGAGACATCGGAAGGTGAATATAACCCGATTATTTTTTTTATTATTTTTAACATTAGATCTTTTTACTACTGATGCTGCATAGGCAGCCTCAATAGTAAAAAGTTGGTCACACTAGTCAAACACTATGCTTGACCGAGTGTGACCAACCTGTCAATCAGTTCTCCAAGCGATGCTACAGATCGCTTGGAAAGTGCTACCATTCTGCAAGCTAATTACGCTTGCAAATCGCTAGTTTTTCCGCGGGAATTTAAAATTCGATTTTCCCGTGGAATGGAATTCCGAAATTCTCGCCGTAACTTCCGCAGGAATTCCGCTACTTGTGAACCCAGCTTCAGGGGAGACATTTAGCGCTATTCCCCCCCCTCAGCAGCATTCTGGTTCCAGTCAGGGGACGGCGCTGATGCAGTCACTGCTCTGAGAATAGAGGGCTGCAGCTGTAGCCGCACCCCCAACACTGACTGACTACCGGGCCAATGCAGAGCCAGTGTCAGTTAGTGCCGAGGGCGCGGATACCGTTGCCTCTCTCTATACTCAGAGCGGTGACTGCGCCGGTGCTGACCCCGTGACTGAAACCAGAACACTGCCGGGGGGAATAAAGTTTGTTTTTTCCTCGCAGTGTTCAGCTAAGTGCAGGTGTGGCGCCCCTGAGGGTTCAGTCGCCACAGAGGTACTGCACCTCCTCCTGAGGTGTGGTACCCCACCACCCAGGTAAGGTGGAGACTATTGATGACGCTCCAACACCTGCACCCCACACCACAAAGTAGTGTAGCAAAGCACCTTCGGCGGCTCCCTGCTTGGAGTATAGCAAAGCACCCATTGGTGGCTCCCTGCTTGGAACACGAAACGTGCTGGGAGGTGGGTGGAGTTAGTTTACATTTCAAGGAGCGGGAAGAGTTTAAATTAGTAGTTGGTTGGAGAGAGAAGAAGATCCCTAGAGAGAGGGATAGATGGATGGAAGTGCTGCAGCAGATCCCAGTGATCTGGGTCTGCTGGCATGGGAAAGGGAGAGAGAGCAACATAGACTGAAAGCTTGACTCTCCATAGAAAGAAAGGATTAGTACGGAACGTGAGGATTAAAAGTGAACAGAGGACATGGGTGAGAAGAGATCCTTCCTAGAAGTTCTAAGCGCAAGGCCAGGGTCCGGTCCCCGAGGTTGTACGGATACCAATGGTCCTGCAACAGACCCCGGAGGAATAGAAGTAAGAAGTAATGACCACTTTATTCCCACACAAGACTTGGGGGCACAACAGCAACTGGATAGTGAGCCAGGACTTAGTAGCAAGGAGTCCACGAAGCAGGCTACAGCTGTCTGCCGTACAAGTAGAGTTCATAGGAACATCAGACAGGAGGAACTCCAGTGTAACTCCGTACTATAAGTACTTCATCTAAAGGCGCTATTAGAGGAGACGTTCAGAAAGGCACAAGTTAGCGGAGTGTTGGAAAGGAGTATTCCATCTGGCCTGGGGGTTGACTGAGTCTCACACCCGGAGGACACGGCACGGAAGCGGTCACCTGTTTGTACAACAGACTGTGAGTAAAGCTTTGGAACTACATGCCCTGGTGTCCTCCACTTATTCCAGCGTCAACCTGCCCGGCACTGCTACATCCCCTGCGCCTGACACTACACCTAAGTGTCACCATATCTACTCTGCCCTGGGACAACAGCCCTGCCTGTGGTGGGTTATACCATCACTGCTGCACCACACCATCTGTCCCAGAGGATCTGTTTGCAGCGTCGGCCTAACATCTACATTGCCGAACCCCACAGGTGGCGTCACGACTTATTCATTCACACTGAACATTTGCAATGGGTGCCCAGGGCCACGGGCCGGGTCACAGCTACCGTGACAACTTCCATTGAGATCCACCGGGCCCGGTACCGAGTACCCCACAGCCCTGGGTGTGAGGGCGTCCCAACTTTTCGTCACGAACAGGATGACGAGACCCGATGCCATCGGGTTCTGTGTGCCTACGATTTATTGAACTTAAAAGTTTGTGGAAATGTGCCGAAGACCCTATTTGATCGACTGTAAAATGAACGCTAAAAATGGCTGCTGGCGCGGTGAAGAAGGGCGTAACAACATGGGTGGTCCTAAGAAAAGACCGCAAACTGTTCTGGGCCTCCCCTGTCTAAACTTCTATGCAACTGCAACATGGCCCACCCCCCAAGGGGTTCGTGTACTGGCTTGGTAAGGAGGAGTAGGAAAAAGACACTGCCCTCAGAAGGAGGGGCGAAGGCCAGTGGCGGGAAAAGAGCCCAGACAGGAAGAACGCCAGGATGCCATGATGGAAGGAGGAAAGAAGCCAGAAGAACAGGGGGAGGAAGAGCAACTTGCACCCGGGCCGTGCCTGCGGAGTATACGCCCACAGAGACACCCTCTGCAGCGCCTGTCACCACCTCAAAGTAGATATTGCCACTGGTTAAGGCCTGCCCAGAGGAGGTACATGAGGGTTCCAGAGCGGAATGGAGAACTGGGACCGCGGCCCCGTCTGGATCGGGCGCGGCTGCGCAGGCCCCTGCTGACGGCCTTGGCAGAAACCAACCTTGCCCCTGGCGGGATTCAGCTGCGACCTGCCCCGCCGGCAACTCCGGGAATTGCGGCTGCCGCTGCTCACTACCCTGCACCCGCACTGGGACAGGAGCCTCAGCAGGGAGCGCAAGGTATGATTACCGCCCCGGCCGTGACCTTGGTGTTGGAAGTAGAGCCAATGAATCGGAATGGCCTGATCGACCCTCGACGGTGGCCCCAGGCTGCAGTACCCCTCACAAAGGTCCCGATGGAACTGGAGGAAGACGATCCTGTGGCGCCGGCAACAACACCTGCTGAACCGCTGACCGCAGCAGGAGTACCCCTGGAAAATGCTGACGCGCCATCCCCTGAAGCAGTCGATGTTTCCATGGCCCTTTCGATAACCCCGACTGGTCCCAATCTCTCCCTTTGGGAAGCAGAGTACTTGCGATTAGCAAGCAATCAATCACAAGATGAAGATACCCAGAGCATCTCCCTGGAAGCAGCAGTCCAAGTCAACAGCTTCCAGTACCCCAGGAGGGGACAACTAGCCAGATCCTGCAAAATAACTAACTTTGTTGCCCAGGAAGGTATTTGCACCGTTGTGCCTTTTTTTTCTAATTTTGTTCATCATGTTTTTCTGTTCGCACTTTTGTTGCCCAGTTTGATTGGCAGCGTTTCTTCATTTGGAACTGTGGAGATCATGGACGCTGAATGATCCAGAACTGTGTTTGTAAATAGTTGCACCTCTTTAGGTGCCCTCTCTTGGTTTTACATAGACACTTTGCGAAGATAAGGTCTACCTCATCTGGAGCATGACTCCAATCAAAGGACACTGCAAGAGATCCCGGCTGGGAGCGGTGTCCAGCACTTACAAGAATTATTGAAAGTTTTAATGTGAAGTATTTGATAATGTGTCATGATAGCTTTTATATAAGATGTAGGAATGTTTTAATAAAGAGATGAGAGATTTGAATAAAGAATGGAGGTTTGAAAAATGTAGGTGGTGAACCAGGTATCAACGGTTATCACTTTAAGCTAATGACAGAAAAGTAGAAAATGTGAAAACGGAAAGATGATGAAGAATGAAACTTGCACTTTTGAATTAAGACTTTAGATAGTTAATTAAGAATTGTTTGCAACGTTCAAGAATGAGTGCCTCTCACATTGAGAAGATTAGATAAGAACTGTTTACTAAGCATTGCCAAAAATTTTGTATGTTCCCGTGTTTGTCAACTTTGTTTGCCTTGCAGCCTGTGTACGTGCTGTGTTTAACGGGGGGTATGTGGCGCCCCTGAGGGTTCAGTCACCACAGAGGTACTGCACCTCCTCCTGAGGTGTGGTACCCCACCATCCAGGTAAGGTGGAGACTCCTGACCACGCTCCAACACCTGCACCCCACACCACAAAGTAGTGTAGCAAAGCACCTTCGGCGGCTCCCTGCTTGGAGTATAGCAAAGCACCCATTGGTGGCTCCCTGCTTGGAACACGAAACATGCTGGGAGGTGGGTGGAGTTAGTTTACATTTCAAGGAGCGGGAAGAGTTTAAGTTAGTCAATAGTTGGTTGGAGAGAGAAGAAGAACCTAGAGAGAGGGATAGATGGATGGAAGTGCTGCAGCAGATCCCAGTGATCTGGGTCTGCTGGCACGGGTAAGGGAGAGAGAGAGAGCAACACAGACTGAAAGCTTGACTCTCCATAGAAAGAAAGGATTAGTATGTAACGTGAGGAGTAAAAGTGAACAGAGGACGTGGGTGAGAAGAGATCCTTCCTAGAAGTTCTTAGCGCAAGGTCGGGGCCCGGTCCCCGAGGTTGTACGGATACTAATGGTCCTGCAGCAGACACCGGAAGAATAGAAGTAGTGACCACTTTATTCCCACACAAGACTTAGGGGCACAACAGCAACTGGATAGTGAGCCGGGACTTATTAGCAAGGAGTCCCCGAAGCAGGCTACAGCTGTCTGCCGTACAAGTAGAGTTCATAGGAACATCATACAGGAGGAACTCCAGTGTAACTCAGTACTAGGAGTATTTCATCTAAAGGCGCTATAAGAGGAGACGTTCAGAAAGACACAAGTTGGCGGAGTGTTGGAAAGGAGTATTCCATCTGGCCTGGGGGTTGACCGAGTCCCAGACCCGGAGGACACGGCACGGACGCGGGCACCTGTTTTACAACAGACTGTGAGTAAAGCTTTGGAACTACATGCCCTGGTGTCCTCCACTTATTCCAGCGTCAACCTGCCCAGCACTGCTACATCCCCTGTGCCTGACACTGCACCACCTAAGTGTCAACATATCTACTCTGCCCTGGGACAACAGCCCTGCCTGTGGAGGGCTATACCATCACTGCTGCACCACACCATTTGTCCCAGAGGATCTGTCTGCAGCGTCGGCCTAACATCTACATTGCCGAACCCCACAGGTGGCGTCACGACTTATTCATTCACACTGAACATTTGCAATGGGCGCCCAGGGCCACGGGCCGGGTCACAGCTACCGTGACAACTTCCATTGAGATCCACGGGGCCCGGTACTGAGTACCCCAAAGCCCTGGGTGTGAGGGCATCCCACAGGCATCGAACAGGTCAATAACGCTATTAATCTGCAGATTAACCGCATATCTGCTGGTTAATGTTTTTCTGGTGACAGATTCCCTTTAACCCCTTAATTTGGACACACACACCTCCCCCTTTTCAGTACGGGCTCCGCACCAAAAAACTTTAAAAAATACTTTTTAAAAATCCGGTTTGGGACTCGAACTTGACCCCGGACTCCCAAACCCATTCAAGTCAATGGGGACCCAAACTTCAGTGCTGTAAAATAGATGTAAGATGATCAGAGTAAGGCCGGGGTCACACTTGCAACTGTGATGCGAGAAACTCACGCATCAATACCAGGCGCTGCTGCCGGCGCTCGGGACCAGAGTGTGCGGCTGCATGTATTTCTATGAATCTTGAATCAGGAGGCGGAGGCCCAAGTGGAGGAGGAGGTGGAGGCGTAGATGGAGGAAGCATAGGAGGAGGTAGCCAACACTGTTATTGTGTGAGTGGTATTGATATTTTGGGGGATACTCTGAAAACATTCACTTTAATAATCTGCTGGCCACTCTCTGTATACAGGCCGTATAATACTCCGTATAATTTTTTGGGTTGAAAACAATGACAAAAGCATCAAATAGGAGATGTGGTGATGTGCAGTGGGTATGGAAAGTATTCAGATCCCTTTAAATTTTTCACTCTTTGTTTCATTGCAGCCATTTGGTAAATTCAAAAAAGTTCATTTTTTTTCTTATTAAATGTATACTCTGCACCCCTTCTTGACTGAAAAATACAGAAATGTAGAAATATTTGCAAATTTATTAAAATAGAAAAACTGAAATATCAGATCATATTCAGACCCTTTGCTCAGTATTAAGTAGAAGTACCCTTTTGAGCTAGTACAGCCATGAGTCTTCTTGGGAATGATGCAACAAGTTTTTCACCCCTGGATTTGGGGCTCCTCTGCCATTCTTCCTTGCAGATCCTCTCCAGTTCCGTCAGGTTGGATGGTGAACGTTGGTGGACAGCCATTCTCAGGTCTCTCCAGAGATGCTCAATTGGGTTTAGGTCAGGGCTCTGGCTGGGCCAGTCAAGAATGGTCACAGAGTTATTATTTTAGCTGTGTACTTGGGGTCGTCTTGTTGGAAGGTGAACCTTTGGCCAAGTCTGAGGTCCAGAGCACTCTGGAATAGGTTTTCATCCATGATATCGCTGTACTTGGCCGTATTCATGCTTCCTTCAATTACAACCACTCGTCCTGTCCCTGCACCTGAAAAACAGCCCCATAGCATGATGCTGCCACCACCATGTTTCACTGTTGGGATTGTATTAGGCAGGTGATGAGCAGTGCCTGGTTTTTACCACACATACCGCTTAGAATTATCACCAAAAAGCTCTATCTTCGTCTCATCAGACCAGAGAGTCTTATTTCTCATAGTCTGGGAGTCCTTCTTGTGTTTTTTGCAAACTCTATTCGGGATTTCATATGTCTTGCACTGAGGAGAGGTTTCCGTCTGGCCACTCTGCCATAAAGGCCCGACTGGTGGAGGTGATACTTCTCTCACCAAGGCTCTTCTCCCATGATTGCTCAGTTTGGCAGGACGGCCAGGTCTAGGAAGACTTCTGATGGTCCCAAACTTTTTCCATTTAAGGATAATAGAGGCCACTGTGTTCTTAGGAACCTTGAGTACTGCAGAAATTCTTTTGTAACCTTGGCCAGATCTGTGCCTTGTCATAATTCTGTCTCTGAGCTCCTTAGCCAGTTCCTTTGACCTCATGATTCTCCTTTGGTCTGACATGCACTGTGAGCTGTGAGGTCTTATATAGACAGGTGTGTGCCTTTGCAAATCAAGGCCTATCAGTTTCATTAAACACAGCTGGACACCAATGAAGGAGTAGAACCATCTCAAGGAGGATCACAGGGAAATGGACAGTATGTGACTTAAATATAAGTGTCTGAGCAAAGAGTCTGAATACTTATGACTATGTGACACTTCAGTTTTTCTTTTTTAATAAATTTGCAAAAATTTCTACATTTCTGTTTTTTTTTCCATCAAGATAGGGTGCAGAGTGCACATTAATGAGAAAAAAATGCACTTTTTTGAATTTACCAAATGGCTGCAAAGAAACTGAGTAAAAAATGTAAAGGGGTCTGAATACTTTCCGTGACTACTGTAGCTGCTGCAGGGAGAGGGAGGGCATGATTGATCTGTGTCTGCTACAGAGATAGCCCTAACCAAAGAACTATTAGATAGCAACTTGGTCCTAAACTCCATAAACGGCCATCAAGTTGCTTCACGGCCCTCCTAAAGAACAGGAGGGCAGAGCAGAGTGTCAATTAACTACAAGAGGAGAAGTGTGCTGAACAAAAGAAGTTATAGTGAGTAAAGTAAATAAAGAAATGTTAAACAGACAATAAAGCAATTACTTTTAACAAAAATAGAGCCTACTTACTAAAGTTAAAAAGAGAGGTGCAAAGTATATCAAAGAAGCAACAAGGTGAAAATCCATAGCTCAAAGATCACAGACTGGCTCCAAACATCAATGCAATGTCAGAACATCTAAATTAATCTATCACCAGCAGGAAATGCCTACTGGGGGACGGAATATAAAGCTGCACCCAAAAGGTGAAAGGTGGATAAATGAATACACCTGTGTTAAGCTAGACTGACTGCAGCCAGAAAACAGAAAGCAAACACCCAGAGAAAAGATGTGTCACCTGTAGCTCAGCAGAAAGAGAAGCCAACAACAAAACACAAGCTCAAGAGATCAAATCCATGAGCAAGACAGTTTCAACAACATGGTGGAAGAGTATATGTCCACACATGTCCACATACTGATTGATGGGTCTGGCACATTTAACTTCTGGGTCTCCAAATTGGACATATGACCTACGCTTGACCTTTACACTTTGTAGGTGCTGGCCTGCCCGTCTAAACTTGTGTTTACCATGGCAGGTGGTGTTATCACAGACAGGTGTATGCGCCTGTCCAAAGCAAACATGGAAAAGCTCACATTCATTAAAATGAACCAGGCATGGTTCCCACAGGACTTGTCCATACCTTTGGCTAAATATCGAAGCATTCCAGCCGCACCCAGCCATTGTTACACTGCACCGCAGTTTGTTCTATTTTCCATTCACAATGTTTTGGGGTCTACACAAATTAAAATAAAAGAAAATTTAAAAAGAGGGTGTTTTGCAGAGTACCCCCAAAAGATGCATGCAGAGTACACACACAGAATGTTCTGGCACAGTAGAAAAAAAGACAGACACGGTTGCACAGTAGAAAAAAAATGTTTTTACACGCAGTACTCCCTCAGACACAGGTGCAGAGTATAACTAATTTTTAGGTCCCCCACTCATACAGACACAGATGCAAAGTACACAGAAGGACTTTTTGGCTCAGAACTCACAGAGGATTTTTGGCACAGTATGTTCAAAGGTTTTTTAGCAGCGTACTCGCAAAGGCTCAGTAGTCCCAGAAGCTTTTTGGCACAGTACACACAAAGGCTTTTAGCACAGTATTCCCAGAAGCGGGGTTGCAGAGTACACACAGAGACTTAGGGACCCTTTTCACATAGCAACGCACCAGTGATCCCGACAACGATACGATCTGGTAAGGATCGCTGGTGGTCGCTAGTAAGCTGCCAAACAGGCAGATCTCTTCAACGACGCAGCAATCCGATGGCGATCCGTATAATGACCTCGGCGGTCATTGGTACCTTGTCACACAGCAGCTTTTCTGACGACTCCCGCCTGCATCCCTGAGTTCTGCGTCACCAATGAGGTCACTCGTCGGCGTTAAACACAGTGATGCCTGCTGGACGATGAAAAAATGGCCTAGGACATTCGCGCACGATCAGTGATATCCAGCGGGGGGGGGGGCAGTCGCCGCTATGTGTCACATGTGGCGAGATCGCTGTTGCGTCACAAAGTCGGTGATGCTTCTGCGATCTCGCTATGTGAGATGGGGCCTTTAAAGGCCCAGATTCTTTTTAGGCACAGTCACAATTCGTACAGATACGATACGGTAGAATTTTTTCTGCAGAGTAGAATAATTTTTTAGACACATATCTCGCATAGACACAGTGGTAGAATACAATTATTTTTTCGGCCCACAAATTGGAAAAGACGGCTGCATAGTAGAATTGTTTTTAGACACACTAACCACAAAAAGACAGCGACATATTTAAATTAGTTTTAGACGCACTACTCGTATATACACAGCGGTAGAATAAAATAATATTTTCAGCAGACAAATGAGAACTAGACAGCTGCATAGTAAAATATTTTTTAGACACACTACTCCTAAAAACACGGCTGCAGGGTATACAAATTGTTTAGAAACACTGCTCATATTGACACAGAGGTAAAATAAAAGAATGGCTGATGCCAATTATTTATTTGCAACACTATTAGAAAGACACATTGGTACTGAGAAATTATTTATTTTGCTTACAAATGGTAACAAAATAACTTATGTCAATTATATATTTGCAACACTACTAGAAAAGCACAGTGGTACTGAAAAATAATTTTTTTTGGCCTACAAATGGCAACGAGATGGCAGATGCCAATTATTTATTTTTTCAACACTACTAGAAAAGACACAGCAGTATTGCACTCTCACAAACATGTTTTCAGGGTACACCCAGTGGCTTAAAGGACAGTACTAGAGTTGAGCGAATATTTTTGGTTCCCTGCTTATTCGGCAAGCTATAGCGCTTGCCTAATAAGCTACAGCGAGAACCTAGCTTCCTGGATCGTGGCAGCTAACAGCTGATCACCACCGTAGCTGCATGTGTCGCAGCTGTGTCACAGTCACAGCACATGTGTCACTATCAGAATGTGTCAGCAGGTGGTGACTACTCCCACTTCCCTTTATAAGGCCACCTGGTGCTGCAATTCACTGTTGGCAATACTGGTCATTTGGAAGCCAACCGTGCTAAAGAGAGAAGATAATAAGAAAGAAAATAAATGATTTGATATTTAGTCTGTCTCTATGCTCTAAGAATCGAACTATACGCATTTGTTAGATAATCGCTATTAATTTGTCGGGTTGGCTTCGAACCCCTCCCATGAGTCTATAACTTAAGCGGAGAAACCAGGAGCTGGTGGCAGTGCGTTGTGTACGGTGATTGCGGCTTGCTGGCAGTCCAGAAGGGTCTTATATTGCTGAATGAGGGGCTGCGGCCACAGCATTGATAATTCCCTTACTGCAGAAGCCTAATTGCCGGTTCACAACAGGCAGCCCGTCCGGCGACTAATTATCCTAGGTGCAATTCCCTGACTGACCTGAGGGTAAGGGGGGCACCGGAGAGTTGCAAGGTCCGAAGTGGAACTGAGAAAGTGGGATGTACATAAATCCCCGCAGTACTTAGAAGATTGATAGCAGTGGTGGGGCATCCAAATTAAACTCCCCCTGCGGCAAATTGTCAGAGCGAGATTAGCTTGCTGGGTATTTTTGGTCACATGGTGCCAGCGGTGGGATAACTAAGATAAGCCCCCACTGTGCCTGTGATAGCCGTGTGCCGGCAGTGTGTCTCGTCCCTCCGTCCGCTTATACACCCGTGTCAGTGGTGGGGCTGTGACATAGTGGTGACACAGGGTCCGCTGTCCGTCGCGTTTTGGTGGCAGCGAGACCCCCGTCAGTCGTTCGTAAGTGGCGAACGGCGGTGGGCTGTTCGTCACATATTCTGGTAACAAAGGCTGGTTCCATAGTGCCAATAGGACAAGAACCCTCTGTAGGACTGTGGGTTTCGGTAACTGCGGCCGGCTCACGGCCTTGCAACTTTGTTTTTTTCCTGGGTACCTTGTGCTACCCATCCGAGTTCCAGCACCGTCAGCTGGCTCTCGGCAGAGCCTTTGGCCTAGGTGCCTCCTTCTCGGTATCCGAGTTCCAGCAATGTCTGCTGGTCCTTGGTAGTGCTTTTTAGCACAGGTACCTCCTGCTTAGAAACCGTGTTCCAGCACCGTCAGCTGGTCCACGGTTGTGCACGGGCACTCCCTCCTGCCCAGCCTGGTTCCAGCACGCCTGCTGTTTCTGGGTAGTATCAACGTCACTTTGCCACCAATACGTTGTCCTGTCGTGTTGCGGTCGGGTTAGCCGAGTCTATGGTGCCTGCAGTTTCGGTGCTTCCTATGTGGGCTGCGGGTTCTGGTAATAAAGGCTGGTTCCGTAGTGCCAATAGGACAAGCACCCCCTGTAGGACTGTGGGTTTCGGTAACTGCGGCTGGCTCACGGCCTTGCAACTTTTTTTTTTTCCTGGGTACCTTCTGCTACCCATCCGGGTCCCAGCACCGTCAGCTGGTTCTCGGCAGAGCCTTTGGCCTAGGTGCCTCCTTGGTATCCGAGTTCCAGCAATGTCTGCTGGTCCTTGGTAGTGCTTTGTAGCACAGGTACCTCCTGCTTAGAAACCATGTTACAGCACCGTCAGCTGGTCCACGGTTCTCCCATTGGCTCTTGTTCCTTCTGCTGCCCCACCGGGTTCCAGCACCGTCAGCTGGTCCTTGCTAGTGTCATTTGCTCTTGCAGCTTCTGCTACCCATCCGGGTTCCAGCACCGTCAGCTGGTTCTCGGCAGTGCCATTGGCCTAGGTGCTTCCTTCTTGGTATCCGAGTTCCAGCAACGTCTGCTGGTCCTTGGTAGTGCTTTGGAGCACAGGTACCTCCTGCTTAGTAACCGTGTTCCAGCAACGTCAGCTGGTCCACGGTTGTGCCATTGGCTCTTGTTCATTCTGCTGCCCTTCCGGGTTCCAGTACTGTCAGCTGGTTCTCGGCAGTTCCTCAGCCTTCTTGTACCTTCTGCTACTTTTCCAAGTTCAACCTTGTGGAAATGGTTTTTGATTCTCACTCTGGATCTCCCTGACAATGACCCTGAAGATGACAACCCTGAAGACCACACAGAAGAATACCTAAAAGATGACTCTGAAGAAGATGACCAAGAGGACAAAGAACAGGAAGACAACCACCAAGATGCAGAACAACAAGAGACAGAAGACCAAGAAGCATAAAAACCAAAAGCAGAAGAACATGAAGCATAAGACTAAAAATAAGAGCAAATGATATTATCTAATTTATAAGCAGAAGAAGACTAAGCAGTGTATGGGGGTGAGTCCGTTCCTACTCGTGGTGCCCCTGGAAAAGGCCTGCTGCTGCTGCAGGCCAAACTGAACTCGGACAAATCCTGTTGTAAATCTTTTGTGACAGGCTGAACGGAAGGTGTAATCTTCAAACTTTTGTAGATAACAACTACAGGAATGCCTGACACAAATAAGAATATGATGAAGAAGAATAGGAAAAAGATGAAGAAGTAGAATATGAAGAAGAATAAAAGAAGAAGAATAAAAGAAGAAGAATAAAAGAAGAAGAAGAAGAAGATACTGCTGCTGCTGAAGATGATGAAGGAGAAAGTGTGGGAGAAGTAAAAAAGAAGGTGAAGAGCATGGATGTAGTGAAACATACATATCTGACAAAAAATTAAAGACTTTAACATAGTCAATATCTTTGTAACTACGAACGTCTTTAAAAAAAAAAAAATCCTGCTATTCCATTTGATTGGGCTAAAGCTCTATGGCTTTTATGTCTCCTACACCTCCCACAATACATTCTACATTATTATTAGTTGTTTTTCTCCATGTAGAATTAACCGACAGGGAAAGAAAGGGTTTTTTTTAATTCCGATATTTCTGTTCCATTGACTTGAATGGGACTTCCGGGATCGGAATCGGCGATACCCGATACTTTTTTTTAGATCGGCCGATCCATTCCGATACGATATTTTTCAGTATCGGGTGGTATCGCTCAACACTACTCATCACTATTCTTCTGGCTTTCATTCTGTAAGATGAAGTTGCCTAAAGAATGAGCACTTCATTTATTTTGAGTGCTTCAGGATTTCTGAAGCATGAAGCTGATAAAAGATGTGGCATAAGACTGAACATGTGCACAGCAGTGTCATTTCAACCCCTTATCGACATCTGCCGTACATGTACAGATCAAGTCTGTAGCAGGTGTATGGATCGGACTCACAGGGTGAGCTCACCCCATACCCGGCAGGTAATGCCTGTGTGTTACAGCAAGGACCTGCCCTAACACCCGGTGGTAGCACAAAGCACCACCGGTGTGATTCTTAACCTGTTAAATGCCACTGGCAAATTCTGATAGCAACCTTAACATCATTCAAAGTGACCATCGGTGTGCCTGTGACATGATCGTGGGTCGCCGTAGCATTGCTATGACAGCAGGAGGTCTGTTGAAGACCTCCATTCTTGCCATTACAGAGCTCCCTTGAAACCCAGCCTTTGGCCAGCCTTGAAGGAAGACTATGACTTTTACTATATACAGCAATGCTGTGATATTGCTGTATATAGCACAAGCAATCAGACAATTGCAGGTTATAGTCCCCTAAAAGGATTAACAAATGAAGCGAAAAATAAAAAATAAAAAGTTTTAAAATAAATAATCAAATGTTCAAATCACCAGCTTTTCCTCATTAAAAAATAAAGATAATACAAAAATACACGTGTTATCGCTGCACTCAGTAACATCCAATCTATCAAAATATAAAAATAATTAATCCAATCGGTAAACACTGTAAACTGATAAAAATCAAGAACGCCAAAATTACCATATATGCTTGTGTGTAAGCGGACCCCCTAATTTTGCCACAAAAAACTGGGAAAAGTTATTGACTCTTGTATAAGCCTAGGGTGGAAAATGCAGCAGCTACTGGTAAATTTCAAAAATAAAAATAGATACGAGTAAAAGTAAAATTAATTGAGACATCAGTAGGTTAAATGTTTTTGAATATCCATATTGAATCAGGAGCCCCATATAATGCTCCATACAGTTCATGATGAGCCCCATAAGATGCCACATACAAAATACACCCCATATAATGCTGCACAAAGGTTAATAATGGCCCCATAAGATGCTCCATAGAATAATATGCCCCATATGCCGCTCCATAAAGGTTATGGCCCCATAAGATGTTCCATAGATTATGCCCCCACATGATGCACCATAGATTATGCACTCATAAGATGCTCCATAGATTATGCCCCCATAAAATGCTCCATAGATTATGCCCCAATAAAATGCTCTATAGATTATGCCCCCATAAGATACTCCATAGATTAAGCCCCAATAAGATGCTCCATAGATTATGCCCCCATAAGATGCTCCATAGATTATGCCCCAGTAAGATGTTCCATAGATTATGCCCCAATAATATGCTCTATAGATTATGCCCCCATAAGATGCTCCATAGATTATGCCCTAGTAAGATGTTCCATAGATTATGCCCCAATAATATGCTCCATAGAATATGCCCCCATAAAATGCTCCATAGGTTATGCCCCATATGCTGCCCCATAGAATATGCCCCATATGCTGCCCCATAGAATATGCCCCATATGCTGTGCCATAGACTATGCCCCCATATGCTGCTCCATAGAATATGCCACCATATGCTGCTCCATAGAATATGCCCCCATATGCAGCTCCATAGATTATGCCCCCATATGCTGCTCCACAGATTATACCTCCATATGCTGCCCCACAGAATATGCCCCATATGCTGCTCCATAGAATATGCCCCCATATGCTGCTCCATAGATTATGCCCCCCATTCGCTGCCCCATAGAATATGCCCCCATATGCTGCTCCATAGACTATGCCCCCATATGCTGCTCCATACAACTCGTCCCACAAAACATAAGCCCTCACATGGCCATATTGATGGAAAAATGAAAAAGTTATGACTCTGGGAAGAAGTGGAGCGAAAAATGAAAACGCAATACCTGAAAAAGCTCCGGTCATTAAGGGGTTAATGACAGAAAAACCCACAATGGTGACAGAAATAACTTGAATCTGACAAAAGTAATAATAAATAAAAAATCCATGAAAATGAACAAATGAAAGTCAAACATTGTGTTTCAACCATGCTTCCACAGAATTAAAAAAAAAATAAAACTCATGAAATAGGCCTGGACAGAAATGATGGTACTCTTAACTTAATATTTTGGTGCACAACCTTTTGAGGCAATCACTGCAATCAAACAATTCCTGTAACTGGTGATGAGACTTCTGCACCCCTCGACAGGTATTTTGGCCCACTCCTCAAGAGCAAACTGCTCCAGCTGTCTAGTGTTTGAAGGTTGCCTTTTCCAGATAAGATGTTTCAGGTCTTTTCCAAAGATGCTCAATCAGAGCTCATAGAAGGCCACTTCAGAATAGTCCAATGTTTTCCTCTTAGCCATTCTTGGGTGTTTTTATCTGTGTGTTTTGGGTCGTTATCCTGTTGCAAGACCCATGACCTGCGACTGAGACCAAGCTTTCTTACCCTGGGCAGCACATTTCTCTCTAGAACCCCTTGATAGTCTTGAGATTTCATTGTACCCTGCACAGATTCTAGACACCCTGTGCCAGATGCAGCAAAAAAGCCCCAAAACATAACAGAGCCTCCTCCGTGTTTCACAGTAGGGACAGTGTTCTTTTCTTGATATGCTTCATTTTTCCGTCTGTGAACATAGAGCTGATGTGCCTTGCCAAAAAGTTCCATTATTGTCTCATCTGTCCATAGGACATTCCCCCCAGAAGCTTTGTGGCTTGTCAATATGTAGTTTGGCAAATTCCAGACTGGCTTTTTTATGATTTGCTTTCAACAATGGTGTGCTCCTTGGTCATCTCCCATGAAGTCCACTTTGGCTCATACAACGACGGATGGTGTGATCTGACACTGATGTTCCTTGAGCTTTAAGTTCACCTTTAATCTGTTTAGAAGTTTTTCTGGGCTCTTTTGTTACCATTCGTGTTATCCATCTCTTTGATTTGTCATCTATTTTCCTCCTGCGGCCACGTCCAGGGAGGTTAGCTACAGTCCCATGGAGCTTAAATTTCTGAATAATATGTGCAACTGTAGTCACAGGAACATCAAGCTGCTTGGAGATGGTCTTATAACTTTTACCTTTAACTTGTTTGTCTATAATTTTCTTTCTAATCTCCTGAGACAGCTCTTTCCATCGCTTCCTCTGGGCCATGTTGGGTGTGATACACACCATATCACCAAACAGCACAGTGAGTATCCATAGCCCTCTATACAGACCCAATCACTGATTCCAAGACACCTGTGATGCTAATTAGTGATGCACACACAGCCCAATATTGAATGAAAAAAGGCTTTATTAATACAATGCCAGACAGACAAGGATAATTAACCCCTTAGTGACAGAGCCAGTTTGCAGTTTAATGACCAGGCCAATTTTTACAATTCTGACCACTGTCATTTTATGACGTTATAACTCTGGAACGCTTTAACGGATCCTGCTGATTCTGAGAAAGTTTTTTTTATGACATATTGTACTTCATATGCAGTGGTAAAATTTCTTCGATATGTCTTGTGTTTATGAAAAAAACGGAAATATGGCGAAAATTTTGAAAGTTTTGCAATTTTAAAACTTAAAATTTTTAGGTCCTTTAATCAGAGAGATGCATCACACAAATTTCTTAATAAATAACATTTCCCACATGTCTACTTTACATCAGCACAATTTTGGAAACCAAATTTTTTTTTGTTAGGAAGTGATAAGGGTTAAAAGTTGACTAGTGATTTCTCATTTTCACAACAAAATTTACAAAATCATTTTTTTAGGGACCACATCATATCATTTTGAGGGGTGTACATGACAGAAAATACCCAAAAGTGACACCGTTCTAAAAACTAGACCCCTCAAGGTGCTCAAAACCACATTCAAGAAGTTTATTAATCCTTTACGTGCTTCACAGGAACTAAAGCAATGTGCAAGTAAAAAATTAACATTTAACTTTTTTTGCAAAAAATTAAATTCAGAACCATTTTTTTTATTTTCACAAGTGTTAAAAGAGAAAATGAACAACAAACTTTGTTGTGCAATTTCTCCTGAATACGCTGATACCCAAAATGTGGGGGTAAACCACTTTTTCAGCGCACGGCAGAGCTCACAAGGGAGGGAGTGCCGTTTGTCTTTTTCAACGCAGAATTGGCTGGAATTGAGATCGGATGCCATATTACGTTCGGAGAGCCCCTGATGTTACTAAACAGTGGAAACCCCCAACAATTGACCCCATTTTGGAAACTAGACCCATTAAGGAACTTTTCTAGATGTGTGGTGAGCACTTTGAACCTTCAAGTGCTTCACAGAAGTTTATAACATAGAGCCGTGAAAATAAAAAATCATTTTTTTTCCACAAAAATGATATTTTCGCCCCCAAATTTTTATTTTTACAAGGGTAACAGGAGAAATCATACCCTCACAGTTGTTGTGCAATTTGTCCTGAGTATGCTGATACCCCATATGTGGGGGTAAACCACTGTTTGGGCACACGGCAGAGCTCAGAAGGAAAGGAGTACCGTTTGACTTTTTCAATGCAGAATTGGCTGGAATTGAGATTGGACGCCATGTCGCTTTTGGAGAGACCCTGGTGTGCCTAAACAGTGAAAAAATCCCACAAGTGACACTATTTTGGAAACTAGACCCCTTAAGGAACTTATCTAGTTGTGTGGTGAGCACTTTGAACCCCCAAGTGCTTCACAGAAGTTTATAGCGCAGAGCAGTGAAAATAAAATAATCACGTTTTTTTCCTCAAAAATGATAATTTAGCCCGCTATGTTTTATTTTCTCAAGGGTAACAGGAGAAATTGGACAACAAAAGTTGTTATGCAAGTTGTCCTGAGTACGATGATACCCCATGTGTGGGGGGAACCACTGTTTGTGCTCATGGGAGAGCCTGCAAGGGAAGGAGCACCATTTTGGAATGCAGACTTTGATGGAATGGTCTGCGGGCGTCATGTTGTGTTTGCAGTGCCACTTATGTGTCTAAACTGTATAAACCCCCCCCACAAGTGACCCCATTTTGGAAATTAGACCCCTGAAGGAGCTTATCTAGATATGTGGTGAGCACTTTGATCTCCCAAGTGCTTCACAGAAGTTTATAGACGCAGAGCCGTGAAAATTAAAAATCATTTTTTTTCCTCAAAAATGATATTTTAGCCCATTATTTTTTATTTTCCTAAGGGTAACTGGAGAAATTGGACCATAAAAGTTGTTGTGCAATTTGTCCTGAGTACGCTGATACCCCATATGTGGGGGGAACCACTGTTTGGACGCATTGGAGAGCTCGGAAGAGAAGGAGCACCATTTTGGAATGCAGACTTTGATGGAATGGTCTGCGGGCATCAGGTTGCATTTGCAGAACCGCTGATGTGCCTAAACAGTATAAACCCCCCATAAGTTACCCCATTTTGGAAACTAGACCCCCCAAGGAGCTTATCTAGATGTGTGGCGAGAACTTTGAACCCCCAAGTGCTTCACAGAAGTTTATAATGCAGAGCTGTGAAAATAAAAGTCTTTTTGTTTTCCACAAAAGTGATTTTTTTTAGCCCCCAATTTTTTTTATTTCCTCAAGGGTAACAGGAGAAATTAGACCCCAAAGTCGGTAAATAGTGGAGACCCCTCAATTCTTGCTCCAACCGTAATCCCAACACAACCCTAACCCTAATCCCAGCCCTAATTCCTAATCCTAATTCTAACCCTAATCCTAATTCGCCCTAAGCCTAATTCTAACCCTAACCCTAATTCTAACCCTAGCCCTAACCCTAATTCCAACCCTAACTCTAATTCCAACCCTAACCCTAATTCCAACCCTAACCCTAGCCCTAACCCTAGCCCTAGCCCTAAGCCTAATGGAAAAATGAAAAAAAATTTTTTCTTTATTTCAATATGTTTGCCTAACTAAGCGGGTGATAAACGGGTGGTTATTTACTATTATTTTTATTTTGATCACTATGATAGTTTATCATAGTGATCAAAATGAATCTGTCAGCCGGCAGATTCGCGGCAGGCTTACTGCGCATGCGCCCGCCATTTTCTTCCGGATCCAAGATGGCGGCGCCCACCGGAGGACGCCGGCGGGACAGAGGACCACCGGGAGGTATAGAGGGGGATTGGGGACCCTATTTCTCTCTCCTATATGGGTGCTAAAGTCTAATATGTGGCAATCCTTTTCGGCCAAAAATTCATATATTCTTTTATTAGCACATCCATGTGTTTGAATTTGGTATAGCACACATATGCTTATACATTATATTCCTGTGTTATAGGATCTATTTATTATCTATATGCATATATGCTAGCTGCTGTCCCTTATGAGATTGGATTCATGAGCGTCCCTCTCAATATACTATTTACATAATTACCTACTGGGTGGTGGTTCTATTTGAGTATTATACTCTTAATATTTTTATTGTCATATATCCTTGCTATGCACTTTCTTTACATGTTATTGGCTGCATGTTTTTATAAGTGTTTTTAATTATCCTTGTCTGTCTGGCATTGTGTTAATAAAGCCTTTTTTCATTCAATATTGGGCTGTGAGTGCATCACTGTTGCGCATCTTTCCTTTTCTTTTTTGGTATAGCATAATTTGGCGCAAGCTTGCACCTAGCTAGAATATTCTCTGTGGTGCCCACCTTTCCATTTATACACATACTAATTAGTGGACACACCTTGATTTAACATGACCCTTTTGTCACATTATTTTCAGGAGTACCATCATTTCTGTCCAGGCCTATTTCATGAGTTTTATTTTTTTTTTAATTCTGTGGAAGCATGGTTGAAAAGCAATGTCTGACTTTCATTTTCTCATTTTGATAGATTTTTTTATTATTACTTTATTTATTACTCGTCAGATTCACGATATTTCTGTGACCATTGTGTTTTTTTCTGCCATTAAATGAGAGGTGCAAACAATTTTGACCATGTGGGTAATCTAAGTTTCTGTATTGCTGGGATATATGGGTTACTATTATGGATTTAAATGACGGTCATAGGAGCGGATGAATAAGACCAGGACAAGAGGTTTGAAGTTTACCAACGCGTTTCAACGGTAACCCGTCTTCATCAGACGGGTGGTAAACTTCAAACCTCTTGTCCTGGTCTTATTCCTGCACTCCTATGACCATCATTTACCTTCGGTTTTGCAATTATCCTCTTTAAAAAGGCTTACGGCTGGAGTAGCGGTGGACCTGAATTTTCAATTACTCTCTTGGCCATATTCACAGCGCTCCTGCTCAACCGCTATTCTTTATTACCTATACTATTGTGGATTTATCACAGTTCAAATCAGTAGAAACTACTCCGGATTTACATTGTATGGCAATAATGACTTTGTGGCATTTTGTAAAAGGTTTCAGAAGTCAAAGTGTTGTAATTAGAGTCCATTTCATCTGTATGGTAATGAATTATTTGTATGGTCTGGTCCATATAAATAACAGCTGCTGCTCCTGTTGATGATGTCAGAGAATGTTGGAGTCTCTGACTCCACCCCCTTGCATTATGACATCACACACATTATGTGAGGAGCTGCAGAGCCAACATTCCATTTGAGGGTTGCAGTTACTGGAGAGAGAGGTAAGTCGGCTCTATGTCACTTCTTGTGCCCTTCCTTCACTTCTATCATCTATTTCTCATGTATTTTTTATTCATTAAGTAGCCTTTATTGTATATAATAAAAGAAGGTCCAAAACAAATAGTGAACTCTCAGATTAGGTGATGTCCAGGTCTTAAAGAATTTTTCCACTAGTAAAGGGAGATATAGGATGTGACGGGATTTATCTCCAAGCACAGACATGACAATGATTTACCCATTATCCATCATATTTTCTTGGTTTCTGACGTTCTTGCTCATCAGATCCATAGAATAATTCAGCGATAACTGGAACTTGAAGATGTCTCAATTTTTGGGACATGTATTGTTTTAGAATCATCCAAATCTGGGAGATGAAAGTTATATCATGTAAATGGAACATATTGAACCACAAGAAAATTATGTAATTGCCAGGTGTTATTGAGACATATGGTAATATGCAGTCCAGATCAAAAATATAAATGCAATCAATATTGGTAAATTCTTGTACAACACCAAAGTATATACATATTAGCTCCATATGGTGAAACTTTTCAAATACTTCCCCAAATGTGGAAGATAGCCCTTCAGAACAAAATGGCTCTTGGCTACCTGTTAGCAATTGAAGGTGGAACTTGTGCTGTTATAGGTGGGGAATGCTGCTCCTAGAATGAGAAACATGGATAAGATAAAGGAGCTACACCAAAAAGCTAGAGATACAGCAAAGGAGAGATGGAATCCCTTCTCCTGAATGGGGTGTATCGAAGATTGGTTAAACAATATACTCTCAACTTAGCTAAAGCCCATAGTGGTAGTGATAGGATTCATTGTATTGATGTTGATTGCCTATAAATTATTAATGTGATGTGTTTATCATTGCAGAAAATGAATTATATATTGGTGTGACTGGAGGACACAGACAGAAGATGGCCCCTGTGCAAGAACAATATATGAGCCCTTTGCAACCCAATAGCTCATCATAAAGCACAATTCCATCTGCTTTGGAGGTGGAAATCTGCCCCCTTACCTCTTGGACCCGTGAGTAACCCCAAAAGTTGTACCAATAGTATTGAGTGAATGCTTAGATGAAATGGCAGCTGTAAGGCAAAGTTCACATTCGGGCAGTACATCCTCCGTTAAGCCCAACCTACTTCCGCATACTTTTGCATGCGGCTGCATATCTATCTTTAACATTGGGTATGCAGGACATGTGGATGTCTGCGGATGTCTCCGCATGCGTCGTTTTGAAGTGCCTGCCGCAACATATTGCATCTGGCTGCAAAACAACGCTTGTGCATGCATCTGCATACATCCGGGGGCTTAACAGAGGAAGTACGCAGCCCTCCGCAAAGCAATGCTACGCAAATGTGAAACCAGCCTAAGGCAGTCAGGAATGGATTTCTGACATCCCATGATCTATGCAGACTAGCTGCATACTTCATGAAGTATGGGCTGTCAACAAGTGTTACTTCATTATAGGCAGGAACACAGTTAGTGCAGGTCTGCTCAACTACCTTCATCCTACTAGATAGATAAGAATGGATAAATGTGTGTATGCGTTAGTAAAGATTGAGTGAATGCTTAGATGAAATGGCAACTATAAGGCAGCAGGAATGGATGTTTGACATCCGATGATCTATGTAGACTAGCTGCATACTTCATCAAGTATGGGCTGTCAACATGTGTCATTTTGCGATAGGCAGAAACATAGCGCAGGTCTGGACAGCTGTCATCATCCTAGTTGGTAGGTAAGGCCGCTTTCACATTTGCGCTTTATAGCGCAGCGACGGCCTGCGCACGGCCGCCGCTAAGCCCCGCCCCCTCCCGGCTCCCTGCCCGCCCCATCCGGTCATCGCCGCCTACTAGCGCACATGGATGCTTGCGATCTGCGCACCCTATCTTTAGCATAGGGTGCGCATATCGTGTGCTGGCCGTGCGCTAGCAGGATTTTGCCGTGTGCTGCGCACTTTTGAAGGTGCGCCCGTGTGCGCTGAACGCAGCATGTTGCATTTCGGCGCGCACGGCGCACCTTCAAAAGTGCACAGCGCACGGCAAAATCCTGTTAGCGCACGGCCAGCACACGATCTGCGCACCCTATGCTAAAGATAGGGTGCGGAGATCGCAAGCGTCCATGTGCGCTAGTAGGCGGCGATGACCGGATGGGACGGGCAGGGAGCTGGGAGGGGCGGGGCTTAGCGGCGGCCGTGCGCAGGCCGTCGCTGCGCTATAAAGCGCAAATGTGAAACCGGCCTTACCTACCTTACCTGAGTGAATGCTTAGATGAAATGGCAGCTGTAAGGCAAAGTTCACATTCGGGCAGTACATCCTCAGTTAAGCCCCACCTACTTCCGCATATTTTTGCATGCGGCTGCATATCTATCTTTAACATTGGGTAAGCAGGACATGTGGATGTCTGCGAATGTCTCCTCATGCGTCGTTTTGAAGTGCCTGCCGCAACATATTGCATCAGGCTGCAAAACAATGCATGTGCACACATCTGCATACATCCGGGGGCTTAACAGAGGAAGTACGCAGCCCTCTGCAAAGCAACGCTACGCAAATGTGAAACCAGCCTAAGGCAGTCAGGAATGGATGCCTGACATCCCGTGATCTATGCAGACTAGCTGTATACTTCATGAAGTATGGGCTGTCAACAGGGGTAATTTCACGATAGGCAGATTGAGTGAATGCTTAGATGAAATGGCAACTATAAGGCAGTCAGGAATGGATGTCTGACATCCCATGATCTATGCAGACTAACTGCATACTTCATGAAGTATGGGCTGTCAACAAGTGTTATTTCACGATAGGCAGGAACATAGTTAGTGCAGGTCTGCTCAACTACCTTCATCCTACTAGATAGATAAGAATGGATAAATGTGTGTGTTTGCGTTAGTAAAGATTGAGTGAATGCTTAGATAAAATGGCAACTATAAGGCAGCAGGAATGGATGTTTGACATCCGTTGATCTATGTAGACTAGCTGCATACTTCATGAAGTATGGGTTGTCAACAAGTGTCATTTCGCGATAGGCAGAAACATAGCGCAGGTCTGGACAGCTGTCATCATCCTAGTAGGTAGATAAGTATGAGTATATGTGTATATGCTTTAGTAAAGATTGAGTGAATGCTTAGATGAAATGGCAACTATAAGGCAGCAGGAATGGATGTTTGACATCCGATGATCTATGTAGACTAGCTGCATACTTCATGAATTATGGGCTGCCAGCAAGTGTCATTTCACAATAGGCAGATTGAGTGAATGCTTAGATGAAACGGCAACTATAAGGCAGTCAGGAATGGATGTCTGACATCCCATGATCTATGCAGACTAGCTGCATACTTCATGAAGTATGGGCTGTCAACAAGTGTTACTTCATTATAGGTAGGAACATAGTTAGTGCAGGTCTGCTCAACTACCTTCATCCTACTAGATAGATAAGAATGGATAAATTTGTGTGTATGCGTTAGTAAAGATTGAGTGAATGCTTAGATGAAATGGCAACTATAAGGCAGCAGGAATGGATGTTTGACATCCGATGATCTATGTAGACTAGCTGCATACTTCATCAAGTATGGGCTGTCAACATGTGTCATTTCGCGATAGGCAGAAACATAGCGCAGGTCTGGACAGCTGTCATCATCCTAGTTGGTAGGTAAGGCCGGTTTCACATTTGCGCTTTATAGCGCAGTGACGGCCTGCGCACGGCTGCCGCTAAGCCCCACCCCCTCCCGGCTTCCTGCCCGCCCCATCCGGTCATCGCCACCTACTAGCGCACATGGACGCTTGCGATCTGCGCACCCTATCTTTAGCATAGGGTGCGCATATCGTGCGCTGGCCGCGCGCTAGCAGGATTTTGCCGTGCGCTGCGCACTTTTGAAGGTGCGCCCGTGTGCGCCGAACGCAGCATGTTGCATTTCGGCGCGCACGGCGCACCTTCAAAAGTGCACAGCGCACGGCAAAATCCTGCTAGCGCACGGCCAGCGCACGATCTGCGCACCCTATGCTAAAGATAGGGTGCGGAGATCGCAAGCGTCCATGTGCGCTAGTAGGCGGCGATGACCGGATGGGGCTGGCAGGGAGTCGGGAGGGGGCGGGGCTTAGCGGCGGCCGTGCGCAGGCCGTCGCTGCGCTATAAAGCGCAAATGTGAAACCGGCCTAAGTATGAGTATATGTGTGTATATGCTTTAGTAAAGATTGAGTGAATGCTTAGATAAAATGTCAGCTATAAGGTAGCCAGGAATGGATGTCTGACATTTCATGATTTATGTAGACTAGCTCTATACTTCAAGGAGTATGGGCTGTCAGCAAGTGTCATTTCACAATAAGGCTATGTGCCCACGTTGCATGTTAAAACGGACACTGAAACCCGGACTCCTTCCCAGAAATCGCGCATTTTTTTCCGTGATTTCACCGCGATTCTGTTCGCGATTTTGCCGCGAATTTCTCAAGCACTTTCCAAGCGATTTGAAGCATCGCTTGGAAAGTGATTGACAGGTTGGTCACACTCGTCAAACATAGTGTTTGACAAGTGTGAGCAGCTTTTTACTATTGAGGCCGCCTATGCGGCCTCAATAGTAAAAGATAAAATGTTAAAAATGATAAAATAATAAAAAATCGGGGTATATTTACCTTCCGACGTCCCGCGCTGCCATCCCGGGCCTCAGCATTCCCAGTAATGCCTTGCGAGACCTGTGATGACGTTGGTCTCGCGTTACTATAGCAATCTCGCGAGACCGCTAGAGTCACGCGAGACTACGTCATCACAGGACCTTGCCGCAAGGCATTACTGGGACCGCTTAGGCCGGGAATGCAGCGCGGGACGTCGGAAGGTAAATATACCCCGATTTTTTATTTTTTATTCTTTTTTTTACAGGGGTATGGTACCCAGGGCCTGGAGGACAGTCTCCTCTCCTCCACACCGTGGGTACCAACTGCACATGAGACGCTTAACTTCCCGCATGGTGGGCATAGCCACATGCGGGAAGTAAGCGATTCTCATGCATTCCTATGGGTGCGGAATCACGGCAATTCTTTGCGATTCCGCACAAAAGAATGATCATGCTGCGATTTTTTCCGCGATGCGCTTCCACCGTGGAAAAAAGCGCAGCATTAGCACAGCATGTGCGGAATGCCATAGGAATGCATGGGGTGCATTCTGTACACGATTTTTAAACGTTTTTGCAGCGTTTTCGCTCCGAAAATCGCGGCAAAAATGCTTAAAAATCGCATCGTGGGCACACAGCCTAAGGGTATGTGCACACGTTGCGAATTGCTGTTTGGAATTTTCTGCATCTTTTGGCAGAATCCGCAGGTCAAATTCCAAGCGTTTTTTATGCAGATTTCCTGCGGATTTCTTGCGGATTTAGTGCGGATTTGCTATGCATTTTTACACCTCCGGATTCCTATAATGGAATGAGTGTAAAACGCTGCAAAATCCGCACAAAGAATTGACATGCTGCTAAAAACACAGCGTTTCCGCACTGATTTTTCCGCAGCATGTGAGCAGCATTTTTTTCCCCCCATAGAATAACATTGTACTGTAAATCACTTGCGGATCTGCAGCAAATCCCCAGCTGCAAATACGCTGCGGATCCGCAGTAAATACGCAACATGTGCACATACCCTAAGCAGGAATAGGGCTGCCATCACGGCATTAGTGCCCCTACTAGTGTATAGGGTCGAGTGAGCAGAAGCAAAGAGGGGGTCCGGACACACTGGTAGCCTGGGACCCCCTTTCTTTCCTTCTGCTCACCGGGTCCAAGGGGTAACAGTTCAGGGCCACTTGCACACTAGGTGATAACACTGCACAGTTAAATGCTAAATCACCTGCAGTGACTCACTGAGCTGAAATCTTGGTATGTTTATGCTCACAAGACGCAGACTCACACTGCACACATACCACCCACACAGTGATGGTGGTGGCGGTGCTAACCTTATGTTCATTGTCTTGATTTGTTATATGTGTTGTCTTTTTTGTTTTGTTTGTTTTCTCTTTTGTTATTGGCGCTATCATTTTGCACTTGACGCAACTGACTAAAGGATTTAACTAAATGACTCTTCTGAAAAATAGATTTAGTTAACAAAATGTTTAGCGGGAATGTGTTACGGAATGTACATTATGTGCTTTGCATTGACCACTCTCTAGTTATTATTAACCAATGTGGTTGTGAGATGATTAAAAGGCATTCAGCATAGCCTATATTTCTATTTTCCATTCAAAATTGGTGCTGAAATTCAATAAAGTCCATATTAGTAAGTACCGTATCATCTCAACCACATTCATCAGCAATAACCAGAATATGGTCAATCCTTTTAACCCCTTTCTGACATTGGGTGTAACTGTACACCGATGCCGGACTCCCCTTATTTGGTGCGGGCTCCGGCGCTGAGCCCGCACTTTTCCGGGTACATGACAGCTGACCTATACAGCCGACATGTGCCTGCAACAGCCGTGGGTGGAATCGCAATCCACCTGCCGCTGTTAACTAGTTGAATGCCACTATCAATCTCTGACAGCGGCTTTTAAATCATGCTTACTGGAAGCGCGTCACTAATCCCGCCCATCGGTGACCCCATCACATAATCGGGGGTCACTGATGGGGTCACTGACAACCAGAGGTCTGTAGCAGATGTCTATTGTTGTCATTGCCAGATTGCAATGAGTGCCACTCCATGGTCAGCGCTCATAGCAAGTGAGCATTTCTGCTACCCAGGCGATCTGAACATCGCCTGTGTGTAGCAGAAGCGATAAAAGTATTGCAGTTTCTAGTCTCCCATGGAAAGTATTGAAGCATGCAAACAGTAAAAAAAGGTTTTTAAAAATTAAAAAAATATAAAAAGTTCAAATCGTCCCCCTTCGCCCCATTCAAAATAAAACAATAAAAAAATCAAATATGCACATATTTGGTATCGCCGCATTCAGAGTCACCCGATCTATCAATGTAAACAAAGAATTAACCCGATTGCTGAACAGTGTAACAAGAAAAAAAAATTAAAACGCCATAATTACGGTTTTTTGGACGCTACATTGCAATTAATTGCAATAACGGTTGATAAAAAAATCATTTCCACAGCAATAAGAATGTCAGCTCAACGCATTAAAAATAAGCCCTCACCCAACCCCAGATCACGAAAAATAAAAGCGCTACATGTCACGGAAAATGGCACCTTTTTTTATTTAATTAACAAATTTTGATTTTTTTTTCACCACTTAGATAAAAAAGAACCTAGTGTCGCAAAAAATGAAAATTTCTTTGGAAAAATAAAGAAAAATCTATTGAAACAGAAAAAAACAAAAACGGAAATTCAAAAACTGAAATATCCTTGATCGTTAAGTGGTTAATCACAGTTTAATGTTTTGGAAGAATTTACTTTAAAGGGAACTTGTCACCCCTCAGGGCATTTTTAAGTAAAAGAGCCACCTTCAGCAGCACTAAGTACCTTTAAGGTACTGTCACACTTAGCGATGTACCAGCGATCCCGACCAGCGATATGACGCGGTCAGGATCGCTGGTACATCGCTAAGTGGTCGCTAGTGAGCTGCCACACAGGCAGATCTCACCAGCGACATCGCTGGGGACGGGGGTCGCTACTTACCTGTCACACCAGGCGATCCTGCGTTCTCCCGCCCGGCTCCACGCGTCGCTTGTCGTCACAGCAGGAAAAGCCGCAGGAAGCTGACGACGAGAAACAGTCCAGGATGTTCTCGCGCGATCAGCGATAACCAGCGGGGGAGCGGGTTGCAGGTATCAGACACAGCGATATCGCTAGCAATATCGCTATAACATCACAAGTTATAGCGATATTGCTAGCGATATCGCTTAGTGTGACAGTACCTTTAGGCTGCATTCTGTGAAGGTGGCTCTTATGTTTCTGATCACTGCGCATGCCCGAGAACTGTTGGCACAGCGCAGGCGCTGGCCATGTAACAGCAACACAGGAGGCAGCGCAAAGATGAAAAAGGGGGATGATGAATCTTTTACTTAAAAACGCCCTGGGGGGTGACAATAATCTGCAAACCTGAAAGGCAAATTATAAAAAAATAAATTACAATCTGGTATCAATTGGCTTAAAAATGTATGTGACACATTCCCTTAAAGAAAAATAAATAAGAATATACCTAAAAAAAGAGTATTTGATATTTAAAGAAATGGTTGATAGGTTAGAGTAGAGTAGAGTAGGGCCCTGCCAAAAGAGTCTACCTTGTCGTGGTGGCAGGCTTAAAAAATCTTTTGGTCAAAACAAAAGCTGTTGGCTAAGTGTGTGACATGGTTTTTGATTGTGTAAGGTTCTAGAAGGAACGCGAGATGCAATGACGGGACGCAGGCAGAGCAAGGGTTAACAGATTTATTTACAGGGGAATACTCCACGCAGGGAGGTAAAGAGTTAAACAGCATAAATGGAAAAGGGAGATAAAGGGTTAGACAGAGGAGACAAACGGTACATTAAGGTAAAGGATGTAGCAGCGGTTGAGATAATGGCAGTTCGTTAGCACAGATGTAAGTGTTCTGTCCCCACATGAGGCGAATGGAGGTGTAGTTGATTGGGGCTGAGAGAGATTCCTACCTTCCGTTTCCTCAATGCAGAGCAGACAGGACAATTATACAACCAAAATGTGAGCACATATTCTATTAAATAGATATAACTATATAGAAATAAGATCACCATAAAAGATTTTTTGATTCAATACAAAATTTATTTAGTAAAATACTGACAATGTCTATGATAACAAGTCATAACAGAAAAATATTTATTGTGAGAATTGATACACAACGTGAAACCTCATCACAGAACCCATGAGGGACTCACTGAAGATGAACACCTAGAAATGGCTGAAGGTTCAAATAAATCAAAAACTGACTATATATTATAGAAGGCGTTTTAACGATATAAGTGTCTAAATATACCACCTCTATTCCAGTTACAAAGAACCTTAGGCACCAGTATTAGTCATAAGTAAATATACATATGTCTGGACTGCTTAGTCCTTGTAAAATAATAGTAGAATAATAGTATAAATAACACTACCACTGAATGGCTAATGATCAGTCCAGACACATGTCTAACAAACAGCCCAAATAAATTATCTAAGCATACCCACTAATGAGGGTGAAGTATTATACCTGAAGTCATGGTGCTGACAGCAAAAGGTAGGTGCCCCTGCAGGAGTCCCATCCCGCAACCTCGATGTACGTTTCGCCCTAAACAGCTTCGTCAGGAGGCAGGTAGGTAAACAGTTAAACAGCATAAATGGAAAAGGGAGATAAAGGGTTAGACAGAGGAGACAAACGGTACATTAAGGCAAAGAATATAGCAGCGGTTAAGATAACGGCAGTTCGTTAGCACAGATGTAAGTGTTCTGTCCCCACATGAGGCGAATGGAGGTGTAGTTTATTGGGGCTGGGAGATTCCTACCTTCCGTTTCCTCAATGCAGAGCAGACAGGACCATTGTTGCTGTTTTGCTGTTCATGCGTCCGGACAGATGATACACACCAGATATTGTGAAGTCCAGACTTGTTTATTGGAGATCTGGACATACAGCGTATGATTGGTAATGCAGTACTTCTCCAGAAATGCAGGTGTAATGACCAAGGTGGTACAGCAATGTGTGTGCAGCAAGGTGTGCAGCAAGTTGGTAGCAAGATGATTCAGCAAATTGAGTGAATTGTGTGTGTGGTCAAAAAACTGATGACTTTCACAGCCTGGTAAGCGCGTCTCTCCCGGGTGAAAAAGAAACTAGTAATGGCCACCGGCAGGAAGAGAAGGAAGTTACCTGACCTGGAAGTGGGAGGCATGTACTAGAATTACTTAGCTGCAGTCTGCTATACAGAAAAAGGAGGGCAGGTGGCAGTAGACCAAATGCAAAACTGAACACAAAGAAAGGTAAGATAACACAACTATATAAGCATACAATCATAACCTTACATGGAACAGCACACTCCCCGTCTGAAATTCCGTAAGGGATTTCACTATATTAATGTTTTTTGTTTAAGTAAAGGTCAATAACCTAGAAAGGAAACACAATATGAATGCAATAATCACAACCTCAAAACGAGGTAGATGACAGTCAGTTTCTGAGACAATCCAATGGTACCCATCTTCGGATCGGAGAAGCCGCACTAGGCCAAACTGTCTCCGACCCAACAGTAATCCAATGGACGAAGTAGTAGGGCAGTGTTCTGTTCGTGGTTCATCCTACCGGAACGTCCTCAATTGGTAGTATCAATACGAGCTCGTGGATTGGCCTCTGAAATGTCTTAGGCTCGCCTTTCCTAAGGACCTTCAGCTCCACCTCCCGGACCTTACCATCTTGACTAGGGAAAGTCTTTGTAACGATTCCCATAGGCCAGTCGATCCTTCGGGCTTGTTGTTCTTTCATTAGTACCACGTCTCCTTCTTTCAAGTTCAGTTTACTCTGTCGCCATTTTCTTCTTCCTTGGAGAGTCACGAGATACTCCTTTCTCCACCGGTTCCAGAAGTAATCAGCGAGGTACTGCACGCGTTTCCACTGTTTCTGATAGGTGTTTGCGTGAGTAAACTCTCCACTAACTGTTAGCGGGTTCCCGGTCTTTTGGGTGAGAAGAGTAGCTGGCGCAAGAATGGTCGGCATTTCGGGATCCATTGTCACTGGGACAAGGGGTCTTGAGTTGATTATGGCAGAAACTTCGGCCAGAAGAGTAACCAAGGTCTCATGCGTAAGCCTTGAAAAGTTCACGTCCATAAACATAGAATTCAGGATGTTGCGGGAGATCCCGATCATCCTTTCCCAGGAACCTCCCATGTGAGACCTATGCGGAGGATTGAAGATCCAGGTGCAACCTCTCTGCCAGTTGACCCTGAATTGGCTTGTTGTCAATATCCAGCTCTCGACATGCACCGATGAAGTTGCTTCCACGGTCAGACCTCAACTGTTTCACCGGTCCTCTGATCGCTAGAAACCGCCGGAGAGCGTTGATCAGACTGGATGTGTCCATAGACTCTGTTACCTCTATGTGGATGGCACGGACACTCATGCAAGTGAATAGTACAGCCCAACATTTGCTGTTAGCGTGGCCACCTCAAGTTCTGCGTGCAGATACCATCCATGGCCCAAAGACATCTAGGCGAACATAGGTGAAAGGCGGCTCGGCACTCAATCTGTCAGAGGGCAGGTTGGCCATTTGTTGATATACCTGTTTTCCTCTGGTTTTCCGACATTGCACACAGCGATGTAGTGATCCTGCTACACGTCTTTTCATACCTATGATCCAAAGCCCTGCAGACTGTAACTTGCCTTCTGTGATCTGCCTGCCTTGGTGCTCGGTTTATTCATGAAAGTGCCAGATCAGTAGATCATTGATATGATGTTTACTGGGAATGATGCAAGGATGTTGCTCTGAAGCCGCAATCTTGGCTTGATTTAAACGACCACCGACTCTCAGCAAACCAAAGCTGTCCATTACTGGATTCAAATGGGCAATGGGGCTTTTCAGAGGGATCTGCTGTTAAGAATCATAGAATCATAGAATCGTAGAGTTGGAAGGGACCTCCTGGGCCATCTGGTCCAACCCCCTGCTCAAAGCAGGATTCGCTAAATCATCCCAGTCAGATGTCTGTCCAGCCTCTGTTTGAAGACTTCCATTGAAGGAGAACTCACCACTTCTCGTGGCAGCCTGTTCCACTCATTGATCACTCTAACTGTCAAAAAGTTTTTTCTAATATCTAATCTGTGTCTCCTCCCATTCAGTTTCATCCCATTGCTTCTAGTCTTTCCTTGTGCAAATGAGAATAAAGTTGATCCTTCTACAATGTGACAGCCCTTTAGATATTTGTAGACAGCTATTAAGTCTCCTCTCAGTCTTCTCTTTTGCAAACTAAACATTCCCAAATCCTGCAACCTTTCCTCATAAGACAGGGTTTGCAGACCGGTCACCATTCTGGTCGCTCTTTTCTGAACTTGCTCCAGTTTGTTGATGTCTTTTTTAAAATGTGGTGCCCAAAACTGGACACAATATTCCAGATGAGGTCTGACCAAAGAGGAGTAGAGGGAAATAATGACTTCACGTGATCTAGACTGTATGCTTCTGTTAATACATCCTAGAATTGCATTTGCCTTTTTTGCTGCTGCATCACACTGTTGACTCATATTCAGTCTGTTATCTATTAGTATACCCAAGTCTTTTTCACATGTGCTGTCACTTAGCCCTATTCCTCCCATTCTATATATGCTTTTTTCATTTTTATTGCCCAGATGTAGTACTTTGCATTTCTCCCTGTTAAAAACCATTCTGTTAGTTGCTGCCCACTTCTCCAGTTTATTTAAATCTTTTTGAATCCTCTCTCTCTCTTCTCTAGTATTAGCTATCCCTCCTAGCTTTGTGTCATCAGCAAATTTAATCAGTTTACCCTCAATTCCTTCATCTAAATCGTTGATAAAGATGTTGAACAATACAGGGCCCAGGACAGAGCCCTGTGGTACCCCACTTGAGACATTCTTCCAACTGGATGTGCAGCCATTTACAACCACTCTTTGTGTCCGATCACTAAGCCAGTTATGAATCCACCTAACAGTTGCCTTGTCCATTCCATACTTAGTCATTTTTTCAATAAGGATTGTATGAGAGACTTTGTCAAATGCTTTGCTGAAGTCAAGATATACTATATCTACTGCATTTCCTTGATCCACCCAATCAGTGATTCCGTCATAGAAGGAAATTAAGTTAGTCTGACATGACTTATTAGTTACAAACCCATGCTGACTCTGTTTAATCACTTCATTCTTATCCAGGTACTGACATACATGTTGTTTAATAATTTGTTCAAAGATCTTTCCTGGTATAGAAGTCAGACTCACTGGCCTATAGTTGCCTGGGTCCACCTTCTTCCCCTTTTTGAAGATAGGAACAACATTTGCTCTTCTCCAGTCTTCTGGCACTTCTCCTGTTCTCCAAGAATTTTCAAAGATTATGGAGAGGGGTTCGAAAATTTCTTCTGCTATCTCCTTCAGTACTCTGGGGTGTAATTCATCTGGACCTGGAGACTTGAATTCATTTAGGTTAGCTAAGTGTTTCTTCACTATCTTTCTGTTTATAGATATCCTGGATTCTTCTATTCCCTTAATAGGACAGTGAATAACAGTTGATGTTACATTTCCTTTCTGAGAGAAAACAGATGCAAAATAGGAATTTAAAAGTTCAGCCTTCTCAACATCCTGTCTTACCATTTCATCATTTTCATCCTGTAAAAATCCTATAGCATCTTTGACTTTTCTTTTACTTTTGACATATCCCCAAAATCCTTTATTATTGCTTTTGACATCTCTTGCAAGCCTCAATTCATTTTCAGCTTTAGAAAATCTGATTTGTGCCCTGCAGGTTCTGCAGACAGCATTATATTCTTCTTTAGATATGCCTCCCTCTTTCCATTTTATAAACATTTTTTTCTTCCTTTTTAGCATGTGCTTAAGTTCTGTGTTCATCCATTCTGGTTTCCTTAAATGCTTCCTATTCTTCCCTCTTTTCGGAATTGTTAACAACTGTGCTTTGAGAATTTCATTTTTCAAGATTTCCCATCCTTCCTGGACATTTTTGTCTTTAAGGATATCCAGCCATTGGATCCCTCCAATTCTCTTTCTGAATGTTTGTGGTGAAGGCATTCCCATTCAGTACTGAATACGCTCTGCTGGACGTAACGTATTATAAGGGACTCACAGTGAGAAATGTCCTCGGCAGAGAGTGGTTTACGGCAGACGTGCCAGACGTGACAGTCTTTGTCTCCAAGTGAATTGTGATACGATCTCGCAATGTGGACTAACCTTGCGATAGTCTTGACGAGTCTCATCCAATTGGAGAAGCGTTCGAAGCGCTGCCAACCGAGGCTTGAGGTTGGTTTAGTGTTCGTCACTAGTGTTGAGCATTCCGATACCGCAAGTATCGGGTATCGGCCGATACTTGCTGTATCGGAATTCCGATACCGACTTCCGATATTTTTTCAATATCGGAATTCGGCATCGGAATCGGAAGTTCAGTTGATTGACAGCCTGACGTCATCATGATGCGCGGTGTGTGCGCATCATGATGCGCCGTCATTTCGGGCCTTCCGGGGGTCTCTGCCGGCCTGCCGGGGGGCTGTGCCGGCCTGCCGGGGGGCTGTGCCGGCCTGCCGGGGGGCTGTGTGGACTGCCCGGGGTCTGTACCGGCCTGCCGGGGGGCTGTGCCGGCCTGCCGGTGGTCTGTGCACCCTGTGGGGGTCTGTACCGGCCTGCCAGGGGGCTGTGCCGGCCTGCCGGTGGTCTGTGCACCCTGTGGGGGTCTGTACCGGCCTGCCGGGGGGCTGTGCCGGCCTGCCGGTGGTCTGTGCACCCTGTGAGGTCTGTACCGGCCTGCCGGGGGGCTGTGCCGGCCTGCCGGGGGGCTGTGCTAGCATCGTCCGATGGGACTACAAGTCCCATCTGGCGATGCCTGCTACCATGACAGTGATTGACACATTAGCCAATGATGGGACAGTAGTAGTCCCATCATCCGGCTAATGTGTTAAATGTTAAAAAAAAAAAAAAAAATACTACATACATACTACATGCATGCTACATACATACTACATGCTACATACATACTACATATATACTACATACATGCTACATACATGCTGCATGCTACATACATACTACATGCATGCTACATGCATGCTACATGCATGCTACATACATACTACATGCATGCTACATACATACTACATGCTACATACATACCACATACATACTACATACATACTACATACTACATATATACTACATGCATGCTACATACATACTACATGCTACATACATACCACATACATACTACATACATGCTACATGCTACATACATACTACATATATACTACATACTACATACATACATGCATGCTACATACATACTACATACATACTACATGCATGCTACATACATACTACATGCATGCTACATACATACTACATTCTACATACATACCACATACATACTACATACATACATACTACATGCTACATACATACTACATATATACTACATGCATGCTACATACATACTACATACATGCTACATACATACTACATATATACTACATACATGCTACATACATACTACATATATACTACATGCATGCTACATACATACTGCATGCTACATGCATGCTACATACATACTACATACATACTACATGCTACATACATACCACATATATACTACATACATACAATACATTCATACAATACATACATAGACATACAGTACATATAACATAGAGTAACATACTTACCAATACTTGTCACATTGTTCCCCGAAGCCATTGTCTTTTCCGGAATAAATATTAACATAACAAACCACAAAAATACTCACCCACGATCCGAAGCAGTCCACGAGTGTGTCCCACGACGATCTTGGGTAGAGAACTGCAGCATCAGATGATGCTGCCGTTCTCTACGGGCTGCAGGAATCCAATGACGGAAGGTAGGTATCCTTCCGCACTGTATTCCTCCGCCACTTAAAAAAAAAAAAGTCCCTAGTCTCACTTTATGCCATTGCTGTGTGGGAATTTCCCACACAGCAATGGCATAAAGTGAGACTAGGGACTTTTTTTTTTTTTAAGTGGCGGAGGAATACAGTGCGGAAGGATACCTACCTTCCGTCATTGGATTCCTGCAGCCCGTAGAGAACGGCAGCATCAGCTGATGCTGCAGTTCTCTACCCAAGATCGTCGTGGGACACACTCGTGGACTGTTTCGGATCGTGGGTGAGTATTTTTGTGGTTTGTTATGTTAATATTTATTCCGGAAAAGACAATGGCTTCGGGGAACAATGTGACAAGTATTGGTAAGTATGTTACTCTATGTTATATGTACTGTATGTCTATGTATGTATTGTATGAATGTATTGTATGTATGTAGTATATATGTGGTATGTATGTAGCATGTAGTATGTATGTAGTATGTATGTAGCATGCATGTAGCATGCAGTATGTATGTAGCATGCATGTAGTATATATGTAGTATGTATGTAGCATGCATGTAGTATATATGTAGTATGTATGTAGCATGTATGTAGTATGTATGTAGCATGCATGTAGTATATATGTAGTATGTATGTAGCATGTAGTATGTATGTATGTAGTATGTATGTGGTATGTATGTAGCATGTAGTATGTATGTAGCATGCATGTAGTATGTATGTAGCATGCATGTAGTATGTATGTAGTATGTATGTAGCATGCATGTAGTATATATGTATGAATGTATGTAGCATGTAGTATGTATGTAGTATGTATGTGGTATGTATGTAGCATGTAGTATGTATGTGGTATGTATGTAGCATGCATGTAGTATGTATGTAGTATGTATGTAGTATATATGTAGTATGTATGTAGCATGTAGTATGTATGTAGTATATATGTAGTATATATGTAGCATGTAGCATGTATGTAGTATGTATGTGGTATGTATGTAGCATGTAGTATGTATGTAGCATGCATGTAGTATATATGTAGTATGTATGTAGTATGTATGTAGCATGCATGTAGTATATATGTAGTATGTATGTAGCATGTAGTATGTATGTAGCATGCATGTAGTATATATGTAGTATGTAGCATGTAGTATGTATGTAGCATGCATGTAGTATATATGTAGTATGTAGCATGTAGTATGTATGTAGCATGCATGTAGTATGTATGTGGTATGTATGTAGCATGTACTATGTATGTAGCATGCATGTAGTATGTATGTGGTATGTATGTAGCATGTACTATGTATGTAGCATGCATGTAGTATGTATGTGGTATGTATGTAGCATGTACTATGTATGTAGCATGCATGTAGTATATATGTGTTATGTATGTAGCATGTAGCATGCATGTAGTATGTATGTAGTATGTATGTAGTATATATGTGGTATGTATGTAGCATGTAGTATGTATGTAGCATGCAGTATGTATGTAGCATGCATGTAGTATATATGTAGTATGTATGTAGCATGCATGTAGTATGTATGTAGTATATATGTAGTATGTATGTTGCATGTAGTATTTATGTAGTATGAATGTAGCATGTATGTAGTATGTAGTATGAATGTAGCATGTATGTAGTATGTAGTATGAATGTAGCATGTATGTAGTATGCATGTTGTATGTATGTAGCATGAAATTTTTTTTTTTTTTTTTTACATTCAACACATTAGCCGGATGATGGGACTACTACTGTCCCATCATTGGCTAATGTGTCAATCACTGTCATGGTAGCAGGCATCGCCCGATGGGACTTGTAGTCCCATCGGACGATGCCTGCACAGACCCCCGAAGCCTGCACAGACCACCGGCAGGCCGGCACAGCCCCCCGGCAGGCCGGCACAGCCCCCCGGCAGGCCGGAACAGCCCCCCGGAGCCTGCACAGCCCCCCGGCAGGCCGGCACAGCCCCCCGGCAGGCCCGTACAGACCCCAGAGAGGCTGTACAAGGGCAGGAAAGGGTTTTTCTTATTCCGATACCGGAAGTCCCATAGACTTGAATGGGACTTCCGGTATCGGAATCGGCGATACCGATACTTTTTTTAAAGATCGGCCGATACCATCCGATACGATACTTTGAAGTATCGGACGGTATCGCTCAACTCTATTCGTCACCAAAGCACTGACCTCGGAGCGGACTTCTGGATCGCCATCCGGATCCTGGATGCTGAAGACTTCCTGGACACATTCACTTCCCTTCTGTTCCAACAGAAACTTAGGACCTGAAAGCCAAGAAGAGTTAGCAAAGGACCTTATAGACATAGGTCTAGTGGCATGGTCAGCTGGTTAAGTTCAGATGGGATATAGTGCCATTGTTCAGGCTTGGAAGACCTCCTTATTCTCTTGATGCGGTTACTGACGTACACGTAGAAGCGCCTTGTTTGGTTGTAGATGTAACCTAAGACAACCTTACTGTCACTGTAGTATTGCATGTAGTGTTGAGCGATACCATCCGATATCGTGAAGTATCGGATCGGATTGGATCGGACCAATACCCAAAAAGTATCGGGTATCGCCGAAACCCATGCAAGTCAATGGGGCACAAATATCTTAATGAAAATAAACCCTTTCTTTACTTGCACATCCAGTTCGGTAGGGGGGAAGAGTGTGGGCGGTGCGTGGGCGGACACTGTGCGTGTCTGTGTGTACGGGCCTGCCGGGGGTCTGTGCGGGCCTGTCGGGGGTCTGTGCGGGCCCGCCGAGGGTCTGTGCGGGCTGCCGGGGGTCTGTGCGGGCCTTCCGGGGGTTGTGTGAGTGTGCAGGCATCATCCAATGGGACTACAAGTCCCATCGGGCTATGCCTGCTACAATGACAGTGATAGACACATTAGCCAATGATGGGACAGTAGTAGTCCCATCATCCGGCTAATGTGCTGAATGTAAAAAAAAAAAAAAAACATACATACTACATACACACTACATTCATACAACATACATACATACATACATTCATACAACATAATACATACATACTACATATATACTACATTCATACAACATACATGCATACTACATACTACATATATACTACATTCATACAACATACATACGTACTACATATATACTACATTCATACAACATAATACATACATACTACATATATACTACATTCATACAACATACATACATACTGCATACATACATATTACATACATACTTCATATATACTACATTCATACAACATACATACATACAGTACTACATATATACTACAATCATACAACATACATACTACATATATACAACATTCATACAACATACATACATACTACATATATACTACATTCATACAACACACATACATACTACATACATACATATTACATACATACTTCATATATACTACATTCATACAACATACATACTACATATATACTACAGTCATACAACATACATACATACTACATATGCACATGTAATCGAAGTACATGTATCAAAGTACTACTGGCAGTTATAACATGGATGAATGTGACACGCATCTCTATTCTCTCCATACAGGTAACCAGCTTTTCCAATCTATGCTCTGAATCCACTCCTGTGTCTCCATTCAATGTTAGCAAGCAGTTAATCCTGAATGCTATGTGTTTTCAACTCTGCAAGCTTATATCTGGTATATAGTTTGTTTGTTTTTTCAACTTACTCTGCTTGTCCCCTTATGTTGTGAGGTCAAGAAACTTTTCAAAGTGCTTTACGATCCATGTAGTGCTGGACATGTGTTTATTTGACCACAACACTTTATTGGGTCCTGGTGTCTCAATTTAGTGTGATTGATTAACGAGAAGAGAGAGAGGAAAAAAAAAAAATCTTAGCCTTAACCTTAACCTCCTATATATTCAGACCTAGCTAAGGGGAGCATTTATGCAGGGGTGGCATTTATGCACATGTAATCGAAGTACATGTATCAAAGTACTACTGGCAGTTATAACATGACAGTTAGACAGGGCACCAGACAGGTAAGACATTTATATACATCTACTCCCTGTACATTAGGAGTACAACAAATATATACCATATGCATTTGTGTAATTTTTATCCTGGCCGCTGCATTCACACACATCCACCGCCCTGGCATTAACTCTCTACACTCCATCCATATCGGCCCCTCGCTCCTTTCCTCTCCTATGTATAGCACTCACGCTCTTTTCACATTGTTAAATTGCACAGATCCAGTCAATCCCACCATTCAACATAAGAGACGCTCTCACAAATCACTTAACTATCTGCTCACTCTTTCTATCCTCCTCCTAGTCGCAGGAGACATTGCTCCCAACCCTAGTCCCCCATGTTATAGAAAGTCAAACCCCCTGACTGCTACACTTAGAAACCCCTCTAATCTTATTAATATTCCCTGCATGCCATCTGTCTCTCTTAATTGTGCACTTTGGAATTCTCGCTCAGTGTGTAACAAACTCTCCTTCATCCATGACTTCTTCCTTTCTAAATCTCTTAACCTCCTGGCTCTTACTGAAACCTGGATCCAGCAGTCAGACACTACCGCTGCTGCTGCTCTTTCGTACGGGGGGCTACACTTCTCTCATACCCCAAGATCAGACAGTAGAGCAGGTGGAGGCGTTGGTCTGCTCCTATCACCAAAATGTACCTTTCAGGTTATCCCTCAAGTACCCTCACTAGTCTTCCCTTCTTTTGAGGTCCATGCCGTCAGACTCTACACCCCCTTCTCCATGCGAGTGGCGGTGGTGTATCGTCCTCCCGGCCCCTCCCATCAGTTCCTGGATCATTTTGCCACTTGGCTTCCACATTTTCTCTCCTGTGACATCCCTACCCTCATCATGGGAGATTTCAACATCCCCATTGCTCTTCCCCTCTCCCCATCTGCTACTCACCTTTTATCTCTAACCTCCTCATTTGGCCTTTCGCAGCTTACTAATTCTCCAACGCATGAAGACGGAAACTCCCTCGACTTGGTCTTCTCTCGGCTTTGTGCAGTGGATGATTTTGCAAACTCCCCTCTCCCGCTCTCTGACCACCACCTTCTTTCATTCTCTATCAAGAACTGCCAGGCTGCTCAGGTCACCCCCACTGTCCAGACTTATAGAAACATACAGGCCATTAACACCCAGAAACTTATGAAGAACTTGCAGTCTTCATTGGCCCCATCTCCTCCCTCTCATGTCCTGATTCTGCATTGAAGCATTACAATGAAACACTTCAAAGTGCCCTGGATGAATTTGCACCCCCTATAAATAGAACACCACAACGCAGACGGCGACAGCCCTGGCACACGGTGCAAACACGTTTCCTGCAGCGGTGCTCCAGGTGCGCCGAACGTCTGTGGAGAAAATCCAATCTACACGAAGATTTCATCCATTTTAAGTTTATGCTTAGAACATTCAACACTGCCCTTCACCTCTCCAAACAAATCTATTTCAACACCCTCATCACCTCACTGTCCAATAACCCGAAACGTCTCTTTGACACTTTTCATTCTCTACTCAATCCAAGAGTACAGGCCCCAACCACGGAGCTCCGAGCTGACGATCTGGCCAATTACTTCAAAGAAAAAATTGACCAGATTCGACAGGAAGCTATCTCCCAAATAACCTCATACCATGCACTGTCCTCCCTCCCCCACTGCATCTAGCTCACTCTCTGATTTTGTACCAGTCACAGAAGAAGAAGTAAGCAGGCTCCTTGCATCTTCTCGCACAACTACTTGCACCAGTGACCCATTTCTGTCACATCTCCCCCAGTCCCTTTCCCCTGCTGTCACCCCTCACCTAACTAAAATATTTAACCTCTCTCTTCTGGTATTTTTCCCTCCTCATTTAAGCATGCCATCATACATCCACTACTTAAAAAACCATCCCTCGACCAAAACTGTGCACCTAACTATAGACCTGTCTCTAATCTTCCCTTCATCTCTAAACTCCTGGAACGTCTGGTCCACTCCCGTCTTATCCGCTATCTCTCAGAAAACTCTGTTCTCGACCCTCTCCAATCCGGTTTCCGCTCTTTACACTCCACTGAAACTGCCCTCACTAAAGTCTCTAATGATCTGCTAACAGCTAAATCAAATGGTCATTACTCCATGCTAATTCTCTTGGATCTCTCTGCAGCATTCGACACTGTGGATCATCAGCTCCTCCTCACTATGCTCCGTTGCATTGGCCTCAAGGACACCATTCTCTCCTGGTTCTCCTCCTATCTCTCCGACCGCTCCTTTACTGTATCTTTTGCTGGTTCCTCTTCCTCTCATCTTCCCCTTACTGTTGGGGTCCCCCAAGGATCGGTTCTAGGCCCCCTCCTCTTCTCCTTGTACACTGCCCCTATTGGTCAAACAATCAGTAGATTTGGTTTCCAGTACCATCTCTATGCTGATGACACCCAATTATACGCTTCTTCTCCTGACATCACGCCAGCCTTTCTAGAAAACACCGGCGATTGTCTAAACGCTGTGTCTAACATCATGTCCTCACTATATCTGAAACTGAACTCCTGGTGTTTCCTCCCTCTACTAATGTACCTATACCCGACATTGCCATTTCTGTGTGTGGTTCCACTATTACTCCCCAGCAACAGGCCCGCTGTCTTGGGGTCATACTTAATTCCGAGCTTTCCTTTGCCCCCACATTCGATCAGTGGCTCGCTCTTGTCATCTGCACCTCAAAAACATTTCTAGAATTCGACCTTTTATTACTTTTGAGTCTGCAAAAACTCTTACTGTTTCTCTTATTCATTCTTGTCTGGACTATTGTAACTCTCTTCTAATCGGTCTCCCTCTTACCAAACTCTCCCCTCTCCAATCTGTCTTGAATGCTGCAGCCAGGATCATATTCCTCGCCAATCGTTACACCGATGCCTCTACCTTGTGCCAGTCATTACACTGGCTACCCATCCACTCCAGAATTCAGTATAAACTTATTACCCTCACCCACAAAGCCCTCCATGGCTCAGCACCACCCTACATCTCCTCCCTTGTTTCAGTATACCACCCTACCTGCGCCCTCTGTTCTGCTGATAACCTGAGGTTAGCATCCTCAATAGTCAGAACCTCCCACTCCCGTCTCCAAGACTTTACACGTGCCGCGCCAATTCTTTGGAATGTACTTCCCAGGTCAATACGATTAGTCCCCAATCCCCAAAATTTTAAGCGTGCCCTGAAAACGCATTTATTCAGACTGGCCTATCGCCTCAACACATTAACCTAATCTATCCCTGTGTGGCACAGCCAAAAGTTTTACCATAACCAGATTTCCCGCATTATGTTCCCACATGCTTTATGCATCCATTAGCCCTCTGTGTCTGTACTGTTACACACTTAACATTATGGCTGGTCCATACAATCAGGGCAACTGTTACCACCCACCTTTCGTGTCTACCTCTTTCCTCATAGACTGTAAGCTTGCGAGCAGGGCCCTCTTTCCTCTTGGTATTTGTTATAATCTACTGTATGTGATTATTGTTATGCTGTAATGTCTATTGTCTGTACAAATCCCCTCTGAAATGTAAAGTGCTGCGGAATATGTCGGCGCTATAAAAATAAAATTTATTATTATTATTATATTATTAAGCTGTCTTGAGCAGTGCTGTTTGCAGCTGATCTGGAGCAGTGGTTATCCTGCCGGAAGCGGTGTTCGGGTGCCTTACTCTGCGGTCCTGTGCATGACTGCAGAGCAAGCTAAGTGTTGTTTTTCCCTGTCTGTTATTTTCCCTGGTGTCTTATTAGTACAGCTGTGGGACCAGTGTCCGCACTTGCCAGTTCCCTAGTAAGGGATAGGTGCAGGGTAAGTGAGGGACCTAGCTATCCTGGTCGGCGACAGGTTGAAAGAACCTGTATTGGGAATGTGAGGAGAGTTCAGGACTCTTCCTTAGGAGAGTGCAGGAGGTGTCCACTTCCCTGTTCCCTATTGAAGGGCCCCCCATTGTAATTGTGTCCCCGGTGTCCCCTTGTCTGTCCTGGTTGTTTTAGTGACCGACCGATCTTCGGGTCGCGTCACGCAGGGCCAGTCACTTTGTGACATTATTACCAACCACCCATTTTTTCTGGTGAGCCATGGCCCTAATGCAGACCTGTCTCCAATTGCTGCAGACACTCACTGAGGAGCGTGGGGTTCTGCGTGGTGTGGTGGAGCAGCAGCTGCAGCAGTGGGTGGGGTTCGGGGCCACAGCCCAGTTTTTCAGGCTCAACTAGAACCCAAGTTATCTCTCCCAGACAGGTTTTCTGGAGGGAGAGATAATTTTTTGTTTTTTCAGGAGGCCTGCAAGCTACACTTCAGGCTCTGCCCTCATTCATTAGGGAGTGAGGAACAGCGGGTGGGATTCCTCATATCCCTCCTTAAAGGTGATCCCTAATCCTGGGCCTTCTCCCTGCCGGCCGATTCACCATCTCTACGGTCGGTGGACGAGTTTTTTGTGGCTTTGGCGAATATGCCCCCTGTAGTCCTTGCTAGGAAGGACGACTCACTCGTGCAGTCGAATGAGCCCAGGCAAGTGGGAGGAGTTGGTTCCCCAATGGTGTTGCCTGCGGTTCGTCATGGTTTGGGGGCATGTTTTAGCTGTGGGAAGACTGGTCATTTTATCAGGGTCTGCCCGGCTGGCACCAAAACTTCCGTACCACCTAAGAAGCCGCGTCCCCCTGGTCGTGTGGAGGGAGGCGACCAGGGAGTGTATATTTCCTCTCTATTTTGCCCTCTTTGTGTACCATATCAGCAGAAGTGTTGGTTGGCGGGGTACTTAAGGGCATATCGGTGTGGACAGTGGAGCAAGAGTCAATCTGGTGGACGCTCACTTTGTCCAGACCCATGACCTGACGTGTAGGACGCTGGGCAAACCCCTAAGCGTCCAGGCCATTGACTCTGTCCCACTGAGTCAGGGGAGGTTGACCCAAGTCATGGAAAATATACATCTGCATATAGGGGCTCATCATGTAGAGTCCCTGTCATGCTGCGTCTTGGGGGGAATGCCATCACCTATCATTTTAGGCCTCCCTTGGTTGGAAAAACACAACCCGGTCATAGATTGGTGGTCTAGGGAAGTAGTCAGCTGGGATCAGTCGTGTGAAGGCTGCTTCCTGGGTGCTACTGTCTCTACCGTTATACTACAACTGTCCCCTTCTTCTCCAGTGGGGCAGCAGAGGTGCTGCCAGGGAGTAGGGGCAAGTCTCTACCATCACCACATGTTAACTCTGGGTGTCGGAGTCCTCTTAGGGGGAGGGGTCAGAGAGGGGTGGTGACTCCTTCTGAGCATTTTGGGGGTGTGAGTGTGATGACACAGGGGGACGCCTCTGTTGTCGGTGCTGTGAAGAGTTCACCATCTTGTGGCAAACGTGTGCGTGGTAATAAACGTTCAGGTCCGGACCTGTGTGTGAATGAGTACGTGTGGCTGTCCACCAAAAACATCCGGTGGAGATGTGCTGCTGGGGTCTGGAGTTCTTGGGTGATCGGGCCGTATCAGGGGTCGGCCATCCTCGGCCCGGGGACTTACCAGCTGGAGCTACCCCCAATAATGCCCATTCACAACTCATTCCCCAGATCGGCGCTCTGGCGATTTGTGGTGCCTCCGGAGCATACGTTGCCATTTCCATCTGCCCACGTTTGCAACCTGCGTGTCAGGTGGTTGCTGATGTGAACTCTGATGGATCTAGACATCCTCACCCTCACTGTAGGTGTTTTTCTGGTGAGGTACAGTGTTGAGGGTCCAGAGGCCCCTCATTGAAGGAGGGGTACTGTCACGATCCATTTTTGGATCTGTGTTAGAGTCTGGACTCTCTTATATAAACCTTTTTCCTTTCTGGCCCTCGGGAGTTAATATGGGTTTTTGACCCCGGTGGCCACTGGTGTTACTACAACTGTAGTTGGTCGGCTGCTAGGTTCCCCCCCCTCGGTGGCCGCTGGTGTCACCAGGGCTGTGGAGTCAGAGTCGGAGTCGTGGAGTCGGAGTCGGTGCTCATTTTGGTGGAGTCGGTATAAAATGGACCAACTCCGACTCCTAAAATATATAATAAATTGGGTACAGTAGTTCAATGCAGAATGTGCTGAATATTTTTTCATAGGAATTTGGGAAAGAAAGTTATGAAATGTCCTATAAATGGGTGTTCTATTCCTGATCTAAGGCTACATTCACACACAGCGTTTTTGCTGCGTTTTTTGAGGATACGTTATTCAGCTGTAAAATCAGCTTTTTAAAAAAACAGCATCACCTGAAAGGTTTTTGAGCTCATAGATAATGTTTTCAAAAGCAGATTAAAAAAACACCACACAAACAGACATGCTCATTCAGCCTCAAAAACGGATCCTCACAAAAAAAGTGTCTGAATGTCATATCTTGAAACCCATTCACTTTGCTGGGATGCCCAGAGTCACTGCATTTTACTGCAAAAAACGGATCCGCAAAAAATGCTGTATGTGAATCATGGCCATAGCCAGCGAGGGGCAGGGGGGAAGCTGCCCCTCCTTGAAGCAGGGGCACGCACCTATCAAAACTCACTTGTATGCTGCAGTGCTGTCGTCCTGCACCGGCTCCAGACTGCAGGAGGCAATCTCCCCTCCTCTGTCCTGTCTTCTGCTGTCTTGAGAGAGGAGGGGGAGGGGTGCCTGCCCTGCACAGGATCCGATTCCTGGGCCCTGAGCTGGAGAAAGTTGTACACACGCTGCAGCTGGCAATAAGAGATAGTCTGCAAGAGGGACATGCTGGAAATCTGATTGGAAAAGTGAGGAAATTGGTTATTGCTGCCAGAACCCCTAAAATTGATTCCATCTTGAAGAGATGTGCTGGGAAAGGGGCAATTGTTGATCAAGCCACTCGGTAGGGCAGCACTTATTTAATGATTGAGCGATTGCTTGAACTAAAACCATTTCTTATTGATATGGCGGACCCTCAGGTAACCCTAAATGAAGGTCAATGGACACAGGTGGCTGAATTGAAGGAATTGCTCAATCACCCATTTACCGTGACTAAAAAATTACAAGCTGTGGAAACTCCTGGCATTTTCATAAAGGAGTGGAAGAACTTGCTATTTTGCCTGTCCCAAAGAGGAGGTTTAATCGCAGATGGCATTTCTGCTTCAATGAAACGAAGAGAGACACAGCTATTGGAAAATAAAATTTTTCTGGCAGCTGTTTCTGTGGACCCATGTCATCGTATACTGCATGATGATCAACAGCTTACAAAAGGAAAAGAAGCTCTGACTGAGGTAGCAGTTAGGATGTGTGGCCTACAGGAGGACTGCCAGGCGCAAGAGGAATTGGGTCCTGACAGTGCTACTGCTGCCATATCTTCATCCTCATCAGATGAGGAGTTTGACTTTGACAAGTATTTGGATGACATGGAGCAGGCAAAGTGATGCCGCAAGGAAAAATATTTCACACCGTCTCCTTTAGCAAGCAGATTGACCATATTTCAGCAAAATGTTTCACTTGCTCTCAAAGAAATAGAAAAATTCAACCGTTCATCAAAACTGACTGTGCATGAGGAAATTGTTAGAGATGTTGCTCATGTGGTTACGGCTTTGCCTCCAACCTATGTTAGTGCAGAGGTGTAGTTCTCTAGCCTTAAAATTATTAGGTCAGATTTGAGGTAATTATTAGGTCAGATTTGAGGTAATCTATGAAGGAGGATCTGATGGAGGCAATTCTATTTCTTAGAAAAAATTCATAGACTGCGCAAATGTTATTTAGTGTGTTTTTGTTGAAAACTGTTATTTGCCACTTACATAGTTTATTACATAGTGTTTATATATATATATATATATATATATACACACATACATAATATATATGTAATCGATATTACATAGTGTATTACATATTTACAATTTATTAGTTTTTTGTGTTCTAAAGTTGTATTCCAATAAACATATTATGTTCTATCTAAATATCTTGATTATTGTATCATAAAAATGATTAAATGTCTGATGTTCACATTGAACTACAATAAATTTTTCACTTAAATAAAAGCAATATATGTGGGAGTCGGAGTCGTGGAGTCGGAGTCGGAGTTGGTGTAAGGGAAACTGAGGAGTCAGAGTTGGAGTCGCAGGTTTGGCTTACCGACTCCACAGCCCTGGTTACTACATGTTTAGTTAGTCAGCAGGTGGTGACTACGCCCACTTCCCTTTATAAGGCCACCTGGTGCTGCAGTTCACTGTTGGTAATAATGGTCGTTTGGAAGCCAACCGTGGTGAAGAGAGAAGCTATCTTGAGCAGTGCTGTTTGCAGCTCATCTGGAGCAGTGGTTATCCTGCCGGAAGCGGTGTTCGGGTGCCTTACTCTGCGGTCCGGTGCATGACTGCAGAGCAAGCTAAGTGTTGTTGTTTTTCCCTGTCTGTTATTTTCCCTGGTGTCTTATTAGTACAGCTGTGGAACCAGTGTCCGCACTTGCCAGTTCCCTAGTAAGGGATAGGTGCCGGGTAAGAGAGGGACCTAGGTATCCTGGTCGGCGACAGGTTGAAAGAACCTGTATAGGGAACGTGAGGAGAGTTCAGGGCTCTTCCTTAGGAGAGTGCAGAAGGTGTCCACTTCCCCATTCCCTATTGAAGGGCCCCCCATTGTAATTGTGTCCCCGGTGTCCCTTTGTCTGTGTTGGTTGTTTTAGTGACCGACCGATCTGGAGAGCCCAACAATTATTTAATCTATAGGATTAAATAATATTATATTTTATAATACAATATATATGCATATACACCGCCATTTATCATTGTGTCACATTTTTTCCTTATGCCTGAATCATCCAAGTTCAGAAGAAAGCCTACAAATGGTCACACAATTTTAACGGGGTTCTCTCAAAATTGAAAAGATGATTAACTAAAGGAAATAACTTTATAAATAAATTTCTAAAAACCATTAGGACTCATCCATTTTGAGCCTTTAGAGCAGGCGTGTGGAACCTTTTTCTGCCAGAGGTCATTTGGATATTTATACCATCACTTGAGGGTTTTACAAAATTATCAACTTGAAATTTATCCTGCTATATTTGGGTAAATGTGGCGTCACTGAGGCTCAGTCGCCACAGAGGTACTGCACCTTCTCCTAAGGTGTAGTGCCCCACCAACTAGGTAAGTTGGGAACTTCTTTACACACTTCAACACCTGCACCCACACACAGGATAGTTCAGCAATGGACCAGATTGCGGCTCCATGCTTGGAGGGTAGCAGAGCACCTTTCGTGGGTCCTTGCTTCGTAACATGAGATGTGCTGGGAGGTGGGTGGAGTTAGATATAAAAGAGTGGGAAAGTTAAGAATTACAGGTCAGTCTGGGGTGAGTCCCAGAGAAGGAGAGCAGACTGACACAAGGTCAGCCTGACGGGAGGTCCGGCGGTGGAATACAGTCAGTCAAGAGAGGTGGAGGACTGGTCTTAGTGGAAAGATCTCCCCTGGAGAGGAATAGCAGAAGGAGTGCTGCAGCTGCCTCAGTGATCTGAGCCAGCTGGCACGGGAAACAGAAGAGAAGGAGAGAGACGTAGAACTGCAACCTAAGCTTCCATAAGAGAGAGAAGGAACAGCGCGGAACGAAGGAGTAGGAGAACAGAGAGGATAGTGGGTTGGAAGAGGAACCCTGCCTATAGGTTCTCAGTGCAAGGCCGGGGCCCGGTCCCCGAGGTTGTATGGACACTTACAGTTGTGGCCAAAAGTATTGACACCCCTGCAATTTTGTCAGATAATACTCAGTTTCTTCCTGAAAATTATTGCAAACACAAATTCTTTGGTATTATTATCTTCATTTAATTTGTCTTAAATGAAAAAACACAAAAAGAATTGTCCTAAAGCCAAAATGGATATAATTCCACACCAAACATAAAAAAGAAGGTGGACAAAAGTATTGGCACTGTTCGAAAAATCATGTGATGCTTCTCAAATTTGTGTAATTATCAGCACCTGTAACTTACCTGTGGCACCTAACAGGTGTTGGCAATAACTAAATCACACTTGCAGCCAGTTGACTTGGATTAAAGTTGACTCAACCTCTGTCCTGTGTCCTTGTGTGTACCACATTGAGCATGGAGAAAAGAAAGAAGACCAAAGAACTGTCTGAGGACTTGAGAAACCAAATTGTGAGGAAGCATGAGCAATCTCAAGGCTACAAGTCCATCTGCAAAGACCTGAATGTTCCTGTGTCTACCGTGCGCAGTGTCATCAAGAAGTTTAAAGCCCATGGCACTGTGGCTAACCTCCCTAGATGTGGACGGAAAAGAAAAATTGACAAGAGATTTCAACGCAAGATTGTGCGGATGTTGGATAAAGAACCTTGACTAACATCCAAACAAGTTCAAGCTGCCCTGCAGTCCGAGGGTACAACAGTGTCAACCCGCACTATCCGTCAGCGTATGAACGAAAAGGGACTGTATGGTAGGAGACCCAGGAAGACCCCACTTCTTACCCCTAGACATAAAAAAGCCAGGCTGGAGCTTGCCAAAATTTACCTGAAAAAGCCTTAAAACATTTTGGAAGAATGTTCTCTGGTCAGATGAGACAAAAGTAGAACTTTTTGGGCAAAGGCATCAACATAGAGTTTACAGGAGAAAAAAAGAGGCATTCGAAGAAAAAACACGGTCCCTACAGTCAAACATGGCGGAGGGTCCCTGATGTTTTGGGGTTGCTTTGCTGCCTCTGGCACTGGACTGCTTGACCGTGTGCATGGCATTATGAAGTCTGAAGACTGCTAACAAATTTTGCAGCATAATGTAGGGCCCAGTGTGTGAAAGTTGGGTCTCCCTCAGAGGTCATGGGTCTTCCAGCAGGACAATGATCCAAAACACACTTCAAAAAGCGCTAGAAAATGGTTTGAGAGAAAGCACTGGAGACTTCTAAGGTGGCCAGCAATGAGTCCAGACCTGAATCCCATAGAACACCTGTGGAGAGATCTAAAAATGGCAGTTTGGAGAAGGCACCCTTCTAATATCAGGGACCTGGAGCAGTTTGCCAAAGAAGAATGGTCTAAAATTCCAACAGAGCATTGTAAGAAACTCATTGATGGTTACCAGAAGCGGTTGTGTCATGATCCAGGACGGGATTTCGCTTTGACCCGTCCTGGTTAGACTATGGGTTAATTGTGCTGCCTCTCTCTGGCAGCAGGAGGCTATTTAGTGCTCACTGGACCTGGGTCCGGTGTCAGTTATACTCCTGCCCTCGGCTGAGTTAAGTGACCTCTTGTATACGTGTGCCTTGTGCCTGATATCTTGCTTGCTTGTTCGGTTGTGATCTGGTTCTGTCCCTGTTACGAGTTCTGCCTGACCCTCTTGTACTGCGCTACCTCTCGTTTATGACTCTCTACTTGTGACCCGACTTCTCTCTGCTTGTCCCCTTGGTACCACGTCGCCCTCTTGTGTATGACCTTTGGCTTTGTCTGACCTCCCGTCTGTTTGTCCCTCCTGTACCTCGTTTGCCCGTACTGCTGTGACCTCTGTTTTGCCTGACTCTGAGTTGTTGTATGGTGTCCTGTCCTATCTGAATACAGGATGCTAAGCCCCGCCCCCTTGCTGTCACATGACCATAGGTCCCGTGTCAGATTATTCAGTTTCAGTGTCCGCAGGTCCCGTGCCTCTTTACCTTCTGTGATGTTGTCACATCTCCTGTTGTTTGTGGGCTGTTGCCCTTGTTTGCATTCTTTGCCTAGTAACAGTGATGTAGGGGAGAGGAGGAGTCGGGGGCAGGGACGTGTGGAGGAAGGAGGAAGTAAGGAATAAAGAAAGGCACGGCCTAGCAGCCAAGCACCAGCACATCAGTGTACGTCTCTGAATTCTTTATCGCCGACATCACGACACTACACCTTCCAGCGCTGACTGGACCCTGACACTATTAGTCTGAAGCACGCATGGTCACCTCTGCTGCCCGTCTCTACAGGTATCTTTTAGCACTGCTTCTGTACTCAGGACACGCGCACTGGCTCTATGAGCAAGTGCAGCGCGGTGTCGCTGACAGGTTGGTCGCAGTTATTTTGGCTAAAGGTTGTACAACCAAGTATTAGGCTGAGGGTGCCAATACTTTTGTCTGGCCCATTTTTGGAGTTTTGCGTGAAATGATCAATGTTTTGCTTTTTACTTCATTCTCTTTTGTGTTTTTTCATTTAAGACAAATTAAATGAAGATAATAATACCAAAGAATTTGTGTTTGCAATCATTTTCAGGAAGAAACTGAGTATTATCTGACAAAATTGCAGGGGTGTCAATACTTTTGGCCACAACTGTATGGTTCTGCAGCAGACACCGGTGGAGTAGTTGGCTGTAAATGCACTACTCCCATCCAAGACTTGGGACACAACAGCAACACGGATAGAGAGCCGGGATCCAGGAGGTCCCTGATCAGGCTACAGCTGTCTGTCATACAAGTAGAGTTGCTAGGAACATCTGACAGGAGGAACTTCAGAGTAACCATGGTACTGGAGCGCTTCACACTAATAGGCGCAATAGAGGAGTCATTCAGGACAGGTACATGTTGGCGGAGTGTTGGAGAGGAGAAGCCTGACTTGCCCGGGAGGTTGATTGAGTCTCTGCCCCGGAGGACACGGCATGGAAGCGGGCACCAGTGGTTACCAAGAACTGTGAGTAAAGCTTTGGAACTAAAAGCCCTGGTGTTTTCCAGTCATTGTGCGCCAACACCGTCAGCACCGCTACATCTGGGTATCATCCTTTACACTACCTGCGCCTACACACTGCCCTGGAGCTACAGCTTCACCTGTGGGGAGCTATACCATCTATGTTGCAACACACCATCAGCCCCAGAGGATCTTCACGCAGCGTTGGCTTAACATCTTGCTTGCCAAACACCACAGGTGGCGTCACGAATTGTTCAATTAACTTAACCACACACCACCATTGACATTGGGCGCCCAGGGCCACGGACCAGGTCACAGCTACCGTGATACTTTACCCTGGACACCGGCCCGGTACCGAGTACTCCACAGCCCTGGGATAGGGCGACCCATAAACATTTAATTATCTCACCCCTAATGTATTGGCTGGAACTGCTTCTATTTGGTGAGATGTATGATGAGAGGTGGTAATGATGATGCTGCTATTTGCAACTGCTTTTCCAGATTACCATAGGTCTCGAGCACAAATGACTCTTTGCAACTAATTTTTAAAAGAACTCACAGCACTAAGTTCTGAGCACACAGATATATATATATATATTACATCTCACAGTGAGAAATTCATCGCTGCTCATGTTACATTTATAGACCTCAAGCAGTTGGAGGTCTGCATTATATATATCACATAGGAGACACTGAGACTGCTATATATACACATCACATAGGAGACATTGGGGCTGCAGCATATACATCATTAGGAGACACTTTGGCTTATATATCACATAGGATACACTGGGTCATATATACAGTTGAAACCAGAAGTTTACATACACTATATAAAAAGACACATATGCACGTTTTTATCAATAGCTGACATGAAATCAGAATAACTTTTCCCATTTTCAGTCAATTAGGATTACCATATTTAGTGAAAATATTTATTTGAAGGTGATGTATGACCGCCAGTAAATTAGCTTCGGTTCTTAGGCTGCAGCTCTTCACAAAGGTCATAAACTATGTTATCCTGAGCAAAGGCAGCATTTCTGGTCACAGGGTCTCAGACCCCAGGGTGCCTTCCTGAGAACGCACAGAATAAGAACCATTTCACACCTCTGATGCCTTTGAAGGGAGACACCAAATGGGACCTAGTTGCAGCCTGACACTTTCTATTTACTATGGGAAAGAAAGGGTAAGACAAAGAGCATTTAGGAAAAAATAATGTATTCATTGGTAAAGTAGCCATGGTCCAGTCACAAACCAGGAATTAGAATATTAACATGAAAGGCTGGTCTAGAGATCTGGTCTCCAGGCTAAGCCTATAAAGTGGGCCCTCCATAAAGAAAGTTGTTCACAGATTGAGGGCAGCCAAGCTGATGTGATTCACTTTCATATTTCCTCCCTCAGGAAACAAAATAACAGACTGAAAAGTTTAGATATTTCTGTAAGCTTCTCCCTTTTATTTTATAACTGTTTTGCATATTTGTATGTCACTTTTTACTTTCATATTTTTATATCCTTTTATTGTAAGCACTGTACCTTTCTATTAAAGTTTAAAACTTTAATAAGTTTGAACCTTGTATACTCTAAAAGAAACCATAGCCTTAGAGTGTGTGTGTCATGATCCATGCTGGATCAGGATATAAAAAGCAAAGGTAACCTTTTTTTCTGTGCTTAGGTTTGGTTTTTGCTGGCCATTAGAATTATTGCACTGTGGTGTCGTTTGTTCTAAGTTTGCCCCTGGTGGTGGTGAGCATCATTGCACTCTGGTTTCTTTAGTTAAGTGCACATGATTTAATGCAGGTGTGATTGCTGGCTCTTACCTATAAAAGAGTCACAGGTGTTGCAATCAGTGTTGGTGATAGTGTTCATTTCAATCATCCTTGGTGGAGGAAGGAGCTGGAGAGTGTTCCTTGCAGCACTGTCTTAGCCCTGGTGTGGAAGGAGTCAGAGGGGATTTCCTTGTCGCTCTGGCAGAGTTTGGTGGCAGCTATTCAGGAGAGCTGCATTCTGGTGGTGGACTCTGTTGCCAGGAGCAAGTGCAATAGAGTAAAGCTAAGTGGTGTTCCCCTGTTTGTGTTTTTCCTTGGTGTGTATTAGTGCAGCGGTGGGGCCAGTGCCTGCGCCACCCAGCTCCCTAGCAAGGGATAGGTGTAGGGTGTGCCAGGGCGACAGGTTCCTGAGCGGCGCCCGGTGCGGAACATAGGGAACGTTAGGAGCATTAGGGACACTGACTCCTGGGAGTGCAGGAGGTCTCCACATCCCCTTTCCCTATCGCAGGGCCCACCGTTGTAACTGTTTCCCCTTTCCCCCATGTCTTGTTGTTTTAGTTACCGGACTGCGGGCCGCGTCACACAGGACATTTACATGTGCCGCGTCCTGTTGTTTCAGTTACCGGCCTGCGGGCTGTGTCACACAGGACGGGGCACGTGACAGTGTGATCCTGTTGATTGGCAGACAGTAGTAGTAGTATTTCCCGGACTCATCGCCCATATGTTCGATGAGTCGTGGCAGCGTGTGTGAAGCGGTGTGTGTGGTTTGTGTCGGGGTGTGATTTATACCCCTAGTGCATCATAGCACAGAGGTTGAATGCTGGATTGAGTGAGGGGAGATAAATTAACCCTTGCAGGCACAACCCCAAGTCACGTGCTGAGAAGCGGATACTTGACACAATAATTATTAATATTTGCCAAATACAAGAATAATGAGTGAGAGAATGTTTTAAGGCATTTTATTACTCACTGCAAAGTCAAAAGTTTACATACACTAAGATTACTGAGTCTTTAAACAATTCTGGACTGCCCATATGATAATGTCATGTGTTTGAAATCTTCTGATGTATTTTAATGCACACCTGAAACACATTGCTTCTTTGTGTAGCATCATAGGAAAGTTTCAAGAAAACAGCCAAGATATGAGGAAGAGAATTGTGGACTTGTATGGCTCATCCTTGGGTACAATTTCAAGATACCTGAAGATGCCTCATTCATCTGTACAAGCAATTATACGCAAGTACAAACAAGATGGGAATGTCAGCCATAATACCGCTCAGGAAGGAGACAGGTTCTGTGTCCCAGAGATGAATGTGCTTTGGTCCAACATGTGCATATCAACCCAAGGACAAAAGCAAAAGACCTAGTGAAGATGATGGCGGAAGCTGGTAAGATTGTGTCAATATCCACAGTGAAACCAGTACTGTATTAACATGGGCTGAAAGGCCACTTTACTCCAAGAGAAATATAAAAAAGCCATATTAATGTTTGCAAATGCACACAGGAATAAATACCTTTATTTTTGGAGACATGTCCTGTGGTCTGATGAAACTAAAATTGGGGCATAATAACCATCGTTACATTTGGAGGAAAAAGGGAGAAGCTTGTAAGCCTAAGAACACCATCTCAACTATGAAACAGAGGTGGCAGCATCATGTTGTGGTGTTGTTTTGCTGCAGGAGGGACTGGCACACTTCACAAAATAAATGACATGATGAGAAAAGAAGATTATGTGGCAATACTGAAGCAACATCTCAAGACATCAGCCAGGAAGTTAAAGCTTGGACACAAATGGGTCTTCCAAATGGACAATGACCTGAAGTGTGTGGCCAAAATGGTAACAAAGTGACTTAAGGATTACAAAGTCAATGTTTTGGAGTGACCATCACAAAATCCTCGGTCCAATTGAAAATTTATGGGCAAAGCTGAAAGGCAGGTGCGAGCAAGGCAAGGCGACCTACAAACCTGGATCCGTTGCACCAGTTTTTTAAGGAAGGATTGGCCCAAATTTCGACCAACTATTATGAGAAGCTTGTGGCTTGCTGTAAAAGAGAAATAGCGCAATAGTGCATTATCCGGTGTGCAGATAACAATTGCAAGTAATACACTCACCAAATGGAGTTTGTAACAGGCAATGGAGGATTTCGCTGCTGCAGAACCACAAATCCACGAGGGACCAACATAGAAGATTCAAGATAGGAAAAATGTGGTCAGACAATCCGTGCTGCGAATCACTAAAAACTCAGATTATTAATACAGTGGTCTTTATTCTACACGTTTCAGAGTCTCACAGAACTCCTTCCACAGGAAAAAAAACATTAGGTGGTGGTTTTTTCCTAAGGAAGGAGTTCTGTGAGACTCTGAAACGCGTAGAATAAAGACCACTGTATTAATAATCTGTTTTTAGTGATTCGCAGCATGGATTGTCTGACCACATTTTTCCTATCGAGAAGCTTGTGGAAGGATTTCCCAAATGTTTGACCTGTTACGGTTCTGCAGCACAGGACTAGGGTAGGAAGGGGGAAAACTGACCTTGCACTGCGACTAAGCTGATACCCTTCGATGGAGTGGGCGACCCATTCCTGTGAATAGACCCACCGACGATCCTAGGCTAGTCTCAAACGAAGAGCTATAGAAAGGGGGTAGGGGGTCCCTGAAAGATCTAAGGAATGGGTACAAAAACGGATCACCTCCTAATAGAAAACAAAGAGAAGGCTGCAGAAACCAACTGAAAACAGAAACTAAGACTAGCAGAATCAAAGATCCCTGCACTGCACTAATTAAACACACAGAAGGCAAAGCAAAGCTCCAAGCCAGGACTCAAGCAGAATAACACTGTTGTCCAGCAAGGAATGGGAGACAGGTGCAGGTTAATAAAGGGTGATACAATCACCTGACCCAAGACAAACCCAGCACTAGGGGAAAAAGACCAGCAGCCAGAACACTACAAGAAAATGGTGGATAGTCACAAACTGAACAGATTCTAACATGACCCAAGTCATTCAGCTTAAGTGCAGTGGTACCAAATACTAATGAAATGTATGTAAACTTTTGACTTTGCAGTAAGTAATAAAAACGCCTTAAAACATTCTCTCTCTCTCATTATTCTGGCATTTGGCAAATATCAATAATTATGGTAATCCTAATTGACCTAAAACGGGAAAGGTTTATTCTGATTTCATGTCAGATATTGAGAAAAAACATGTATATGTGCCTTTTTAAATAGTGTATGTAAACTTCTAGTTTAAACTGTATATACATCTGCGTGTCTCCTATATGAGTTATATATGTAATGACCAGGCTGAACGTTCCCTGCCATCCACCCCCACATGGTGTCTGCAGCTGAAGGAATTATGACACATACCGGTGGTCTCGGGGATAACAGTTGCTTTTACTTCAGCAGGAACATGAATTATAACTTGGAACAAATAGGGAACAGTCTCTCATGGGTAGTCCACGGCAATTACAGTTCACACTTAGATGCTGAGATGTGATTGGGGTCTGGAGCTTTAAGAACACTGGACAGTGTTTTGGTATTTTACAGAGGGAGGTAAATGCAGCAGTTAGAGGTTACAGACCTGTACTAGGGGTTATCTCCACAGTGTGTCACGGCACATGCACAAGTATTTGTAGGTGAATGTAGAAACTGTGGTGAATCCAGTCAGAAAGACTTTAGAATGATGTCACTTATAGGTGAATGTAAAAACTGTGGTGAATCCAGTCAGAAAAACTTTAGAATAATGTCTGAACAGGTTAGGCTACTTGCACACTTGTGTTATCAGGCGCAGCGCTCGGCCGCCGCTAAGCTCCGCCCCCAACCACCCCTCCTCCGGTCAGCTCCTCCTATGGGCGCATGACGCTGCATGCGAACAGCATACCCTATATTTAGCGTTGAGTACGCTGGTCGTGTGTTGGTATGGTTTTGCCGGCACATGCGCCCTTTTTGTGCTGTGCCGAGCGCACAAAAATGCAACATGGTGCATTTGGCCCACGTCGGCGTAGTGCAAAAAGGGCACATGCGCCAGCAAAACCATACCAGCGCACGGCCAGCGTACCCAACGCTAAATATAGGGTATGCTGTTTGCATGCAGCGTCATGCGCAAATAGGAGGAGCTGACCGGAGGAGGCGTGGCCGGGAGCGGAGCTTAGCGGCGGCCGAGCACTGCGCCTGATAACGCAAGTGTGCAAGTAGCCTTAGAGAGGGAACTCAGGCTTTTAGGCCAGCAGGAGATCTTGAGGTAAAAACATCCTCCACATGTGTTCTGCTCTCCCTGAAGGCATCCCTCAGACTCCAGAACATTCTAGACTTGCCTGGAATACAGCTCCTCCTATTCACCATGTGACTAGGAGCTGGCCAATAGGAGACCGAATTCACATCTCAGATCCTTACAAAACAATAATTATGAGTCATTGTACACTTACACCATGAGATGGCGCCAGAAAACAGCAAATGAGAAATGCATTGCATCTAATATGGAGGTGACTGGAGATAAAGAATTACAGCTCACAAATGCAGGGAATAATGTAGAGGGGCAGTTAGAGAATGAGCAGTAGTGTACAGAAGCTACTCACAATTCAGGATTACTTAAAGGGACGGACACACTGGACTGGGTTACTACATATACAGCAGACTGGGTGTCTCCTATGTGGTGCATACAGCATTCCCAGTGTATCCTATCACATATAGACATGCCACAGTGTCTCCTATGTGATATATATACAGCAGTCTCAGTATCTACTATGTGATCTATACAGTAGTTGCAGTGTCTCCTATGTGATGTATACAGCAGTCTCAGTGACTTATGTAATTTATTCAGCAGACCTCCTACTGCATGAGTTCTATACAGGTAATGTAAGCAGTCAGGAATTTCTAACTTTGAAAAGATATGTACCTGTATTTAGAACAACTTACTACTGCAAGCCGTTCTTTACAAAACTTATCTTTGCAAAGAATCAACCACCTAAAATAACATGTCTCTCCAAAGAGAAGTAATTCCAGCCACTACATTAGAGATGAGTTAATGAAATGTTTGATCAAATATAGCAATCATTTTTAAGCTGATCATTTTGTACTGATTGCCAATGATGTTATAAATATTCAAATGACCCTTGGCAGAAGAAAAGGGGCATATCCCTGTTGTATATTTTCATGCTTTTGTTAACTGGTACATCCAAGTTCACACTGAGGGGAACACTGGTCCGGGTGGGCTCCTTGTTGGCACCACACCGGGGTCCTGCTCTGACAGGCAGGGTCTACGGTGTCTCTTCACTCACCCATGCTGCAGACAGTTCTTCCTTTCCCCATGCTCTGCATGCTTCCAGCTGGTCCTTTAGCTACTGTATGTTCTTAGGGCAACATGCGTGTGCTCCCACCCTCTTAAAGGGCCAGCGCATGCACTTGTTATTTCCTCCCCAGCCAATGGCTGCGGGACATTATGTATACATTGCTTCCTCCCCACTGGGGAGGTGCCTGAGCAACCTCCCTGTTTACAGTCTATATTGTGTAAGGTTGCATACCAGTGCGAGTCCTGTTTGCTGCACTCAGATGCAAATCCTGCCTACTGCACTCTGATACAAACTCTTGTTTGCTGCACTCAGATACAAACGGTCAGCTGCACTCTGATACAAGCTTTGCCTGCTGCTCCATCCAGTCTGTCTTTCTGGGTCCAGCTGCTGCGCGACAGTTGGTCTGTCCTGGAGTGGCACCTGGCGTTCATCGGAAGCCATGTCTAACCTTACCATCAGAGGCTCTATTAAACAGTCTGGCGTTCACTTAGTTACGCCCCCCAGGCTCTCCACGGTCCGTGGCACAGTGATTCCACAAACCACATCCGTGACACTCCTGTGCAGTAGTAGGGCCATCACTTCACCTATATGAGCAGTAGCTGGCACAATTCACTTGTGTAACTATGTACCGACAAAGGCAGCATGTCATCCTTCAATTAATAAACTACCCAGTGTATTATTATATTATTATATAGAAGCAAGTGTAAATTACTGAATGAAGGTAATATAATATTTGCATGTAACTTAATATTGGCCCCCCTGAGTCAATTTTACTGCTTTACAATTGGCCCCGCAGTCAGACACTGGGTACTTCCCACTTTAAGGCAATGATTGGTTGTTTTTGTCAATGGGCAGAAATCTATAGAACAGTTCTATCACACGTATGTAAGAACAGGACACCTTGACTCCGTGATCTCCATTGGATAGAGCTCTCATAATAATAATACATGTGCTTGTCACTTAGCAAGAGAAGGATGTAAAATATACAAGAGGAGCATCATATCTTCCAGAGGCCGATCCGGGCATCTTTTGGTTTCTTATTTCATTTTATCTTTTCATGAAATGCTTCCTAAAGGAAGCATGAGCTGCCTATTATTATCTAGTTCATCATTCATGTGATGTGTCAGTGAGGGCTGAAATGCAATATTTTTAATTGTGAATTAAAGATAAACACTTTAATTATTCGATAACATCTGCAGTTATTGAGTAATGGGAAGCTTCCATGTTGTTTACTTTTGGTTAAGAAAACGCATTGCAGAATTCAGCAAGGAAACACCAATCAATCTCAATTTTTTTAAGTAAATTGTTTAGAACAAAATAAATACAACACTGAAGTTAGCAAGCTGTGGTAAGCAAGTGACCCACATATCAGAGTAGTGCTTCCCACTCTTAGGAAGAGTCTTGTCAAAGAGACATCTAAGGCCCCTTTCACACATCAGTTTTTTTCCATCAGTCGAAATCCATCGTTTTTTGAAAAAAAACGGATCCTGCGACTGATGCCGCTGGATCCTATTTTTTTCTCACAGACTTGTATTAGCGACGGATTGCGACGGATGGCCTCATGTTTCATCCGTCGTTCGCTGGATCTGTCAGAAATTGTTTGTCCATTGGCCTGAGACGATGGACAAAGTAACGTTTTTTGTCTGCGTCGAAAAGTCGGACAGCGACGGATCCAGTGCCGTCCATCGTTGGCTATAATGGAAGCCTATGGGCGCAGGATCCGTCGTTGTCCGTCAAATGACAGAATCCGGCGACGGATTCCATTTTTTTTTAACTGAGCATGCTCCTGATAACGGCATCATGGTGGCTCAGTGGTTATCACTGGAGTCCTTGATTGAAATCCCACCAAGGACAACATCTGCAATGAGTTTGTATGTTCTCCCCATGTTTGCGTGGGTTTTCTCCAGGTTCTCCGGTTTCCTCCCACACTTCAAATACATACTGATAGGGAATCTAGATTGTGAGCCCCATTGGGGACAGTGATTATAATGTATTTAAAGCACTGTGAAATTAAAGTTGCTATATAAGGGAGTAAAATAAATAACTAATTCTTTTAACTCCTCTGTCTAAAATCATGTCAGGAGCACCTGTTCATGGCTGATTTATGGTGAAATGATGTTCTTTCCACTTAGATATGTCACATATAAATCTTCAAGTGGAAAGTTAAGTAAGTTATGAAGAAGAGAAAAGGCATGTCAAACAAATTCAGTCGTATAACAGATGCTTTCAAAAACAGAGAGTGGGACAGTGAAACTAAGAAACTTCAAAATCAGGAAGCCAGCCAGGAGAGTTTATGGCTCTTCAGTGGCCTTTAACGTGTCATTTTTTTCCAGGTCATATGTACTAAAAGTATGAGGTTTGTATCTCAGAAGAGTCTTATTTCTCCAACAATACAGAGTTGTGAATGGATTAAAATGGAGCCAAGTCAAAACAATAAAGAAATGATCAGTATGCTATTCAGCTAGTCCCAGAGTGAAGATTAGATTCAAATTTAGGACCTAGTTTTGGAATGAAAATATTCTGCAATGTAAAGAGATAATCAAAGTCTGAAGGTAAAACGGTGTATGGCTCAGCCTCCCACTGGTCGTCTACTTTGTGAACTCGTCTCTTCCTTTTGAGTACCTGTTCTCCAGGTGACAAGGGAACTGCAGGGGCGTGCTGATTATAATTTCTTTCCTGCTTGCGTCTTGCCTGGGACCAACTTTTCATTACACATTCTTGCACTTTGTGGTAGTGTTGCTGCAGCTCCGTATCCCAGTCTGCATCTGGTGATGTCGTCTCAGGTGTTAAAACTCCCATATCCAAGTCGATGGGTAACTTGCTAGGTCTTGCCCTCATCAGGTAGGCCGGGGTGCAGTTGGTGGAATTTACCGGGATATGATTGTATAGATCCACCAGATCTGGCAACTTCTCTGGCCACAGGTTTTGCTATTCCAGAGGCAAGGTCTTCAACAGGTCAATTACCACCTAGTTCATCTTCTCGCACATGCCATTTGTCTGTGGAGGGTACGACGTCATCCTGATTTTCTTGCAGCCATACAGGTTACAAAACCCCTGGAACACTTCTGCCTCAAAGACTGGGCCTTGGTCTGTGAGCACTTGTTCAGGGTAACCGTGTGGTCGACAAAAGTATTCTTGAAACGCTTTGGCTGCCATCTTCGCTGTTTGGTCTTTGACAGGCACGACTACCAAGAACCTCGAGTAATGTTCAACGATTGTCAGAGCGTGGGTGTAGCCAGTCCTACTCAGAGTCAACTTCACATGATCCAACGCTACCAGTACGAGCTGCCGCTTCATGATGATTGGCTGTAATGGGGCTCGCTGGCTGCTGCGGTCTTTCCTGCGCAGGTGGCATGGCCCACATTCTCTGCACCACTTCTCAATGGCTTTCCTCATGCCAACCCAGTAGAATTTCTCACGAAGTAGGACCTCCAACTTCTTCCACCCGAAATGGCCTGCTTCATCGTGGTGCGCCTCCTAGACCATTGGCGCACCCATCTTCAGGACTACCACCTGCCAGACCCGTTCGTGTGTGTGTGAGTTGATGTTCCTCCGACACAGCTTACCCTCATAGATGAACAGCTTGCCCTTCTCCTTCCACAACTGCTGCGCTTCCTGTGGAGAATCTGGACCAGGGTGTGAGTCAGTTGTGTCAGCAACTCCTTTACTAGATGGACTGCTAGGTTGCTATCCTGCATCTCTGCCCACTCATGGGGGTGCAATGGGTTAAACGTGGCCTCTTGCACGATGTAGCGCTTATTCCTCACACCCTGGGAGCACTGGGCTGCACCAGGGCGGTGTAAGGCTGGTAACTCGATTTCTTCGAGTTCTTCCGAATCTTCTTCCCCATCTGGTAAATTGGCCATCCTGGACACCGCATCAGCATTAGCGTTCTTATGCCCCGCTCGCTACTTGATGGTAAATTCGAAAAACTGGGTCTGAGCAGAAAAAGTTAATTAATGTGCATGCAAAATGTAATTGCATATGAACACATGACCTTTACACAGAGAAAACCAAAAGCAAATGTAGAAGCCATCACGCAACGTCACGGCAACCCTTGTGGGACAGTCCTAACTCTTGTATTTAAAACCTTTCCACTTGTCAAGTGACGTAAATGTGAACAAGGACAGAGGGACTGAACCACCAGTAATAGTATAGGCCAGACAGGATGGATTTTCCAACTCAGAAACAGGGCGGTCACACCCTTATATGCACAGAATGCACAATGAAACAAATGAGAAACTGGGTCTGAGCAGAAAAAGTAAATTAATGTGCATGCAAAATGTAATTGCATATGAACACATGACCTTTACACAGAGAAAACCAAAAGCAAAACACAAAACAAATATCCTGGAATAAAAAAGTAAAAAAAAATATATTGCAAAAATTGCATGAAGGTAGTAATAATAGTAATAATAAGGGTATTTAGTTAACATAATTTTGATCAAAATAATGTAGAAGCAATCCCGCCACGTCACGGCAACCCTTGGTGGACAGTCCTAACTCTTGTATTTAAAACCTTTCCACTTGTCAAGTGACGTAAATGTGAACAAGGACAGAGGGACTGAACCATCAGTAATAGTATAGGCCAGACAGGATGGATTTTCCAACTCAGAAACAGGGCGGTCACACCCTTATATGCACAGAATGCACAATGAAACAAATGAGAAACTGGGTCTGAGCAGAAAAAGTAAATTAATGTGCATGCAAAATGTAATTGCATATGAACACATGACCTTTACACAGAGTTTGTGTTTTGCTTTTGGTTTTCTTTGATGGTAAATTCGTAGCTGGATAGCCAGGCCATCCATCGCTGCTCCAGCGTACCCAGCTTTGCCGTTTCAAGGTGGGTTAGCGGATTATTGTCCGTATAAATGGTAAACTTCGCTGAAGCCAGGTAGTGCTTGAAGCGCTCCGTTACTGCCCAGACTATGGTGAGGAACTCCAGTTTAAAGGAACTGTAGCTGTTGGGGTTCCTTTCAGTGGGATGAAGCTTGTTGCAATCACTCTCTCTCTGCCTTTTTGCATTTGTGACAGCACTGCTCCCAATCCCACATTGCTGACGTCAGTGTAAAGTATAAATGGCTTGTCATAGTCAGCATAGGCCAAGACTTCATCTGCCGTGAGAGCCAACTTCAACCGGGTAAAGGATTCTTCTATCCTGTTGTTCCACTCGAACGGAGGACTCTTGTTCTTGGCCTTCTTGGGTTGGCCCACTAGAAGGTCTTGCAGGGGTGCGGCTATTTTGGTGAAACCCTTGATGAATCGTCAGTAGTAGCCTACCAACCCAAGAAACTGCCGCACTTCATGAATGGTGCTGGGCCTTTGCCAGTACCGGATAAAGGTGAGTTTGTCAGGATCTGGTGCTACGCCTTCCGCACTTACCATATAGCCTAGGTACTGCACTTTGGGCTTTAAAAGGTGACATTTGGATGGCTTTATTTTCAAGCCAAAGTTGGACAGGGCTTCGAATACCTCAGCCAGTGCCTCAAGTGGTCTTCATAGGTTTTGGAGAAGATGATGATGTCATCCAGGTACAGCAGAACGGTTTCAAAGTTTTTATGTCCTAGGCAGCATTCCATTAACCGCTGAAACGTCCCCGGTGCACTGCAGAGCTCAAATGGCATGTAGTTAAACTCGCAGAGGCCCATTGGGGTCATAAACGCTGTCTTCTCTCTCTCTGCTTCTGCCACGGGAACCTGCCAATACCCTCTGGTGTGATCTAAAGTAGAGAAATAGTTAGCGGTCCTCAGTGCAACCAATGATTCCTCAATTCTAGATAATGGGTAGGCGTCCTTATGTGTAATGTGGTTGATCCACCTGTAGTCAACACACATTCTCATGGTGCCATCTTTTTTTAACAAGGACTAATGGAGCTGTCCAGGGGCTACAACTATCTCTGATTACCCCAGCCTCCTTCATTTCTCGTAACATACCCTTGGCACATTGATAGTGTGCTGGAGGTACAGGCCGGTACCTCTCTTTAATGGGTGGATGGTCTCCGGTGGGGATATGGTGTTGGACCCCTTTTGCCTGCCCAAAGTCTAGAGGGTGTTTGCTGAAGACCCGCTCATATTCTCGAACCACTGGTTAAGCCCCATGCTTTTGTTGCGAAGGGGTGGAGTCAGTGCCTACGTCTAACTTCTGACACCAATCTTCCAGCTGCCCCTCGGAGCCATTGTCCTCCACCAGGTCGAATGGAAGCAAGGGTTCTGCTGCCTCTATTGCACTGTTACTGACAGTGAACAGCTTAGCAAGGGTGGCATACCGGGGTAAATAGACATCTTTCTCTCCACAATTCAGGATGTGTAGCGGTACCCTCCCCTTTGGGACATCAACTACCACTCTGGCAGTCAGGATGGTGGGCCTACTATCAGAGAGTACACAGGTTCTACCAGGGCCTGGTAATCTTGACCTCTGAGGCCTTTTGCTGCCCGACACCAAATTAACATTTCACTCCTACGGGGGTATTGCAATGGGGAATGGATCACTCACTCTGATATTGCCGACTTCTCCACCAGACAGCTCTACCTGTTGTCTCTGCATCAGAGCTCTGATTTCCTTTTGCAGGACCTGCTGCTGACAGGAGCTGGTGGTCTCAGCTACCTGTTGCAACAAAACAATAATTTCTCTAAGACAATTCTTTATTATATGGGTGCCTAAAGTAATCATAGGATGGCATTCTAGTCGGTCAATATCAACTATAATCACACCTTGCGACTGCAATTCTACTCTGCCAACCTTGATGGTCACCTCTTTATACCCCACCTGAGGCAAGGGCTGACTATTGCTGGCAAAGATGTCAAAATGTTCGTCTGGGCTACGAGTAATGTCTGAATCAGTGCAGTACTGTCTGAAAAGGATATATGGTATCGTTGTCACCTGGGAGCCAGTGTCCAGTAAAGTGTTCATCGGGATGCCATCAGTCACGATGGACAGGACCGACCGTCCTCCTACATACCTGTATTTTTCGCTTTATAAGATGCTCCGGATTATAAGACGCACCCCAAATTTTGAAGAGAAAAATAGGAAAAAACTTTTTTTTAATAAAATGGTGGCACTTCTTATAATCCAGGCGTCTTATTGCTTACCGGGGGTGGTGGGAAGTGGGGTCCCAGGGTTGCGGCTGGAAGAGGCAGGAGTAGAACGTTGCTGCTAGGATGAGGGGGTGTTTTGATGTGCGGCTAGCCACTGCTGGCGTCCGATGCTGCCACTGTGCTATGTCCCCGCGCTTTGTACCTGGTGCTGCCGCCCGCTTTGTCTGCCGGGTGCTGCCGCTCACTCTGTCCCCTGGTGCTGCTGCCCGCTATGTCCTCCGGTGCTGCCAGTTGATGCCACCCGCTCTGTCCCCCAGTGCTGCCAGGTGCTGCCGCCCGCTCTGTCCCCCGGTGCTGTTGGGTGTGCTGCCGCCGCTGCGCTCTGTCCCCCAGTGCTTGCCGCTGCCGCCGTGCTCTGTCCCGTGCTGCGTGGGGGGGCTCCGCCGCTCCATCTATGCTTTCTTGTCTGTGCGGTGTATTGCTTCCAGGAAAATGACCGCCGTGCAAGCGCAGATGGAGATGTATGGCGGATGGATATAGCGGTATACAAAAGGTCACACACGGGTTAATGTCACTCGGTGTGAACAGGAGCGGACTCTGTTACGTCACAGAGCCGCAGTACCGCGGAACATAAATGCCAGAGCCTGTTAAGACACACAGCACTCGGCAAGAGAGCACTCAGTAAATGGTCACAGAACTCAGCCCCAAGGACACAAGGTCTGAGTCCCTCTAGACCTACTGAGCGTGCGGCGTTGCGCCTGCGGATGCCTCTAATGAACACTGACCACTGAGGAGTGCAGACTATGTGCACCGTGGTGTACAGACAAAGCCACCGGTGGATGATGATGCCAGTCTCTGACTCTGCCTCTACCTGGACCTCAGCCTGGACGCTATACATGCGTACCAAGGGTAGGGGTTTCATAATGAGTCATTCACCAGAGACATTCATACAACACTCATTCCACATGGTCTAATCTTTTCCTATATTAGCGCATGGCCGGGCGGCCATGCGAACCTTTTATAGTTGCAGCCTTCCGGGACCTTCCTGGTGGCCCAATCGGAGCAGCAATAGGACCTGAGCATGTGACCTCTGACCTCCAATGAGAGGTCATCCCACGGGCATGCTCAGTAGGAGAAAAGCAGGACTTAGTCCCAGGAGCGTCTGCTCGCCACTGACTCATGCATGATACAATAACTGAGCCTGGAGGAGCAAGCATTAGCCTGGGCAAGATGCTGGGACCGACGTCTCTGCTGAGCAGGAACCTCTGTGGCTGCAGAAGAATGCAAGACCGCAGAGGACATGGCTTTAGATTCCCCCTGTGTAGTGGCGGGAACTCGACGCCTAACAACTAGGAACCTATAATGGGCATAGCAACGCTGGAGCGTGATGAGCCTTAGACCTAGCGCATATGTTACACTAACGCACCCACTTGATGATTTCTCTTAGCCACCCCGGCCACCAGAAATTCCGACCGATCGACTTTCTAGTTTCAGCAATCCCTGCATGACCCGCCAAACAAGACTCATGACATTCCGTAAACAAACCTCTCCTCAGGGTTTTAGGCAAAAACAATTTCCCATACAGAGTGTTGGTTGGTGCTGCATCCTGAGCTTTAAGAATGCTATTTTCCAACTCAGAACCTAAAGCTGCCACCACCACCCCTTTCTACAGAATAGATTCCTCCTTTTCAGTATTAACCGCTGGGGGGAAACTTCGAGACAACGCATCAGCTTTAACATTCTTTGTCGCAGAGATATATGTGGCGCCCCTTAGGGTTCCGCCGCCACAGAGGTACTGCACCTCCTCCTGAGGTGTGGTACCCCACCATTCAGGTAAGGTGGAGACACCTGACCACACTCCAACACCTGCATCCCACACAACATAGTAGTGCAGCAAAGCACCTTTGGTGGCTCCCTGCTTGGAACACGAAGAGTGCTGGGAGGTGGGTGGAGCTTAGTCTGCACAAGAGAGCGGGAGATTATTAGGACTAGGTCAGTCTGACTAAGTCAGTCTGACGAGGAGTCAGAGAGAGGATCCCCTGAGTGGGATGGATGAAGGAAGTGCTGCAGCAGTCTTCAGTGACCTGAGACTGCTCACACAGGAAAGAGATATTCAGAAGGCCTAATTCTCCATAAGAAAGATTGATTTGTACGGAACGTAAGGAAAAGAAGAGAACTAAGGATTAGGGTTAGAGCAGAGCCCTTCCTCAAGTTCTAAGCGCATGGCCGGGGTCCGGTCCCCGAGGTTGTATGGATACTAATGGTCCTGCGACAGACACCGGAGGAATAGAAGTTGTCACCACTTTATTCCCACACAAGACTTGGGGGCACAACAGCAACGTGAGTGAGCCGGGACTTAGTAGCAAGGAGTCCCCGAAGCAGGCTACAGCTGTCTGCCGTACAAGTAGAGTTCATAGGAACATCTGAAAGGAGGAACTCCAGGGTAACTCAGTACTGTGAATACTTTACTACGAGCGCTAAGGAGGGAGACGTTCAGAAAAGGCACATATGTTGGCGGAGTGGTGGAACGGAGTACTTCATCTTGCTTGGAGGTTGACTGAGCTCCTGACCTGACCTGGAGGACACAGCATGGATGCGGGCATCTGAACGCACAACAGACTGTGAGTAAAGCTTTGGAACTACATGTCCTGATGTCCTCCGCTTATTCCTGCGCCAACCCACTCGGCACTGCTACATCTCTGTGCTGAACACTGCACCCTCTTCCTCTACATCTATTACACTGCCCTGGGACTACTGCCCTACCTGTGGAGGGCCACAACATCATTGATGCACCACACCATCTGTCCCAGAGGATCTGTCTGCAGCGTCGGCTTAACATTTTCATTGCCGAACACCACAGGTGGTGTCACGACACACTCAACATTCCCCTTTTACAATGGATGCCCAGGGCCACGGACCGGGTCACAGCTACCGTGGCACTTCCCTCTGAATACCAGCCCGGTACCGAGTACCCCACGGCCCTGCCACGACCAGGGGGCGATCCATATATGTCACAGAGAAATGGAACCGGGCAAAAAACTGCCCACCTAGCTTGACGAGCATTCAAACGTTTAGCAGCATCCAGATAGATCAGATTCTTATTGTAGGTAGGTGAGCCGACTGGGGGGGTGGTCCTCTTACCGCCGCAAACAGACTGAGACAGAGACTGTAGTGCGTCCAACATGTCCTCTTTATTTGCCATCCTCTCGATGACCCGCAGCACCACACAGCAGCTGCTCGATTACCTGCCCAGGTACCTTGGTACCTTCACTTCCTTCCTTTCCTGTTTGACGTCCCTCGTGGCTCTGTCACTGTGGCTGCCCTAGGCCTACCACCACAGTGCTTCACCCGTCCGAGCCCGTCCGTCTTGGGGTACCCCAGGCTCTCTCTGTCTGTGGCTTCTCCCGTCTGGGCCACCCCCGTGACCGTCTCTGTTGCCAGTCCCTTCTGGAGCTTTTTCTTTGTCCACCTCTCCCTTTAGTCTTCTCCTCTCCTGAGCTCCTCTCCTAGACTGACCACTTCTAGAACTCTGTCTTCCTTTTATCCCCCTCCTTGGGAATTCCCCCTAGAGTCCTTGTAACTCCGCCCCCCATGACTGTGTGGTTTCCTAGCCCTAAGCAGATGTTCAGTCCTTTTCTCACAGCTGCCATCTTGTGGCCAAACTTTAGTATTACACCCATCTCCACTATCTTCAGCTGTCTCCCATCTATAAATACAACAGTCCACCTAAAGCATACTATACCTTACCCTCCTTCTGCAGACAGGTCCGTGTGTCAGCCCACTTACCCTACACTATGATCAGTAAAGACTTGTATAGGATGTCTAGCGCCCTCCAAAAAATGTCGCCAATGCTCAAATGCAAGCTTAATAGCCAGCAATTCTCGGTTCCCAACATCATAGTTGAGCTCCGCCTCCGAAAATTTCTAAGAAAAGAACGCACAGGGATGTACCCCATCCTCTCCTTGAGATGCTCAAAGGCCTTAGCCTCAGGGGACCATTGGACAGTATTGGCACCCTTCTTAGTCAGATCAGTAAGGCGATAACAGAAAAATTCTTTATGAATTTTCTGTAATAATTAGCAAACCCCAAGAATCTCTGAATTGACTTCAAGCATTCAGGTCTTGGCCACTCCAATACCGCATTAACCTTCACCGGGTCCATCTCAAACCCATCACTGGAAACAATGTACGCCAAAAAGCTAATTTTCTGTACCGCAAACTCGCATTTCTCCAGTTTAGCAAAGAGCGTGTTTTCTCTCAGAATCTGCAGAACCTCGCAGACTCTCTGCCAATGCGACTCCAGATTGGGCGAGTAGATCAAAATATCATCCAAATAAATGATAACACTCCTACCGATCAACGGCCTCAGAATATCATTGATGAAATTTTTAAAGAACGCCGCAGCATTTGTAAGGCCGAAAGGCATTACTAGACACTCAAAATGACCTTCTGGGGTATTAAAGGCTGCCTTCCATTCATCGCCTTCTTTAATCTGCAGCAAATTATGTGCCCCATGGAGATCAAACTTAGAGAACCACTTGGCTCCAACTAATTGGTTAAACAAATCCGGAATTAGCGGCAAGGGGTAAGGATTGCGCACAGTGATCTTATTAATCTCCCTGAAATCTAGACACGACCTAAGACCCCCATCTTTCTTTTTGACAAAAAAGAATGCCACAGCCACAGGGGACTTGGAGGATCTTATATGACTTGCAGCAAGACTAGTCTGCAGGTATTCCTTTAAGGCCTCTCGGGGATGGTCAGATTAAATAAACGACTCTTAGGGAGAGTAGCACCTGGGACGAACTCAATAGCACAATCATAATCTCTATGCGGTGGTAGCGCTTGTGACTCAACTTCAGAAAATTCCTTCCAGAATTCCTGAATGGCTTCAGGTAGCTCATTTTTCACCACAGCAGCGATGTGTACATCACAACATTTCCCATAACACCCCTAACCATAGGATCTTATAGTATTTGATGACCAGTCCAGTACAGGATTGTGCACTTTTAACCAGGGTAACCCCAGGACGACTGGAAAAGGCAATTTATCAAGTACAAACAAATCTAAAGATTCCTGGTGCCCCATATTCATAGTGAGTGGAACCTTTCGAGCAACGCACCCATGCTCTAGCAGAGTGTTATCAATCGCCACTACAGGAAAAGGGGATGATAAAGGTACAGACTCAATCTTATTCTTGTCTAGAAATTGTTGATCGATCATATTCAGTGCAGACCCACAGTCCGCCGTCTCTTGAAAATCCATAGTATGACCATAACAGATAGAACTACCAGAAAAAGAAACTCCTGCGGACCGTAAAAATGCAATACGAACGGGAGGGTTACTCTGACCCCCTTTTTTTTTTTTTTCCTGATTTATGCAAACCTTCACATTGTTTGATTAAATGGCCAGTATTACCACAATAAAGGCATAGCCCCTCAGAGAATCTTCTCTCCCTTTCCTCGGAACAAGAGGACATTGCCCCAAGTTGCATCGGTTCCCCATAATCCACGGGAGTCTCTTGAGAGACAGGACCCAGCAAAATTGAAGCCTTCTCCTCATTCTGTCTGTCTCTCAATCTTCTATCCACCCTGATAGCTAATTGCATGGCAGACTCAGAGGTTGTGGTTTCCTTTACTTGATGGAGCACTGATAACAGATGGTAATGGAGATCAGGGCAGCCTGGAAGCAATTTAGGGTCCACTAAGCCAGATGGGTTTGGAGGCCTTCCTATTCTGCTGTCCTATGAGGTCCTTGCTGCTTAAAGCTATGCTCGGGCCTCTGTTCCTTCCTGTCCTTAAGTCTTTGCCCATATGGCAGGCAGCTTGAGCCTACTACAGGTGTTGCTCCTTCATGGTGGCTCCGGGACCTGGGGTGCTGCTGTGCTGACGGGTGTTTGATGGGGCCAGGATACCTGCAGTCCCCTGCCCTCCGGATATAGCTGCTGGGACTTCTGTACCCGTGCAGCCACGGACTCCGGCTTCTAGCGCTCAGCTCCGGGGTGAGCTTAGTTACAGCTCCACTCCCCAGGTTCTCCTCAACTTCCCTCTTCTACCTCACTGCTCTCCCGCTCACTATCTCTGACTCCTCACCCCACCTCCAGGCCAGAACTTATAGGGAAGTTTCCCTGAAACCAGGTGTTAGAGCTCCCCCTTCTGGTCTGGAGACAGGAAAAGTGTTGGATGCTGGTGTTATCTGGTAAGGGGACCCCTCCTTGATTCCAGGCATGTCTTAACCCCCCCCCCCCGTGAGGGGGGCAATGCCACTGTGGCAACTGGACTCCTGGGGAGCCACATCTGCAGATTGGGTCACTATTGTATATATATAAGTAAATTTGTCAGTTGTAAATTAATATATGAAGAACACATCTGATTATACATTTTGAGAGGTGGACAAGCCCTTTAAAAAATGAAAAGCAGATAAATTCCTTACATTGAGATGCTATAAGCATCTCATCCTGGCAGTACAGAATATGTAGTATTGTACTGTACAGGGGCGTTACGGAACATCCAATCATTACATTTGGAATTTTTTCACCACTCCCACTCCCCTTCCCCTTCTAAAAAGTGTACGGGGCAGGAGGGATGGAGGTGAGGCATAGTCAAACATGGCTTGCCATATTTTGTATAATTTATGGTGGTTGCAGTAGATTTCTGATTCTGGCACACTTGCAGTGGGTATTGTCTAGCAGACTTTTGATCAATACATAGGATCAAGATGACCTCCCTCCATTTAAGTGGAGCATGTCTCAATATATTGTAACTGACAAAATAAATTTTCCACTAGCTTGATTAATCTGCCCACTTGAAGATAATTAATTATCATGTCCTAGATATCTAAATCTTGCAATTGTACTTCTTTTTAGTGCATAGACACAGAAATGAGTCAGCTCTCTTATCTGATGTTTGAGCTTTGTTGGAAGAATATTAACTTAACATGTGTCTTTTGTAATGATCATATTTTATTATTATGTTATAGAGGTGATAACCTAGCTTGATAATAAGATGAACTGGATGGATTTGTCTTTTTTTATAGCCTTGGGCTATGTTCCAAAAAACATGGTGATGCACAGGACAGTTATGCTGCTCCATGTGCTCATTCACAATGTCCACACAGCATTTTTCAAGACCATTTCTATAGCAAATCCAGAGCGTAAAAATCTGCGTTGTGCAGATTTCACTCTGGATTGAAATATGGAAATTAGACAAATTTTCTACAGATCTTCTGCTACAGTAAAAGTTTTAAATTAGGCCCCTGTTATATTGCGTTCTTGCTCACGTTCAGTGGTCCCATTGGGGATTGTGTACAAACCCCCTTGCAAAACAGGATTCGGGCATACGCGCCAATGGAGCCATTGAATATAATTGTGCTGACAAAGTAATATACCTACTGAAGGCGGACTTTGTCAACACCATTATAATCCATGACCTGTCAACGCATACACCCCAATCCCATTTTGTGGGGGGGGTTCAGATGCATGCCCCAATAGGACTGACCAATCACAGCGCTCTGGGTGTGGGGATGACTGCAAGGGTCCCTGCATCTCTTGCCGTGCCTGTCAGCTGTCATAGACAGCTGTCGGCACTCAACTGTCACTGTGTGTTTACGCGCAGTGACAGTTTGAGGCTGTGTGCCCACGATGCAATTTTTAAGCGTTTTTGCAGCGATTTTCGGCGCGAAAATGCTGCAAAAACGTTTAAAAATCTTGTACATGACGCCCCCCATGCATTCCTATGGCATTCCGCACATGCTGTGCTAATGCTGCGCTTTTTTCCACAGTGGAATCGCATCGCGGAAAAAATCGCAGCATGATTATTCTTTTGTGCGGAATCGCAAAGAATTGCCGCGATTCCACACCCATAGGAATGCATGAGAATCGCTTACTTCCCGCATGTGGCTATGCCCACCATGCGGGAAGTTAAGCGTCTCATGTGCGGTTGGTACCCACGGTGTGGAGGAGAGGAGACTGTCCTCCAGGCCCGGGGTACCATACCCCTGTAAAGAAAAAGAATAAAAAATAAAAAAATCAGGGTATATTTACCTTCCGACGTCCCGCGCTGCGTTCCCAGTAATGCCTTGTGGCAAGGTCCTGTGATGACGTAGTCTCGCGTGACTCTAGAGGTCTCACGAGATCGCTATAGTAACGCGAGACCAACGTCATCACAGGTCTCGCAAGGCATCGCTGGGAACGCTGAGGCCCGGGATGGCAATGCGGGACGTCGGAAGGTAAATATACCCCGATTTTTTATTTTTTTAACATTTTATCTTTTACTTTTGATGCCGCATAGGCAGCCTCAATAGTAAAAAGCTGGTCACACTTGTCAAACACTATGTTTGACGAGTGTGACCAACCTGTCAATCACTTTCCAAGCGATGCTTCAAATCTCTTGGAAAGTGCTTGAGAAAATCGCGGCAAAATCGCGAACAGAATCGCGGTGAAATCGCGCGGGAAAAACTGTGCGATTTCTGGGAAGGAGTCCGGTTTTCATTGTGCGTTTTAAAATGCTACGTGGGCCCATAGCCTAAATGCATGATGTGCACAGCCCGTCATGGTGTGGTGTGGCAACTTACACCTGGCCATGACGTCAATAGACGTTAAGGGGTTAATAATCATTTACATCATTTACATCATATATTGGCATGCTTATTGGCTTCCCACAGCATTTGATATTGTTATTATGAATATATAATCTTCTATTTATCAATTTTTGCCTGGGTGACATACTCTGTTCCCTCACTTATCACATTTAGTGTGTTTTTATTGTCTATTTTATGTTGTTTCATAATCATGTCTTGCACGGTAATTTTTACATTATTTTGGTTGTTTCAATCATGTTTTTAACTGATAATGAATAAAGCTTAATTTTATATATCTCTTGTGAATACTTTTCTGGTTTTTTTCTCAGATTGGTGAATGTGAATGAGGCCTGTATGAAAAAGAAGTTATGCTACAAATAATTTTAAAGTCAGGTCCCTTTCTGTATGACGTTAACAGAGGACTTTTCTGTGGCCTATGGATCAGGCCTCTATTAACACAGAAGATGCTAAAAACTATTTTTAAAGTCATGTCCCTTACTGTATGAAGTTAATAACAGAAGAATTTTTTGTGGCCTCTGGATCAGGTCTCTACAGTTTAATTTCAACCCAACCAACTAAGGCTACTTTCACACTTGCGTGTTTTTGCGCTGCGTGCGCAGTGCAAACGCGCATAAAAAACGCATCATGCGTTTTTTATGCATTTTGTTTTTTTGCGCATGGATTTTGCAAAAAAAGCATGCGACTTTAGGAGGAGACTTTAATGGGTTTTTGGATGAATTTTGTGCACATTGCGTGCGCATGCGTTTTTTTTAGACAGGTCAGACGCACAAAAAATGCAACAGGATGCATTTTGTGCGCCCAGGAGCACACTACAAAAAAACGCATGCGCATACAAATGCATGACAATGCGCACCCATGTTAAGTATAGGAAAAAAAACATATGCACATTTATGCGCAAAAACGCAGAGCAAAAAAACGCAAGTGTGAAACCAGCCTAACAAAGTGTGATACGGTAGGTTGTCTAACTTTTTGCAATTGAAATATTATAATTATTTTTTAATGTGCCTTAGGTCTGCAGACAGGCTCATATCACCAGCACAAAATGACAGCGTGGGATACAGCAGGCTGTTTCACATTTAGTAACAGAAAAAATTATAACTTTTTTTTAATGGGCCTTAAGTCTGCAGACAGTTTTATATCACCACAGCATTAAATGACAAGGTGGGATATAGCAAGCTATATAATATTTTTTCAGTAGCTACATGTGAATTAGAATGCTATACTCGTGCATGGATCACAATAGAAGTAGGGCACAACACGTTCCCTGCTGACTTTCTTTGTGGACCTCAGTATGGTCAAAAAAGAAAAAAAGTGCTGGAAGGTAAATTTAACAGCCACACTGAACAGTAGCTACCTACAGTATCTGACTGATATACAGCCACCTACCCAAGTAGCTGAAATGTGGATACAGAAGACTTTTTCACATTTAGCTAGTGAAAAAATATTATTTAGAATGCATGGAGCACAATAGAAGCAGTGCACAGCACACTTGTAGGACATGTGCCCTGCTGGCTTTGTCTGTGAACCTCAGTAATGGCCCCAAAAAAAAAGAAAATTCTGGAAGGTAAATTTTTACAGCCACACTATCTAGCTACACTATCTGACTGATATACAAATCTTGCTGTTAACAGTGGCAGCATCGGTACCAGCCTCTCTGCACTGTTAGTGTCAAAATGGCGCTAAAACAAGATGTGCGCCATTTATTTGGTGAGGGACATGTGATTTTGGCAGCCAATAACACAAGCCGTTGTGTCAGGACATTGTGGGTGTTTCCTGCGCCCTGATTGGCTAGCCACAATGTGCATACATAAATTTAGGGGAAAAAATGACTGCTGTGCTTACAAGAACGCCGCGCCTCTGAGTTCTGCAAACCCCCTCCCCTCATCAAACACGTGCCAAAGGCTCATTATACACCATCATTATCGTTGGTAAAGTGCTGAAAATATTTTTGTGGCAACACAAATATTTTCCCACACTTTTGCCGAATGTTACTGATTTTATAAAATTTTGCTCGGGTTTCCGATCACGAATCCAAATGTGTCATATTCGTGCCAAAATTATGTTTGGTGATCATTTTCCGAACAAATTCACTCATCACTAGTACCGATGAGTCAATTTTTGAAATATTTGTCTGTAAAAGAAAGCAGTTTATTTGCAAAGCGCTGGGGAGCAGAATGGTACCAAGCGTTTGCAGTCAACAGTGGAGGTGGTGTAAGGGGCTGCATTTAAGCAAACGTAATTGGGATTTGGTAAAGGTTAATTGTGTTCTCAGTGGTGAGAAGTAAAGGCAGATACTTATCCATTATCAGGGCCGGCGTTAGGGGCAGGTAGACCAGGCAGCTGCCTAGGGCCCCCACTCTCCCAGGGGCCCTCAGCTAGTGACACATCACGCAGCCGCCGCAATGATGGAGGAGAGAGCGTCAGCTGACGCTCCCTCTCCCATCATTCCCTGCTCTGCCTTCATCGCGCTCTCACTCTGTGCCAGGCATAGCAGGACACAGGAGTCGGGAGCAGCGCGGGCGCGAGGAGAAGGTGAGGAGTGTTTTTTTTTTTAATCAGTGTGACCATGCAGGGCTGTAAACCATGCTGGGCTTTATACCATGGTGGGCTATATACTAAGCTGGGTTGTATACCATGCTGGGCTGTATACCATGCTGGGCTGTATACCATGCTGGGCTATATATCATGCTGGGCTGTATGCCATGCTGGGCTGTGTACCATGCTGGGCTGTGTACCATGCTGGGCTGTATACCATGCAGGGCTGTATACCATGGTGGGCTGTATACCATGCTGGGCTGTATACCATGCTGGGCTGTATACCTATACCATGCTGGGCAGTATTCCATGGTGGGCTGTATACAATGGTGGGCTGTATACCATGATGGGCTGTATACCATTGTGGGCTGTATATCATGTGATGCTTAGCTGTATACCATGGTGGGCTATAAACCATGCTGGGCTGTATACCAAGCTGGGCTAGGCAATATACCATGGTGGGCTGTGCCATATACCATGGTGGGGCTGTGCTATATACCATGATAACGCTGTGCTACATACCATGTGGGTCTGTGCTATATACCATGTGAGGCTGGGTTATATACTATGTGGCTGTGTTATATACCATGGGGGGCACCTTTTACATTATATTCTATGGGGGAGGCAGTGTTATATAATATGGGGGGTGACATTATATTCTATGGAGAGGTGGGCTGTATTATATTCTATTTTGGGCTACATTATATTCTATGGCGGGCTGTATTATATTTATTATATTTTATGGGGGGTGATTGCGTCATACTTTATGAGGGGGCTACATTATACTATATGAGGAGGCTACATAGTATTCTATGAGGGGCTATATTATATTGTATGGGGGCTTCATTATGCTATGAGGGGGCTACATTATATTCTATGGGGCTATCTGGCGCCCCTGAGGCTCAGTTGCCACAGAGGTACTACACCTCCTAAGGTGTGGTGCCCCACCATCCAGGTAAGTTGGGAACTCCTGACCACGCTCCAACGCTCGCACCCCACACAACAAGGTAGTTCTGCACAACCACATTGCGGCTCCTTGCTCAGAGGGTAGCAGAGCACCTTTGGTGGTTCCCTGCTTAGAACACTCAATGTGCCGGGAAGTGGGTGGAGTTAAGATACATAAAAGAGTGGGAAAGTGTAGGAGGACAGGTCAGTCTGACAAAAGGTCAGTCGGGTAGGAGGTCACTCAGACAAGAGTGAGGATCCCTGGAAGAAGGGATGGAGGAAGGAGTGCTGCTGCTGCCTCAGTGATCTGAGCCAGCTGGCACGGGAAAGGAAAAGAAGGAGAAAGACGTAGAACTGAAATCTAAGCTTCCATAAGAAAGAAAGACAAGTACGGAACGAAGGAGTAGAGAGAACAGAGAGGACGTGGGACAGAGGAGGAACCCTGCCTATAGGTTCTCAGCGCAAGGCCGGGACCCGGTCCCCGAGGTTGTATGGACACTTATGGTTCTACAGCGGACACCGGTGGAGTAGTTGGCTGTAAATGCACTACTCCCATCTAAGACTTGGGGCACAACAGCAATTAGATAGAGAGCCGGGACTCAGGAGAAGTAGAGTTCTTGGGAACATCTGACAGGAGGAACTCCAGTGTACCACGGTACGGGAGATCTTCACACTTTAAGGCGCTATAGAGGAGTCGTTCAGAAAGGTACATGTTGGCGGAGTGTTGGAGGGGAGAATCTTAACTTGCCCGGAGGTTGATTGAGTCTCTGACCCGGAGGTCACAGCACAGAAGCGGGCACTACAGACTGTGAGTAAAGCTTTGGAACTGCATGCCCTGGTGTCCTCCATTCCTTCCTGCGTCCGTCTGCCAACACTGCTACATCCCCTGCGCCAGACACTACATCGCCTAAGTGTCCCCCCCATCTACACTGCCCCGGGACAACAGCCCTGCCTGTGGAGAGCTATACCACCATTGCTGCACCACACCATCTGTCCAGGAGGATCTGCATGCAGCGTCAGCTTAACACCTCCCTTGCCGAACACCACAGGTGGTGTCACAAACTATTCACCATTAACTACTGTACATTCCCCCATTGATTTGAGTGCCCAGGGTCACGGACCGGGTCACCGCTGCTGTGACACATCCCGCTGACACTGGCCTGGTACCGGGTACCCCACAGCCCTGGCAGGGCGACCCAGCTGCATAATACTATATGAGGAGGGCTACATTGTATTCTATGAAGGGTCTACATTATACTATATAAGGGGCTGCATTATATCCTATGAGGGGGTTGCCATATATTCTATGGAGGGGCTGCATTATACTATATGGGGGGCTGCATTATATTCTGTGGGGGGGGGTTACATTATATTCTGTGGAGTGGCTGCATTATACTCTGAGGTAGCTGAATTATTCTCTAACGGGTGGCTGCATTATACTATAAGAGAAGGGCTGCATTATATTCTATGGGGGGTTACATTATATTGTATGGCGGGGCTGCATTATACTCTGTGCGGTGGCTGTGGGTCACCCTCCCAGGGCTGTGGGGTACTCGGTACCGGGCCGGTGTCAGTGGGACGTGTCACAGCAGCGGTGACCCGGTCCATGGCCCTGGGCACCCAATTAATAGGGGAAGTTTGAATGGTGGAATGTAGTTAATGGAATAGTTCGTGACGCCACCTGTGGTGTTCGGCAAGTGAGATGTTAAGCCGGTGCTGCATGCAGATCCACTGGGACTGATAGTATGGTGCAGCAAAGATGTAAAAGCTCCCCACAGGTGAAGCTGTAGTCCCAGGGCAGTGTAGGTGAAGTGACACGTAGATAATGTAGTGGCAGGTGCAAGGGATGTAGCAGTGCTGGGCAGGTTGGCGCCGGAATAAGTGGAGGACACCAGGGCATGTAGTTCCAAATCTTTACTCACAGTCTGTAGTATACCCAGGTGCCTGCCTCCGTGCTGTTTCTTCCGGGTCAGGGACCCAGTCCACCTCCAGGCAAGATGGAATGCTCTCTTCCAACACTCCGCCAACATGTGCCTTTCTGAATGTCTCCTCTTATAGCGCCTTTGGTGAGAAGTACTCCTAGTACTGCGTTACACTGGAGTTCCTCCTGACAGATGTTCCCAAGAACCATACTTGTACGGCAGACAGCTGTAGCCTGTTTCGGGGACTCCTTACTCCTGAGTCCCGGCTCACTATCCAAGTTGCAGTTGTGCCCCCAAGTCTTAGATGGGAGTAGTGCATTTACAGCTCACTACTCCACCGGTGTCTGCTGTAGGACCATTAGTATCCATACAACCTCGGGGACCGGGCCCCGGCCTTGCGTTTAGAAATTCTAGGCAGGGTTCTCTCCTAACCAATGTCCTCTGTTCCCTTTTACCCCTTCGTTCCGTACTAGTCTCTCCTTCTTATGGAAGATCAGGTTTCTGTTCAATGTCTTTCTCCTTCTTTCCTTTCCCGTGCCAGCAGACCCAGGTCACTGAGGTCTGCTGCAGCACCTCCTTCCTCCTTCCCTCTCTCAGGGATCTTCTCTCCTCACTCCTCTCCACTCACTGACTGACTGACTGACATCAAATCCTAAACCTTCCCGCTCTTTTATGTATTCTAACTCCACCCGCCTCCCAGCATGTTTCGTGTTCCAAGCAGGGAGCCACCAAAGGTGCTCTGCTACACTCCAAGCAGGGAGTCGCAATGTGGCTTTGCTGAACTACTGTGTTGTGTGGGATGCAAGTGTTGGAGCATGGTCAGGAGCCTCCAACCTACCTGGATGGTGGGGTACAACACCTCAGGAGGAGGTGCAGTACTGAACCCCCAGGGGCGCCACAGCTGCATTATGCTCTATGGGGTGGCTGCATTATACTATATGTGAGCTGCATTATACTGTATCGCAGACTATGGGGAATACATTATATGAAGAACTATGGGGTGCATTATACTATGGAAAGTGAATTGTACTACATGGATGACTATGGCGGTGCATTATACTATATGGAGAACTATGAGGAGTGTATTATACTATATGGAGGACTGAGCAGTGTATTTTTATATATGGAGGGCTATGAGGAGTGTATTAAACTATATGGAGGACTATGGGGAGTGTATTATACTATATGGAGGACTGAGGAGTGCATTATACTATATGGAGGACTATGGGGTGTAAACTGTAGATGTGCTGCTGATAACATGATACTCTATGGGGACAGATTGATCCATTAGTGATCGTTCTGTCCGCATCATTCTTTCTCAGACGGTGGAAAGAGGCCAGGAAACAAGTGTTGAACGACTTCAATATTGTCGATCACACTCATTTAGCGGCCTGAACTCAGCGCATGTAAATACAATTGAAATGCTTCTGTGTTGTGCAATATGCTAGCATTTGGGCCCCCATTTTAAACTTTGCCTAGGGCCCCACTTTACTTAAAACCGGCCCTGTCCATTATGCAATATCATCAGGGTGACATCTGGTTTACTCAAAATGTATTCGACTACAGGAAAATGACTCCAAACATTCAGCCAATATAATTAAGAAGTGTGTTCAGAGTAAAGGAGAACAAGGTGTTCAAGGAGTGTTGATATGGACAGCATCATCATAAGTCTCTATGAGATTACATACTTCTTGTTAATTGATTAAAATAAATAAGTATGTATTGTATTTTTAAAGCATTCTTACTTTGCAGCATTTTTTCCATGCTTGCCTAAAACTTTTGCTCAGCATTGTACATATTTGGCATCACAGCATCTCTATAAGTATGATCTACTAAAATATAAAATGAATAACAGCAATTAGTAAATACTGTAAAGAAAATTTAAATCTCAGAGTTGCATTTTTTTGCTAGCTGCAACAAACACCAAAATGCAATAAAAAAGTAATCAAAATGCTGCATCTACCCCAATATGTAATAGATAAAAGTAACAGCTTGCCACAGAAAAACAAGCCCTCGCACGGCCTTATTGACAGAAAATTTAGAAGAAATATGGGTCTCGGAAAATGACACAAACAAATTTTTTTTTAAATTCTCCAAAGTTAGGAATTTTTTTTAAGCCACTAAAATACTACAAAAAAAACTATGTATGGTATAACCATTTTGAGCTGGAGAATCACATTGTCAGGTTGTTTTTGCTGCTTAGGTAAGTACATAGAAATGAAACCTATTGTCACGTCCTCCTGGGAGATCTGGAGTTAGGCAATCAATCATTAGATATTGTGAATCAGAGGTCTTCCATATAGCCAGTGTGTTTTGTTTCGCATATTAAATGGGCTTTGTTTCCTTTTAGCACTAAAGAGGTTAACGAATTTGTATGCTGGTTAGAGACATACAGCTCCATCTCACAGCTGCTCCTGACCTGCTCATTTCCTCTCGCTATAAAACTTGGCTAGACCTTCTCATCCCTGTCTGTGAAAGTTTACTTCTTGGCCTTCTGGAGTTGGTGTGCTGAAGTTGGAGTTTGTAGTTGCTGCTGGAGATAGTTGTATGCTGTTTTTGAGTCTGTTTTCTCTATTATCTGTAGTTCAGGGGTGTCCACGCTGTGCAGTGATGAGGCAGTGACCCAAGCAAGTTCAAACCAAAACGTGTTTAATGTCCAACAACTCACACAGTGCACAGCATGCTGTATCCTCCGGATCGCAGCCGGGAAAACAAAAGACAGTCCAGGACCAGTTGCCGTGAGCGACCGCACTGCCATGTACGCAGGGGTGCCAGACCCTTTGGCTTCGCTTGGCCCTGTGTTGCCTCACACAGGGAGTGCTCTGCAGACCAACTGCTCTGTCTGCTTGCAAGATCAAAGCAGACACAGTCAAACTCTTCCTGCAGGGTTTCTTTTTTTCACTCCAATCTGTGGCCATAGGCCACTTATAAAATCTACCTTCCTGCAGTCCGTTTCAAAAATAAAAGCCCATACTGGGTTTTCCTGAACAAGCTCCTTGGTCAAAATAACTTGACCAGGTTCAAACTTACTTTTATTCTGCCATGTGACTTACAGGCACGCTGCTGTGACTACGAGGCACTCCAGCGGATCTAATACACTTCTGAGCGCATGCTGGGGGACACATAGCGACCCTCACATATGACTCCGGTCACTGCCTCACATATCCTATTCCCATTTGGTTTGTACATTCCTATCGTTTTGTATATTCCTATCTACCCTTGGTGAGTTTTTTTGTATGTAAGTTGCTAATTGTTATCCCTGTTTGTCTTACATGTTTATACACTAACATATCTGTCCCTGGCCTCCTGGGGGAGGGAGAAGTGACAGCTTAGGACATTAACAGGAGCATAGTAAGGTTGGAGACTCGGGCCTCTCTACCTTCAAGAGTACCCCCGGGACAGGGATAGCTGGGGTCCAGTTCCAGGGACAGTTTGAGGCCCCCCTTCCTTACTGAAGGCTGTCACAGCATGACACCTATCATGCCATGGCTTGAGCATGTTGACGCAGCAGACCTGATAGTATTTTCTTGTTCCTGGCTGGTGGACCTTGTGGTTAAGTACACTCAGATTTTTTTACAACTTCATATGGGCTTTGCCACTTTGCCAGAAATTTTCTTTCCACTGTGGGAATCAGCAATATGACTCGCTCTTTAGGACTAAACGGTTTCAGCTTTGCTGACCTATTGTAGACCCTTTATTGAGCCTTTTGTGCCTGGAGGAGTCTCTCTCACAATTGGCATTACCTCTGCAATTCTCTCCTGCATCCGGGCCACATGCCTGATGATGCTCCAGTGTGGTGTATCTTCTGCTTCCCAGGTCTCCTTTGAAGCATCCAGGAGACCCCAAAGGTGCCAGCCATATAACAGTTTAAATGGAGAGAACCTTGTAAAGTGCTGTGGAACTTCCATGATAGAAAACAGGAGTTATGGGTGTAGGCAGTCCCAGTCTCGTACATCCTTCTCCATGACCATCTTTAGCATCACATTCAGGGCTGTCTACAAGGCCATCTGTTTGTGAATGGTATACCAGTGCCCTGAGTTGTGTAATCTGGAGAACCCTAAACAACTTTTTCATCACTTTGGACATGAATGAAGTTCCTTGGTCCATCAGGATTTCCTCTGGCAGGCCAGTCTAGGAAAAAATATGGACCAGTTCTCCGACTATACTTCTGGCTGAGGAGTTTCTTAAGGGTACCACATGCGGCTACTGTGTTGGGTAGTCCAGGACCACCAGAATAAATTGATGCCCTCAGGTGGACTTTACCAAGAGTCATACAGTACTAGATTCATGTCAAACAAGACCTCTATAACTGGTAATGGCACTAGGGGGCACCGGGAGTGAGAGATTGGTGGATAGCTGGTAAGTAGGACAGGACCTACAATAGTTTGAAATCTCTCGGTGGGCCAGTAGAACCTTTGAAGAATCCCTCTTGGGTCTTGTCTACACCAGAATGTCCACCAAAGACATGAGAATAGGCCAGGTCTAACATCCTACACCTATAAGGCCCTGGTACTACCTGTTGCTCCAATTCCTCTCCCCCTATCTTAGTCACCTTATAGAGCAAACCCATGTTTACTTATGGAAACCTGGTGTCGGCGCCTGGCTCTTGAGCAACCCAATTTAGCACGGGGATATAATTAAATTCCCCTCCTAGTGCATAATCCTTCAGTTTAGCAGTCCCAAAGTTCTCAGGAATGTCGGTCTCATGGATCGCTGGCTCATCTTCATCACCCTCGCAGGCTCACACAGGATAAACCCATCCAACTCTGACTGTGATGAGATGTTTTTAAGGGTAAACCTGCTCTTATCTGAGTCATTTGGCACTTCCCCATAAGTTCCAGGATAAGGTAAAGTCCTGCTCTATTATTATCGGGTGTATGTCCTTGACCACTCTGACCTCATGGGACTTAGGGCCCCACCACACATAGCGACTCACCAGCGATCCCGACAACGATATCAACTTGTCAGGATCGCTGGTGAGCTGTCAAACAGGCAGCTTCACCAGCGATCAGCACCAGCGACGCTGAGCGGGTGTGTCGCTGTGTACGTTAGTTACCAGCGCGCTGATACAGGGAGCTGGTAACCAAGGTACACATCGGGTTTCTAAGCAGCGCGCGTCACTTAGAAACCCGATGTGTACCTTGGTTACCAGCTCCCTGCATCAGCGCGCTGGTAACTAAGGTACACATCGGGTTTCTAAGCACCGCATGCTTAGAAACCCTGCATTTACCTTAGTTACCAGCGCGCTGATCGCTGGTCTCCCGCCTGTCACACGCAGCGATGCATGCTGGCCAGCGGGAGACCAGCGATCAAAAAATGTCAAGGCCACTCCAGGACGATCAGCGATACGCGGCAGGGGGGGCGGTTGCTGGTCAGTGTCACACACAGCGATCTCGCTGGTGAGATCGCTGTTGCATCACAAAACTTGTGACTCAGCAGCGATCTCGCTAGCGAGATCGCTATGAGCGACGGGGGCTTTAGTGCCAAAGTTCGTTTCTATGGTTACTCGAGTGACAGAGTAGTCCTTGGTGTCCTCGTGAATACAGCGGACACACACAATCCTTCAAGGGATCAACTGGTGAGGGAGTGGGAGTCCAGACACTCATACTCCATTTATTGTCATGGGACATATCTGCAGTACCCTCCCAGGTTGACAGTGCACACTGCAGGCCAGATAAGTGTAATACGAACAGCGGAAACATAGGCTGCAGTCCACCAGGTTAATTAATTAATTACATTAAGCGACTCTGTGCTCAGCACCTTGACATTTCCAACAAGTTAAGACCTTAACCCCAGCATTCGGCAACCCGTAAGTGGGCACTTGGATGCCCCTTATTTGTGGGTCTAGTACTACTTGTTTGAAAGTCAGTCTCTTTTTTGATACCCCAGTATGGGGATGTTATGACACCTGTTTTCCCTAATGAGTTCCTGGTATCTTTCCACTAGAAAATTGGGGGGGAAGCCAGCACTGCTTAAGGTTAGAACGCATAAATTGAAGTGTATATGCACATAATATCCAACTGTATTCAAAAATGAGATATTTGGCAAAAAAATTGATCAATTCAATTGAGCCACCCCGCCGCGCCAAGGCAATCTCATGTGGGGGGTCCTACTCTACATTTATAATAAATACTGTGCCATTACGGCCTCCTAAGAGCATGACCACATCAAGTGCAATCTGTACCTGAACATTACTGGATCACTCCCATGAAGCCAGATGAAACAAGTGCAGATGAAGGCCAACCAGGTCTGAACACAGACATATCAGGATTGACCTCCACACATTGCCCAACCAGCAAACATAGATGAAGGGCGATATTGGCCCGGACACAGGTGCACAATTAAATAAAGCTTGGGGCAGGGCGGGGCTGCCGTGTGTGTGCACAGCAGCCTAGATCCATCATAATGAACACAGAAAAATGTATAGCGGACATAGCCAAGCGTGCACGGCAGCAGTGGTGGTGAGCCACAAACCAACAACAAGAAAACAGGGGGGGAAGCCAGCACTGCTTAAGGTTAGAACGCATAAATTGAAGTGTATATGCACATAATATCCAACTGTATTCAAAAATGAGATATTTGGCAAAAAAATTGATCAATTCAATTGAGCCACCCCGCCGCGCCAAGGCAATCTCATGTGGGGGGTCCTACTCTACATTTATAATAAATACTGTGCCATTACGGCCTCCTAAGAGCATGACCACATCAAGTGCAATCTGTACCTGAACATTACTGGATCGCTCCCATGAAGCCAGATGAAACAAGTGCAGATGAAGGCCAACCAGGTCTGAACACAGACATATCAGGATTGACCTCCACACATTGCCCAACCAGCAAACATAGATGAAGGGCGATATTGACCCGGACACAGGTGCACAACTAAATAAAGCTTGGGGCAGGGCGGGGCTGCCGTGTGTGTGCACAGCAGCCTAGATCCATCATAATGAACACAGAAAAATTTATAGCGGACATAGCCAAGCGTGCACGGCAGCATTGGTGGTGAGCCACAAACCAACAAGAAAATAGGGGGGAAGCCAGCACTGCTTAAGGTTAGAACGCATAAATTGAAGTGTATATGCACATAATATCCAACTGTATTCAAAAATGAGATATTTGGCAAAAAAATTGATCAATTCAATTGAGCCACCCCGCCGCGCCAAGGCAATCTCATGTGGGGGGTCCTACTCTACATTTATAATAAATACTGTGCCATTACGGCCTCCTAAGAGCATGACCACATCAAGTGCAATCTGTACCTGAACATTACTGGATCGCTCCCATGAAGCCAGATGAAACAAGTGCAGATGAAGGCCAACCAGGTCTGAACACAGACATATCAGGATTGACCTCCACACATTGCCCAACCAGCAAACATAGATGAAGGGCGATATTGGCCCGGACACAGGTGCACAATTAAATAAAGCTTGGGGCAGGGCGGGGCTGCCGTGTGTGTGCACAGCAGCCTAGATCCATCATAATGAACACAGAAAAATTTATAGCGGACATAGCCAAGCGTGCACGGTACAGATTGCACTTGATGTGGTCATGCTCTTAGGAGGCCGTAATGGCCCCAAGCTTTATTTAATTGTGCACCTGTGTCCGGGCCAATATCGCCCTACATCTATGTTTCCTGGTTGGGCAATGTGTGGAGGTCAATCCTGATATGTCTGTGTTCAGACCTGGTTGGCCTTCATCTGCACTTGCTTCATCTGGCTTCATGGGAGCGATCCAGCAATGTTCAGGTACAGATTGCACTTGATGTGGTCATGCTCTTAGGAGGCCGTATTGGCACAGTATTTATTATAAATGTAGAGTAGGACCCACCACATGAGATTGCCTTGGCGCGGCGGGGTGGCTCAATTGAATTGATCAATTTTTTTGCCAAATATCTCATTTTTGAATACAGCTGGATATTATGTGCATATGCACTTCAATTTATGCGTTCTAACCTTAAGCAGTGCTGGCTTCCCCCCCTATTTTCTTGTTGTTGGTTTGTGGCTCACCACCACTGCTGCCGTGCACGCTTGGCTATGTCCGCTATAAATTTTTCTGTGTTCATTATGATGGATCTAGGCTGCTGTGCACACACACGGCAGCCCTGCCCCAAGCTTTATTTAATTGTGCACCTGTGTCCAGGCCAATATCGCCCTTCATCTATGTTTCCTGGTTGGGCAATGTGTGGAGGTCAATCCTGATATGTCTGTGTTCAGACCTGGTTGGCCTTCATCTGCACTTGCTTCATCTGGCTTCATGGGAGCGATCCAGCAATGTTCAGGTACAGATTGCACTTAATGTGGTCATGCTCTTAGGAGGCCGTAATGGCACAGTATTTATTATAAATGTAGAGTAGGCCCCCCACATGAGATTGCCTTGGCGTGGCGGGGTGGCTCAATTGAATTGATCAATTTTTTTGCCAAATATCTCATTTTTGAATACAGCTGGATATTATGTGCATATGCACTTCAATTTATGCGTTCTAACCTTAAGCAGTGCTGGCTTCCCCCCCTATTTTCTTGTTGTTGGTTTGTGGCTCACCACCACTGCTGCCGTGTACGCTTGGCTATGTCCGCTATAAATTTTTCTGTGTTCATTATGATGGATCTAGGCTGCTGTGCACACACACGGCAGCCCCGCCCTGCCCCAAGCTTTATTTAATTGTGCACCTGTGTCCGGGCCAATATCGCCCTTCATCTATGTTTCCTGGTTGGGCAATGTGTGGAGGTCAATCCTGATATGTCTGTGTTCAGACCTGGTTGGCCTTCATCTGCACTTGCTTCATCTGGCTTCATGGGAGCGATCCAGCAATGTTCAGGTACAGATTGCACTTGATGTGGTCATGCTCTTGTTACACCGCTCCGCCATACTCACCCGGCCTCCGCTCCCACGCCGCAGTCGGCCTCCGCTCCCACGCCGCAGCCTCTCTCCACCCGACGGCTGCAGCGGTCATCTGAGACAGGGCCGCGACCGATGCCTTCCCTGCATGCTATGCGCATGCGCCATAGGCCGTGGCCGCGCCTCCTCCCTGCTTCTTATGCTCCGGCTGTGCCCTGACCCGGAAGCACCTTTGGACCAATGGCTGACCAGACGGGGCCATATTAGGCCGCTTCCCCCTGAGGGAGGCGCCTGATCGTTGTGTTTCCTGACACTCTGGCCTCGCTCCATCGTGCACACTCTGCTCCTGCAGTTCCTGTCTCGGCTGCTCCTCACAGCAGCTTCTCAGTCCTGCTACCCGTGTTCCTGGTTACCTACTCCAGTCCTGCCTTCAGTGTTCCTGCTGTCCTACCCCAGTCCTGCCTTGTGTTCCTGCCGTCCTACTCCAGTCCTGCCTTGTGTTCCTGCCGTCCTACTCCAGTCCTGCCTTGTGTTCCTGCCGTCCTACTCCAGTCCTGCCTTCAGTGTTCCTGCCGTCCTACTCCAGTCCTGCCTTCAGTGTTCCTGTCGTCCTACTCCAGTCCTGTCTTCAGTGCTCCTGCCGTCCTACTCCAGTCTCAGTCTTACTCCGGTCCATCCTGAGCCGCCCCTCTCGGTACCGGCTACCGTGGTACTCGAACACCTGGGCCTGCTCCTAACGGTCCCTGTATAGGGGTTGGTTCCACCTGGCAGCTCGCCCGGGGTCCCTCGGTGCCATGGTCCAGAGGGTCCACTCTCGGAGTTCCCGCTCCTGACCACCCGCGCTAACAGCTCTTAGGAGGCCGTATTGGCACAGTATTTATTATAAATGTAGAGTAGGACCGCCCACATGAGATTGCCTTGGCGCGGCGGGGTGGCTCAATTGAATTGATCAATTTTTTTGCCAAATATCTCATTTTTGAATACAGCTGGATATTATGTGCATATGCACTTCAATTTATGCATTCTAACCTTAAGCAGTGCTGGCTTCCCCCCCTATTTTCTTGTTGTTGGTTTGTGGCTCACCACCACTGCTGCCGTGCACGCTTGGCTATGTCCGCTATAAATTTTTCTGTGTTCATTATGATGGATCTAGGATGCTGTGCACACACACGGCAGCCCCGCCCTGCCCCAAGCTTTATTTAATTGTGCACCTGTGTCCAGGCCAATATCACCCTTCATCTATGTTTCCTGGTTGGGCAATGTGTGGAGGTCAATCCTGATATGTCTGTGTTCAGACCTGGTTGGCCTTCATCTGCACTTGCTTCATCTGGCTTCATGGGAGCGATCCAGCAATGTTCAGGTACAGATTGCACTTGATGTGGTCATGCTCTTAGGAGGCCGTAATGGCACAGTATTTATTATAAATGTAGAGTAGGACCCCCCACATGAGATTGCCTTGGCGCGGCGGGGTGGCTCAATTGAATTGATCAATTTTTTTGCCAAATATCTCATTTTTGAATACAGCTGGATATTATGTGCATATGCACTTCAATTTATGCGTTCTAACCTTAAGCAGTGCTGGCTTCCCCCCTATTTTCTCATCTTTCCACTAGGCCCACAAGATTGTCCACATTCCAAGGGTCTACATGGGCAACCCTTTGTCGGTCTAGGAAGGGCATGAATAAATCTGTCCATAACCATGCGCTCGACCATTTGTGCTGGGGTGGGGGACTTTGGTGCAAGTAGCAAGTCAAACATTTAAGAGCGGGGGGATTGTCGCCGAAATATGCCCAGTGGTGGACCTGTTTTGCCCTGACAGACAAAGTCACTCCAAAGCTTGCAAAAATTTCTGTTTTCATTTTTGCATATCAATTTGCATCCTGTAAAGAGAGCTCATAATAAGCCTTTTGGGGCTTACCACTTAGATTAGGTGCAAGTGCCTCCACCCACTGCTCTGGTGGCAGTTTCTGCGACCCTTTCAAATAGCACCAAAAATGCCTCACTATCATTCCCCTAGGTCATCTCTTTCATGGCATGTCTTACCACCTTCTGGACGTGGGAGTTATCATCTGGACTTGGGAGTAATCATCTGGACTTGGGAGTAGTCACCCTGCTATGATCTGCATCTGCGAGGAGTTCCATCTGCCACATAAGCATCTCCTGTTGCTGCTGCTACTTCTGCACCGATAGTTTATTCATTTCCTATAGGGCTAGCTCTTGTTGTTGCTGGGCTTGCTGCTGCTGGCTTTGGACAATGTGCTTGATCAGCTTCTCCATTTTCTGTTCTATCCATAGCTTTTACCCAGGACATGTAGTTTGTCCACAGCCATCACACTTGCTTCCTGGGAAACTTGCCCGCATTCTCCACCAACTGTGGTAGATCAGCTCACTGGGCTGCTTAACGAGATATTCAAAGGAATGCTTTTTGTTTAAATCTTCAGCTGGTTTATTAACATGCCTCATAAGCCAGTCCAAAACTAAATAGACATATTCAGTCTTATTGGACTAAATAAACAACATACATTACAGTCATATAACTGCAAGGTCCGCGTGCTCCAGAAATCATGGTTCAGCTCTTTTAAGCAAGAACCAAGCTCTTTAGGTCAGTTCTCCTTCAGAGCACACGGAACAATCATTAAGTCCAGAGTCTTCACTTTTAATTCCTGGACCACACCCTAAGGTGGAGATATGGTGAAAAGCTCTCCCACCCAACACTTTAGCTGTTCACAATAAACTTGGCCCTGTCATGGCCGATTAACCTCTCAGCACAAAACATGCTGGAGAAACTTACAGGTTTATATTACTGAAGCTAATAACCTCAGTGAAACTTATCTGCCCTCCAGTATAATACCAGTGACCCTCTTACACTATCTACAAGGTCTATCTAACCATTATTGATCTCTATAGATCTGACAGAAAAAAAGAGACTCCCTTCTCCAATGATTAATGCAAAAATTCTTTGCTGGTACATTAATTCAAAAGGAATATACATATCAAAACCATTTAAAAAGAGAAAATAGGGCAATGTGTAGGATGGAAAAACAGATCAAGCTCACAATGCAAAAACATTGTTGTCAATGGTAACTAAAATTTACAACAAAATACATCCATATATACCTGAAGACCTCTGAATCAGACTACCACATTGGTTGTAAATATAAGATGGAAAGGTATACATACATAGAATATAAATAACATTTAAATAATGGATGGTATTGTGATGCATAGCGTAAATAGATATACCATGGATATATAAAAACAAAATAAAGTAAACAGGGTGTGTGCAAATAATGCTACAAGGAGTAACACTATGAGTCTCACAAAAGGAGAACTAAACCTGTGCAAACAAATGAACAGACCAATGTGCAAAATCAAGTAACAACCACACAAAACCATTTAATGTATTTAATACACCTGCAAACAATGCAGGAGAATAGTTACCATAGGAATGTCCGCCATGGGTATATGACTGTGATATTGACTCTGAGGCCAAATAGGTTATTATCTATCTCTACAACATTCACTGCTGACTAAAAACACATGCAAATAATGCTCGCAAAAATGCTACAAACAATAGAAAGAAAAAAGTAGTCTTGGAAGCTTGCAATTTGTTACCATCTTTTCAGTTAGCCATTAAAAGGTATCAACCACTGAGGACTCTCAATTCTGAATATTTTTCTGTCTACTGGCTAACACGGTACAAAGATATATATCTTTCCTGTACAAACAAATCAATTTATATAATTGCCTTGTAATGTTTTCATTTCCTGTTCTGTCCAGATGTCACCGTATCCCAAAATTACAAACGGAGGAAGTTTACCGACTGCCATGTTGGGACACCCAAGTGATGGGTGTCTCAATATGGAAACAGCAGCTGGTACCAACCTATTGCGTGGTACCACCAGCGGAACACCGTCACAACACTCACACTCTCACAGCCTCTTGCGCGGTACCACCAGCGGAACACCGTCACAACACTCACACAGCTTCTTGCGCGGTACCACCAGCGGAACACCGTCGCGAACAAGCTGCCACCGGGATCAGCCGAATGATTCACTGACTGCAGCCATCTTTGTACAGGAGGAGCGCATGCGCAGTTTTAATTTTACGCGCAGGTGCAGTGAATCATTCAGCTGATCCCGGAGGCAGACATGTGACAGGTCTACAGGTAGAGGAAGACTGTCACATTAAAGGGGTTTTCCCACGAACGAAAGTTCATTTTAAAAATTGACTGTGTCTCACCATATACGGAGCATACCACATCTCCTGGGCAGAGGAGGAAGCAAAAGACGATACTAACATTACAGCAGGGGATCACAGTGGATTCATGTATCATGTGCGATCTCCTGCTGTAATGTCAGTATTGTCTTTTGCTTCCTCCCCTGCCCAGGAGCTGTGGTATGTTCTGTACACGATCAGACACAGACAATGAGAGGAGAAAGCAGCAGATGGGGGAGAGAGAAAGCGCACAGGGGTGAGAGAGACAGAGCACAGTGCAAAGACAGCTCAAACGGGACAGCACATGAGGGGAGAACACAGCATAGGAAGGAGAGAGACAGCAGACAAGGGGGATAGCACATGGGGTAGACAGGTCAAAGAAGATAGCACAGCCAGAAGTCTGCACAAACGCCAAAAAAATGCTATAACTAGAGAAACAGACCAGTAGTTTGCTATTGATTTTAAAGTGACATCTGACTGCAACATTTTCTACCTAAATGTAAAGCACCTTGTGTAAATCAAGTCGTCGTGTTGGACAACCTATAAAAGGCTTAATTCATACAACACTGAGGCTGTCTGATGGCACACAGACATTGCTTTGTGGAATACAGTATAAATGGAGATATACATGTTTGTATGTAATGGTGGTTTTCTTTTTTTTTTTTTAAACCAGTTATTTTTATTTAGGTTTCAAAAGATTTCAAACAATAAACAGTGGATATCAATATACATGTAACAATTCACATATCTTGTAGTAATACAATCAAAGCCATCCCCCCCTCCCCCAATACTCCTTATGCCGGGTATACTTGAGAGTCTTAGCAATCATATCACCGCCATCCAGGCGGACCATATTTTTTCGAAAGTGCTTTCACCATGCCTTCGCCTGTAAATGCTTTCCTCTAAATGCATTACCGTACATGTCTGAGCAATAAATTCCCTCCTAGTGGGGGGTTCCGAATCCTTCCATTTTCGTGCTATTAGTTTGCGTGCCACATACAGCAACCTCGCTATTGCCACTTTGTAATGTTCTGAGACAGGTATCCCATCCACCTCCCCCAAAACACACAGCACTGGATTCCTGTCGAGCGTACATGCATAAGCTCTCCCAATTTTGTTGATAACGACCAGCCAGTATGCCACCAGCCGCGGACACGACCATAACATATGTAACAGTCCGGCCTGGTCTGTGCCACATCTAGGGCAGCTAGAGTCTCCCCTCAAGCCCGCCTTGAATAGGACCAGCGGTGTTTTGTATGTTCTATGTATTACATATAATTGGGAGAGCCATGCCTGCTCGCTTAGAGAGATCTTCGGGACATATTCAAGAATAGTCTCCCATTGTTCTGTTGTGAGGGTACCCACCTCCCTTTCCCATTTACTCTTTGCAGTGAGGTAATTGTCCCCCAGATAGGAGTGTAGTAGATCATGATATATGCTCGATATAACTCCCCTCGTCCCTCCCTTCATACACACAAAGTCTAGTACAATGTCGCCCTGAACCGTCATGGCTCCCAATCTACACTGTGCCCTCCAAGCATGTCGAAGCATATAGTATTGAAACCCCCATACCGAAGGCAAATCAAATTCCTCTCTCAATGTCTCAAAGGTCTTCAGGTCCGTTCCACTCTGCAGCTGGCACACATATCTTACTCCTTTCGCCTTCCAATTGCCCATTTGACGCAGCTTATTAAGTTCCGGCAGATGCTCATTGTCCCACACCGGTGAGTACCTAGTCAGCTCATCCACCCCTCTGATCCTTTTAATGGTGTCCCATACCTTCTGAATCATGCCTATGGTAGGATATGGTGCTCCCAGTTTCTTAAAGGTACCATCCTCTAGACCCTGGATAAGTGGGCGTCTCCCCGTCACATGTACCAGCACCCGGTGAGCTGCTCCTCCACAATCGAGCTCTCTCCATCCCCTGACATGCTGGCCCTGTACTGCAAAGAAATAGACCCATGGATTTGGTGCGGCCAGTCCTCCCTCTTCCTTTCCTTTTTGCAGAGTTCCAAATTTAATCCGTGCCTGCTTCTTGCCCCATATCAAGGATCTGAAAATAGAATCAATGCCCCAAAACCGTTTTTTTGGTAGCCATATCGGCGAATTGTGCAAAACGTACATTAGTTGTGGCATAAGGACCATCTTAATCAGGTTAGTTCTACCCGTTACCGTTAAAGCCAATTTGCACCATGCACCTATTTTCCCTTTAAATTTCTCTAGCAGAGGAACCAAATTCAGACCCGTGAATCGGGACAGTGGAAGAGCTACCCATATCCCTAGGTATTTAAACTGTGAAACTAGCTGGAGTTGTTTCCCCCTCTCATCTATCTCCTCCGCTTCTATTGCTCTATCCACAGCCATGACATAAGACTTGTGCCAATTTATCTCCAGTCCCAAAATGCTCCCAAATTGTTTAATTACATCCATCGCGCACCCCAGTGTCTCTCCTGCACTTTCCAAAAACAACAGGATGTCGTCGGCATACAATGATATTTTTTCTTCCAGCTTCCCAAATTTAAATCCGACCACACCCCTCTCAGCTCTGATCTTGGCCGCCAGGGGCTCCACTGCCACCGCGAACAATAGCGGGGACAGCGGACACCCCTGCCTTGTGCCCCTATGCAAGTCAAACATCCCAGACTGTTCTCCATTCACCTTAACTACCGCCTTTGGGGATGAGTACAATAACTTCACCCAGGCCATGAACGCGGGGCCGAATCCCATCAGTTCCATGATTTTCCATAAGTATTGCCATTCCACGCTATCAAATGCTTTCCTAGCGTCCAATGACATCACTATTCTCCTGCCACCATTATCAGCAGGCAGTTGCATATTAAGAAATAATCTTCTTAAGCTAACAGCCGTGGAGCGGTTAGGCATAAAGCCCGACTGGTCCTCGTGTATAATGGTATGCGCAACCCCGGTGAGCCGGGTGGCCAGGATCTTAGCGAGTATTTTGACATCCGTTGTCAACAACGAAATGGGCCTGTACGACTCCGCATCCATGGGATCTTTTCCCTCCTTCGGCAGAACTACTATCACCGCTTCCTCCATTGATCTCGGCAGTGCCCCCGTCACTAAAGCCTCATCAAGCACAGATTTCAATTTCGGAGCCAGCAGTTCCACTAACTCCCTGTACACCTCCCCATGTAGACCATCAGCTCCCGGTGATTTGTTATTGGGCATAGACAGTATTGCACATTCCACCTCCTCCACACTCACAGGTTCTTCCAACCTCAACCTATCTTCCTCAGACAATTTAGGTAGTGAAATGCCTTCCAGAAATTTCTCCACATCCCCCTCTGTGTCCCGTGCTCTCGAAGTGTACAGTGCCATGTAATATGCCTTGAAGACCTCCAGTATGTCCTTTGTGTCTGTCAGAGTCGCCCCTGTTTGATCTCTCAGTTTACACACCCTGGAAGACTCCCTTTGTGCCGCAGATATCACCGCCAACAAGTGACCTACTCTCTCTCCTTCTTCAAAGAATTGAGCTTGCTGAAATGCCCTTTTCCTCTCAGCTTGCATCATGTGCAGTTTATCAACTGCCTCCTGAGCCAATTTTAGTCTATTGTGAGCTTCACTCGTTGGCGCCAAAATCATGTCTGCCTCCGCTCTTGTCAGGTCATCCTTTATTTTTTGATCTGCCAATTTAGTTTTGGTCTTACACCTCGCAATCTCACTTATAAAAAGTCCCCTCGTAAACGCCTTCATGGCATCCCATACCGTTGTGGCCTCAGTACTCCCTTCGTTCATTTGGAAGAAGTGCTCTAGCTCTTTGGTTATGCCACCCATGTCCACCACTTTAAGCCACGTCGGGTGAAGACGCCAACCTCCCCTCTGACCCTGAGCAGATCTCACCAGAAGCGTGACCACCATAGGACCATGATCCGAGAGAGTCCTCTGTAGGTATTCCACCTCCCCCACCATCCCGTCCATAGCGGTATCCCCCAAAGCCAGGTCTATCCTCGACAGTGTTCCATGTGTTGCCGAATGACATGAAAAAGTCCTCTTACCCTCATTTCGTACTCTCCACAGATCTACCAGCCCAAGTTCCCCTACATACTTGCCAAAGGCAGTCATCCTGTCCTGTCCAGCTTCCGTACCTGCCGGTCGTACTTTATCCCAATAATCATTCATAGTGTTGTTAACATCTCCCATAATCAACATTGGAGTCTCCCCCCATCTGCCCGTCAGTTCCAGTACTGCTTGTAGTTTCTTTTTAGAGTAAGGTGGAGGGATATATAAAGCCACTAAAATCATTTTGTGTCCGAACAATCTGCAAGCAATCCATACATACTGCCCTTCACTGTCTACATGCACTTCCAGCTCTTCATAATGTGTGTTTTTGTGTATTAGGACTGACACCCCCCTGGACTACGAGGAATAAGTAGAATGATATGTCTTTAGCATCCAGGCTCTTGACAACCAGTGCATAGTGTCTCTAGTGAGATGTGTCTCCTGCAAGCACGCGATCATAGGTTCACAGGATTTGATATGATTCAGAACAGCCGTCCTCTTAACCTTATCAGATATACCACGTACATTCCAACTTAACATCCGAACAGTACGGTTACTCATTGTGTATTAGAAAGAACAATCCATCATCATCAAGTAACATCATTACATTGTGGTCCCAATCATACCCGGTCAAACAGCATGAAAACCCCCATCTCCCTACAAATCCGCCCCACCCACCTCCCCCCATCCCTCTCCGCTTCCCCTCCCCCCACCCTTCCCCTTTTGCAGTTGTCACTCTCTCCCCAACGTGAGAGTGGGAGCTCAAAGAACCTGAGCAACTTCTCAGTATTCCGCACTTCAACATGCGTTGTGTCCTCCTCCATCATTGGCAGCCTCTCTGCCATATTCTCAACAGTATGCATAGTCCCGAACCATTAGTCAAACAATTAACCATAATACGTAGATCCCAGTGGGGAGTTCTCCCCCTCCTCTGCGCTCCTATTTCGCAGAGTAAAGCAGCGCCACAACCCTGTCCAGTGATCAGTTTAGCAGGGTCATGTGGTCATATTGCCATTATCTTCTCTCAATTTGCTCCGGTTGCGCTCCAACCACGAAGCAGCCTCAACCGGTGACGGGAAAAAAATGACCTTTCCAAAAGCTTCCACTCTTAATTTAGCAGGATAAATTGTAGAGTATTTCAAATGCAAAGAGCGGAGCTGTTTCTTCACTTCGCCATACCGCAGTCTCAACTTTTGCACCTCGGCTGAGTAATCCGGGTATATTTCGATTCGTTTGCCCTCCAGGTTAAGATCTGTCAACTTTGCAGCCTTTCGTAAGATAGTGTCCCTGTCTCTGCAATTCAGGATTCTGGCTAGCATCGTGCGAGGTCCATCTCCCGGCACTGGGGGTCTCATGGGTACGCGATGGGCACGCTCCACCGCAAACACTCTCGACAAGTTATCAGCACCAAACTTGTCCAGCAGCCAGGTTTCAATAAAGGCTGTGGGGTCAGCACCCTCAGCTCTCTCAGGGATGCCCACAATGCGCAAATTGTTCCTACGTGACCGGTTTTCCAGGTCATCATTTTTATTGGCTACTACCGTGATCCTCTGAGTGTGCTGTTGTTTTGTCTTTTGCACTGAGGTTAAGTGATCTTCTGTTACACCAACTCTGTCCTCCACCTCAGTTAATCTGGCTGTAACTTTCTGCATAGATGTTTTTATGCCTCCCATTTCTTCTTTCAAGCAATTCACTTGCTTTGTTAGAGCAGTTAAGGCAGTCTTGCAGTATAAGACAGCTTGGAATACATCCCGCAGGGTGGGCTCTGCTACATCTGCACTTTCAGCTAACTGCACAGTGTCACCATCCCCCTCTTCCTCCTGCTCCAGCTCTGCATTCAGCACAGGCATCTCCTCATCGTCTTCCTCCTCATCTCTGTGCTTCTCACTCCCTCCATTTCCTTCTTCATCTGTCTCTATGCCCCTCACATACCTGTTCAGCCGGGCTGAGACTTCCAGCCTCTGTGCAAAGGCTGTGTTTCTTCTTCCCGCCTCCTCCTCTCTCTCAGCACCATCTTGGACTGAGGCACTGCTGCAGGCTCCGACATCTTTCTGCCTTTTGCGGCCCATGTCTGTCTCTCTGAGTCTGGCAGAAGCTCACCCTTGACTCCTGGGACATTCAGACATCTGATCCTGGTAAAGGAATTAGCTGGTTCGGGCTCTGTGCAGGATAATTGAGGCTAATGGTGGCAGAGAAGCACAGCCACCCGACTTCTCACATGAAGAGCTAGGCCCCGCCCCCAATGGTGGTTTTCAACATGCCTAATTCCAACAGTAGATAAGCAACTGCCATATGAGTCTAGAAAAAACTTATTCTCCTCCACCTATTGAAAAAACGTTCATGTTTGGAACAATTAAATAAACCCATTTCCATAGAAGAAATCAATAATATCATTCACAAACTTAAATCGTTGAAGTCTCCTGGTCCCGACGGGTTTGCTAACGAATACTATCAAATATTTTCTAAAACTCTCTCTCCTCAGTTAAAAATTTTATTCGATCACGTAGCGACTCTAGGTTCATTTCCGGCAGACATGTTGGAGGCTACTATAATACTAATCCCTAAAGAGAAGGGAGAATCAGAGTGTGTAAAGGATTATAGGCCTATTTCTCTGATCAATGGAGACTGTGGTGTAGTTACCACTATGTCAGCTAGGGGGCGCTGCGTGGGTGTCCCAGGACGGGTGTACAGGCACATTCAGTGTGGTAACAGGAGCAGGGTCCTAAATGACCATTATGGGTCTCAAGGTGGGTGGCCTTGGGATGCAGGCTCCAGGGTGTATTGATCAGCAGAGGTACTGCTGATCTTTCTGTTACACTGGGTCAGGGAAGCCTGTGTGTGTCTATACAACCTTTAGTGATGTCATAGTCATGTGATCACCTGTGGGTGTGGTTACAGGGCTATGTAATTGAGGTGTTTGGCACATGTGAGAGTGAGAGTGAGTCTGTCTGAGTGTGGACAGACTTCCATGTGTCCTGGTGGGACACTACAGAGGTTTTATATGGGGAGGACTACAGCTCCCAGCATGTGCTGAGACTCTCAGTCCAAGTCTGAAGCCACGGACATTTCTGTTCCTTTGCCTGAAGTGAAGGTTACATTTCAGTGTTATGCTGCCTTGTGGGTTTATGAAGTTAATAAACCCCATGAACTTTGGGAAAACCTGTCTCATGATTGTCTCCCGCTGCACCTGAGCGAGTCACATCCCTACAATTGGTGACAGACTGCGGGCAGCGACTCCCAGAAGCACGTGTGGCAGCGCTGGCGATTCTGAGCCAGGAGAGCAGACAGTCTGACAACAGTGAGTAATACTGACCGAGGTCAGAGAAAGTGACTGTGTTAATATTTGTGGGATACCTCTGAGGAGAAGAGGCGTCCAGGAACCTGTGTGGCCGACACAGGTAACAGACAGGAGTCTGTGTTGCACTGACCAGGGTCAGTGAGAGACTGTGTTCCTGGAGGGGTCAGTGAGCAAGGTCCTGGAGGGTCAGTGTTGGGAGGAGCCCTGAAGCACGTGCTATGACCTTGGACCTGGTGAGGCGTGTGTTGGGCAGTCCCAGGTGGAGACGGATGTCCTGAAGAGCACTCGCTGAGCCCCTGGACCTGGTGAGACCAGTGTGTTGGGAAACCCTGGGAGGAGGGCTGCTCCCTGAATAGCACCCGGTGTGCGCCTGTGTGTTGGACGGTCTCAGGCGGAGACGGTACGTCCTGAACAGCACACGGACAGGACATGAGAGACTGTGCATGTGTTTTTGTTTTTTTTTTCTTTTCCTCTGCAAAACCTGACGGTGCTTGCTGTGGCTCAGTGGGGTCACGAAGGTCTCGCAGCACAAGGACCTGGTGTTTTCTTTTTGGGATCTGCCCTGGGAGCATTGGTAGCAGACGCTGTCTGTCTACACCATCCTGCTGCAGCTTTATTGCATGTGACTAAGCGGATACAGTAGTTGTGGCTTTACACAACTATTAAGGGTGAGTACCCTGTATTATGTCATTATACCATTATACCTGCACTGGTAAGGCCCTATGGGTGCGCTTTTGTGGTTTCTTTTATCTTCGAGGGTGACAAGCGGCTTCCGGTAACCCGGCGGGGTTACGAAGGTGACAAGCGGCTTCCGGTGGATCGGCGGGTCCACGAAGATGGCGCAGCAGGAGCTGCAGTGACACCAGCCGCTGTGTGTGTGTGAACAGCAGCCGGAGGTGCCGGTGATCAGTGACAGCAGGAGCTGTGGTGGTGCCAACAAAGACTTGTGTGGTATCGTTAAAAGACAAACTGTACTGTGTGAACTGTGGCATAAGAAGTTCTGCAGAACGGACATGGGGAAATCCCAAAAGGGGGCGGTGACCCAAAAGGGAGTGGTAACCAAAAAAGGGGTGGAGTCCCAAAAGGGGGCGGTGACACAAATTGGAGTGGTAACCCAAAAAGGGGTGGAGTCACAAAAGGGGGCGGTGACCCAAATTGGAGTGGTAACCCAAAAAGGGGTGGGGTCCCAAAAGGGGGCGGTGACCCAAATTGGAGTGGCAACCCAAAGTGGGGTGGTGGTCCAGAAAGTGGCCAAGTGTGAAGAAGTGACAGCACTGGGTGTCTCAGTAGGTATGTCTGGAGTACCGCAGTGTATGTGCAGGTCTTTTTCAGAATGTGGAATATCCTTTCCAGGTAGTAATGATGGGCCACAGATGTGTACAGTGATGCTGCACCGGGAAGGAGCCTTTGGTCGGCTGGACTCAGAGAGTCAGGTGACTCTGACAGGAACGCCTCTCGTTTTCTCTCTGACCGAGAAAAACGTCAGGGTTCGCTGTAAACACGGGGTCACGGTGAACTACGCAGTAGACACAGTAGTGTTTGAGGGGACCAAAGGTGGTGAGTGCCAAGGTAGAGGGATACCACAGGACTTAGTCTATGCCTGGGAGAGGGGCCGGGACTTTCTTTTGTTTGATGACGTTTGGTCGGACGGTGGAGATGCTTCGACTGTGGGGCAAGCAGACACTGAAACAGTGACGGCTCCTGACATGGACAGGTCAGAGGTAGAACTGACCAGAGGAAGAAGTACATCTGCCCAACTGACGGACCTGACGTCTCGTGATAAGACAGATGGTGGGCTGGGAGATGAGACGACTGGACTAGACACATTGGTGCTGGACGGTAACTGGAGGGTTCACTCGACTGGGGTGACTGACCCAGTGGTACCCTTTAACGATATAATTAAAGAGGTAGTGGTGAGACACGTGCTGGCCAAAAAAAGAACAAGATCATGAGATACAGCTGATAAAGGAGACTGTAACAGAACATGTCGAACGGGAAAGAGTCCTAAGGCAAGCAGCTGAGCACAGAGTGGATGAGCTGGAGAAGGAAGTCTCTGAGCTCAGAGGTCACCTGTCAGCATGTAAAACCATGAACAAGACCCTGTTGGAAGATATGGAGGTGCTCAGAGAGGCCCAAGAGAAGCATCAACAGGAGATTCTCAGGAGAGAGGATCAGCGTCGCTACCTGGCAGAGGAGCGAGATAAAGTTCTGCAAGAACTCAGTGGAGTAGTAAAAGGTCTTCTGCAGGAGAAGTGGATGGGCGAAGACGTACAGCGGCCTTGCCCGACTGATAGCAAGGCAGAACTGCCAAAGCCCATCTTGGAAAAGGGTCCTGAAGACTGTAAATCTCAGGAAGATGGTGAGCCAAGAGCTGCACAAGACAGTCACCCGGTCTTGGCAGATACCTTGAGGGAAGTGTCCGTGGGGAACCCAGAGCCATCTGTCCAGGATGAGAGCAAGTCCATGACCTTCAAGTGCGTGATGGAGGTACCCGAAGACGTGCGAGAAGCGTGTGCCAGCGAAGGTGTGCATGAGACCTTTAAAAAGGCAGTAAAGGCCTATAGTGTGAGCTGGGCACCAGAAACAGACCAGTTGGTGATACTGGCAGAAACGGAAGACACAGAGAGAAGGGTGGCTGTCCTGAAGGAGATGCACCTACAATGTCTCCGCACGAAACAGATGCTCGTGGAGCGTAATAGGAAAGCCGCTCGACGTCTGGAGCTTGCAAGGGGAGAGCAAAGTCGGCTGGGCTTTGTGGAAGACATAATTCCGGTACCCAAAAATCTGGTGGGGAAAGTTGTTGGCAGACTTGGAAAGGTAATGCAGGAGATGGTGAATCGATCCAGTGTGAAGAGAGTGAGGATCCCACCTGCTGCTGAAATCCAAGTCGCTGTTGAAGATGACATGGTTCCTGTCATTGTGGTTGGTTCGGTGGAAAGCATTGGGAAGCTTCGCATGCTCCTGGAATATCGGGTAGCGTACCTGAAGGAGATTGAGCAGCTAAGACAGGATCGACTGCAGGTGAATAAGCAGATACAGAATGTCAGGTGGCGTCCCCCTCCAACCCAAGGTGTAAGGACCCGAAGGGATCCTCCAAGGAATGAAAGGACAGGTAGTCGAAGGCAAGAACGTCGAGAGTCCGCAAGTGGCCGGTCTAATCTTAGTAACATAGGCACGAGACTTGGTGGTGGACATAGCGACAGAGGGTCAGACTCAGACCAGCCAGTTGGCCCAGCTGGACGTGGGACTCATGACCGTGCGAACTGGGAGAGCCAGTCAGTGAGAGAAAGGTCGCGTGATGGAGCACACTGCAGACAGGCGGAGACTAAAGAGTGTCTGGTCACACTGACGGACGTTGACGGGAAGGCCCAAGGCCGAGATACTGACCGCTGGGGGCAGGGGAGGCCTAACGTAAATATGCAGTATGACTACCGAAACAGACGGAGATGGTCCTCCCGACTGGTAGGGCAAGGTGACATGGGTGCCAGGTCTCAAGATCCCTGGGTGATGTCATGTGTTCAACCCCACAAGTTTGAACAGAGGGGAGAGGTATGTGGTGTAGTTACCACTATGTCAGCTAGGGGGCGCTGCGTGGGTGTCCCAGGACGGGTGTACAGGCACATTCAGTGTGGTAACAGGAGCAGGGTCCTAAATGACCATTATGGGTCTCAAGGTGGGTGGCCTTGGGATGCAGGCTCCAGGGTGTATTGATCAGCAGAGGTACTGCTGATCTTTCTGTTACACTGGGTCAGGGAAGCCTGTGTGTGTCTATACAACCTTTAGTGATGTCATAGTCATGTGATCACCTGTGGGTGTGGTTACAAGGCTATGTAATTGAGGTGTTTGGCACATGTGAGAGTGAGAGTGAGTCTGTCTGAGTGTGTCCATGTGGGACACTACAGAGGTTGTATATGGGGAGGACTACAGCTCCCAGCATGTGCTGAGACTCTCAGTCCGAGTCTGAAGCCACGGACATTTCTGTTCCTTTGCCTGAAGTGAAGGTTACATTTCAGTGTTATGCTGCCTTGTGGGTTTATGAAGTTAATAAACCCCATGAACTTTGGGAAAACCTGTCTCATGATTGTCTCCCGCTGCACCTGAGCAAGTCACATCCCTACAAGACATAAAAATATACTCAAAGATCTTAGCGGAAAGACTTAAGCATATTTTGCCTCGCCTGATCAGAGAGGATCAGGTGGGTTTTATTACTGGGAGGCAGGCGTGTGACGGTACCAGACTCATTCTTAATCTACTTCATTTGGCCCAATCCACTAATGTTCCCTCTCTCTTTTTAACATTAGATGCGGAGAAAGCATTCGATAGAATCAATTGGTTGTATCTCAAGAATGTCCTGTTTAAATTTGGCTTTGACGACAAATTTGTCTCTTCCACCCTTTCATTATATTCTAATCCCAATGCCAAAATTTATATAAACAATCATTTATTCAAATGTCCCCTGTCTCCCCTTCTTTTTGCATTGGCTATAGAGCCATTAGCCGAAAAAATAAGAACAAATCCTTCAATTTCAGGTTTCCATACTAAAAATCGTTCACACAAATTGAGCCTTTTCGCTGATGATTTATTTGTTTCAGTAACTAATCCTGTCAATTCTGTGGTAAATTTAATGGAAGATTTGGGGCATTTCTCAAATATTTCCTTTTTCAAGATAAATACGCAAAAATCTAAAGTTTTCCCTTTCAATTTATCAAAAAGTGATATCAAGCTGATTTTAGATCAGACTAAGTTCCAATTAGAAACAAAAAGTTTAACATATCTTAGTATTGAAATCACCAAAACTTTGAGCCACATTGTCCCTGCTAACTTTGAAAATCTTATAAATACCTTATCTAGGGATTTTCTTCATTTTGATCTCATAGATCTTACACTTATGGGCAGAGTTCTAGTTGTAAAATCGATTATATTGCCCCAAATTCTCTATATATTCAGGTCTATTCCTTTGAAATATAATGCGAAGCTCTTGCTTAAAATACAGACTTTGGTGAAATTGTTTGTTTGGAAAAACAAGAAACCTAGGGTTTCTCATAACATATTGTATAGGGGTAAGAAGCATGGAGGTCTGGCGTTGCCAAACTTTGAGGCTTACTATCAGGCGACTCTTGTTAAAAATAGTGTGCATTGGTTCACGAAAGGGGTTTCTCCTATGTGGTTAGATCTGGAGCTTGCAGGTAATAATTATAAGCCAGGATACTTTCTTTAGTTTCCTTTTAGAGACTAAGAACAGAAATCATACGCACCCGATTCCGGATGCTATCTTAGGAATATGGTTGAAATTCTCTAAATTAAAAAGAAAAGAAGATAGAACTTCCTCTTTCAAAAATTTTCCTTTTAAATTGCTAGCTGATATATGCCAATTCTCTCTGCCCAGTGTCTGGTCTGATCGGAAAGTAACAAAAATGGGGGATATATGGGATGGTTCTCAGGTCATTTCATTTTCCGAGATAAAGGTAAAGTTTCATATACCCTCTGACGAGTTTATGTCTTATCAGATTTTAAAAGATATTCTCCATAAATTATTACGCAAAAAGTCTTTGAATCTAGATGTCGTAGTCTCTTTGCTTGGTAACATTAACTCTAGGACTAAATGGTCTCTTAGAAATATTTACTCTCGACTCAATGGAGACATTACTTTCTCCAAACATACCTATATGGAACGGTGGGAGGCGGACTTAAGAATGACTTTTAGTCTAGAGCAATGGGAATATGCTATAGATCACTCATATAGATCTACTGCATCCATGGCCTTGATGGAAAATTATTACAAGGTATTAGATGGTACTATACCCCAGCGAGATTAGCCCATATAAGTCAGGATGCTTCTTCTTTATGTTGGAGGGATTGCCATTTACCAGGGGACCTTTATCATATTTTTTGGACTTGTCCTAAGCTAAAATTGTTATGGTTAGAGGTTAAAGCTCATGTGGCAAAGCTATCACCAGTTAACATTAATGTTATGCCCCAGATGGTACTGTTATCAATGGACATGGAACAGGTGGATGCTTCAATAAAATATGTGTTGTTACACTTGTTTATTACGGTTAAAAACATAATAGCTCTTTGGTGGAGGAAACCTGATGCACCACCTTTTTCCACCGTTGCTGACAATTTACGATTGCATAGCCAGATGGAGGAAAGAATTGATCTCAATAACAATGGCTTGTCTAAATACCATCTCAAATGGGCTGTCTGGAATTCTATCTTTATGTAAACTTGTTCTCACTTTGGAAACAGTATTATTTTATGCATTAAGTCTGGACTGTATATTGTATCTATTTCTGTATCAATGTGGAGTTCTCTATTTTTTATTTCATTTGCTTTCCCTTACCCCTTGTTACCCCTTCTTTCCCTTATGAATTAAAAATTAATAAAATATTATTTGAAAAGAAAAAACATTAACGTGCTTAATCATGAGGGAGATAGAAGACTCTCTTTAAAGCAGAGGCGTATCTGGGGGCGCAGCCGCAGTCGGCAGTGGGGCGCAGTCGGGCTGGCTAATGCGGCGGTCAGCAGTGTCTCCCCCAATGGCTGCATTCTGCCACCCCGAACTGGGAGTTGGCTGCTCTCTGTGCCGCTTGTCAAGCTGACAGCCGGCACAGAGAAACTGCAGTGCGCTGGCTCCCAGTGATCAATTGTACTCACATCTTACAGGCACGAGTACACTTGAAGCTCTGACCGCCGGGTCAGAGTGACGTCAGCAGCATGATCAGGTCATGTGATCACACTGCTGATGTCAGTCGCCCGTGCTGCAGAGGGGCACATCGGTGGTAAGTGCTCCAGTGGAGCTGAAGACACAGAAGATTAAGTGAACGATGGGGCTGTTAGATTTAATGTGTTTGAGGAGATTTGGAGTGGGGATGGGGGATTAAATGTGGATGGGGAGATGGGTGCAGGTGCGGAAAGGGGCCAGGAGTGTAGTCATGGCCGAGGACACCCTTGGCTTGGTGTCCTGGCCTTTTCCCACAGAAATGTACTCTGCATCTGTCTGCATACCTTGTGCTTCAACTAGGATGGCATCAGGGATACCACAGTGGTTCCAGGAGCTCGGTTTTACATACAGTCGCTGAGTAATGGAGGTAGAAACGGTGGTCATAGCTCCCAACCATCCCGGATTTGGCGGGACAGTCCCGTTTTTGATTGCCTGTCCCGCTGACTGGGGCAGGAGCTTATTTTTCCTGCATTTCACTGAGCGGCCATGCCCCCCCATGCACAGACCCCATCCTCACCCTCCCAGACAGACACACCGGCCACCGCAGCCCCTCACTGATGAATCCCAGCAATGACATCGCTGGGCTGTTCTGTGCGCACAGGACCTGTGATGAGGTCACAGGAGAAGAGGAGTCATGAGGTCACATGATTAGAGGCCTCTGTCCGAGACCCCTGATCATGTGAGCCCTGACTCCTCCCCTCCTGTGACCTCATCACAGGTCCTGTGCGCACAGCCCTCGGTGTATGTAGGACTCTGCTGTGCTGGTTGTCATGTTGCTGGATGAAGGGAAGTTTATGTATGGGATCAGGAGGGGTTTATAGTGTGGATGTAGCAGAGCCGCGTGTATACAAGGTGGACGGAGCAGAGCCACGCGTGTACGAGGTGTACGGAGCAGAGCCATGCGTGTACGAGGTGTACGGAGCAGAGCTGCAAGTGTACAAGGTGTATAGAGCAGAGCCGTGCGTGTACACGGTGTACAGAGCGGAGCTGCGCGTGTACGAGGTGTACGGAGCAGAGCCACGCGTGTACGAGGTGTACGGAGCGAAGCTGCAAGTGTACGAAGTGTACGGAGCAGAGCCGCACATGTACGAAGCAGAGCCGTGCGTGTACGAGGTGTACGGAGCGGAGCCACGCGTGTACGAGGTGTACGGAGCAGAGCCGCACATGTACGAGGTGTACGGAGCAGAGCCGCGCATGTACGAGTTGTACGGAGCAGAGCCGCGCATGTACGGAGCAGAGCCGCACATGTACGAGGTGTACGGAGCAGAGCCACGCATGTACGAGGTGTATGGAGCAGAGCCGTGCGTGTACGAGGTGTACGGAGCAGAGCCACGCGTGTACGAGGTGTACGGAGCGGAGCCGCGCGTGTACGAGAAGTACGGAGCAAAGCCGCGCATGTACGAGGTGTACGGAGCAGAGCCGTCCGTGTACGAGGTGTACGGAGCAGAGCCGCGCGTGTACGAGGTGTACGGAGCAGAGCCGCGCGTGTACGAGGTGTACGGAGCGGAGCCGCGCGTGTACGAGGTGTACGGAGCGGAGCCGAGCGTGTACGAGGTGTGCGGAGCGGAGCCGAGCGTGTACGAGGTGTGCGGAGCGGAGCCGAGCGTGTACGAGGTGTGCGGAGCGGAGCCGAGCGTGTACGAGGTGTGCGGAGCGGAGCTGAGCGTGTACGAGGTGTGCGGAGCGGAGCCGAGCGTGTACGAGGTGTGCGGAGCGGAGCCAAGCGTGTACGAGGTGTGCGGAGCGGAGCCGAGCGTGTACGAGGTGTGCGGAGCGGAGCCGAGCGTGTACGAGGTGTGCGGAGCGGAGCGGAGCCGAGCGTGTACGAGGTGTGCGGAGCAGAGCCGCGCGTGTACGAGGTGTACGGAGCAGAGCCGCGCGTGTACGAGGTGTACAGAGCGAAGCTGCGCGTGTACGAGGTGTGCGGAGCGAAGCCGCGCGTGTACGAGGTGTGCGGAGCCGCGCGTGTACGAGGTGTGCGGAGCCGCGTGTGTATGAGGTGTGCGGAGCCGAGCGTGTACGAGGTGTGCGGAGCGGAGCCGCGCGTGTTAGAGGTGTACAGAGTGGAGCCACGTGTGTATGAGGTGAGCGGAGCCGTGTGTATGAGGTGTATGGAGCAGTGTTTTTTCGGAGTGTTCTTTCTCTCTCTGTTCTTTCTTTCCCCTTTCTTTTTTTCTATCTCTCTCTGTTCTTTTTTCTGTCCCTTTTTCTTTCTCTCTTTCTTTCTCTCTGTTCTCTCTTTCTTTCCCCTCTTTCTTTCTGTTTTCTTTTTTCTCTCTCTCTCTGTTCTTTCTTTCCTTTCCTCAGTACCAGTCAGTGTGCCCACATTACCAGCCACTGTGCCCTCAGTAGCAGTCAGTGTGATCAGCAGTGCTAAATGGGTGTGGTTGGGGCATGGACATGGGTATGACTAGTTGTGAAATGGGTGTGGTTGGGGGCGTGGCCTAAAATTTGCCAACTTTGTCCCTCTTTCCCTTCTTCAAAAGTTGGGAGGTATGACAGTGGTGAATGCAGAACTTTAAACTTCACTGTTTCCTTCAGTCAAGTCAGGCTCTTTACAAGACATGCAACATTCTTCCTTACTTTCCCTAATTCTTCTTCCTGCCCGACCTCACGTACATTCTGGGGTAGTAGCACCTTAGGCGGTACCGCAGTGCCACGTTTGTACATTCTCACCATGTAGGGTAGACGGCTTGTCTGTTTCGCCCAAGGGCTTAAAGCCCTTGTGGACACTTCAGGCGTGCTCGCCCTTCTGCCCCACTTCCTACACTTATCACTATCTTATTCCACAGCAGCTCCTCCTATGTAATTAACCCTAAGCTAACTCTATCCACTAACTGTAACTTGTGTGTGCTAGGATGCCCCCCATCTAGTGGTCATCCTAAACACTGCACTCTCCCTATCTAACACAGAAATATATATATATACATCACACTTTAAATATTGGTAATACACTCTCTTGTGTAGCAGTACCAAGGTGTTAAAGCGGTAGTACACATATACGTATAGCAATATCAACAGTCGCATAAGCAATTTACAATACAGGAGAAACACAAAAGAATATGTACAATGCGGGAGGTATCGGAACGACGGGCAAACACAACACAGCCCATCCCCCTACAGAGACACAGTATGGTGAGTGGGGGGATGGGTGCTGACAGTATGGGGAGCAAAGGAGGGAATGTATGCGGACACAGCATGAGTAGCGATGGAAAAAATTTATGTGGACACAGTATGGGGAGTGAAGGTAATGGGATGTATGCAGACACAGTATATGGAGTCGGGGTTATGTGTGAGCAGGCAGCATATTGAGGGGGTAAATATTGGAGGGGAATAGTGTAAGGAGACAGTATGGGGGGAGAAAAGTGAGTGGGCACAGAATAGAGACTGAGTAATGAGGGCATAGCATGGGGGGACAGTGTAAGGGTACAGCCAGGAGGGGACAGTATACCAAGGAGGGGGAGTGTGATGAGAGGGTACAGTATAGAGACTGGGCCCTTTAGGGAGGACACAGTGTGACAGGACAGTGTGAACAGGGGTTACAGTATCGAAAGGAGAGGTCAGTGAGAAGAGCATGTACCATAAGAAGGACAGTGTAGGTGTCATATTTTGTGCAGACAATACAGTATAGTGAGAGTCAATTATTTATTCAGGGGCTCATCATAGGGCAGATGTTTTTTTTCAGTAGCATTATAATGACACTGCTATCTTTAAGGGCATCGTGTGGAGATTTGCTGCAGAAGACTGGAGAAGATGGAAGCCTGCAGAGACGGGCTGTGGATGAGAAAACTCATCATGGGGTCTAGACAAGATGAAGAAAAGAAGGCGAACGACTCCAGAGACGACGTCATCTATAAGGTACCTGGATGTAAATGTTATTTGCGGTACTAACAAATTCTCATGTTTTTATTTATCTTAGGAGCATTAAAGGGGTTGTCCAGGTTTGTGTTGAGTCTGCAGACATTCTACGTGACTACAGACTTCTGAATTCTCACAGTGCTCACTGCACGGTGTCAGGATTCTCTTGTGCGGGTGATTTACATACATGCGGTCACATGCTGATTAGACATGTGTGGCCTAACTTATTGAAAATGAACTGAGCGAGGCCAGACACGTGTAGTCGGAATGCGGCCAGAAGTATACAAATAGCATGCTTGTATTGACATGTCCGTCCACTCTTGCCACCGGCAAGGGAGAATCCTAGGGCTGTGTTCACACACAGCGTTTTTTTTTTTGTATTTTTATCGTGGATTTACAAAAAAATCCACTCAAAAAACGCTTAAAAGAAGCTTCCCGTTCATTTTAATGCATTTTGCACTTTTTGTGCATATTGATGCGTTTTTGTTTTTCCGTGAAAAAACGCGGCAAAAAACGCACGTTTTCTGGGAAGGAGTCTGGTTTTTATGCAGAAATTTTCTGCATACATGTGCACATAGCCTAAAAGTGTACATAGAGTGTATTCATTGTGAGAATTTAGAAGTTAGCAATGTCAGGATTCAGCTCACTGTCAGGATTCAGCTCTGCAGGTTCCAGTAGTCATCACTTATGTCCTGTGACAACGAGCTTCTCCTCCTGTTTCTCTCAGTTTTTCATTGATCATTGAATTAGGGCGAGCAGCTCGTCGGTACATGACCTAAGTGTGCAAATCGCATATGTGCTTGAGTGGGGGGAGCGACAAACTGAATTCTTGCCCCGGGTGCCAGTAAATCTAGATACTCCTCTGCTTTAAAGGGATTGTCTACTACTTAAATGCTGTACGCCTCCATGTAAAATCCCAAAATATTATACTCATCTCCCGCACCATCCCTGTTCAAGCGAAGTTGGCAACAGGGTACATTGTTATGCCACATTACAGCTGCAGCCAATCAAGGGCCACTGATAAGCTGCAACACTCACACTTCTGTTGGATAAAACTTGTACAGCCATGGGAATCTCGCACGCTGTAAACCATCAATGGCCACGGAGAGGCTGCAATTCACATGTGACATAACAATGTCATGCAATGCCTGAGAGACCAGGCCTTGACATCATTGGAACAGTGCAAGTGTGAAAGGTTAGTGTAAGGGACTACAGCATCTAAGAATCAGTTGTCCAAGTAGTGAATAGCTCCTATAACAATTCCGCCACCTTTAGATAATGGAAATCTGGTCTTGGTCACAAGATGATCACATTGCTTGTTACAAATAATAGAGCTGATGACTACTCTGCAGTACCTGCGTGAGTCCATCACCCATAGATTGCTCATTGATTTGCAGATTCCTATAAGAGTAGTCATTTTTTACTTGTGGATTTACACAAATAGCTTTTGATGCATTTTTATTTTCAAGCAAAGAAATCGATACAAAGAGTGGAGATGTATAAAACATTGCATGCCGGATTCCAGCTTCTGCAAGCATTAAAATATCCTAGCTCTATGGTGTTGTTTAGGATAAGAACAAAAAAATTCAGAAGCAGTACAACTCTGATCCATAAGCTCACTCCATTCACAGAAATGACAAAGCTCGGAAATGACAGACACAGCCAATGGGCCTGACATATTTTCTTAGCTTATACCATCTTAATAAGGGTTATATACAAGGGATAGTGGGTACAAAGTCTTAGGCTAAGTGCACACGTAGCAGAAAATTTCTGCTGAAAAACCTGACTCCCTTCCCAGAAACCGCGAGTTTTTTTCTGCGTGGTTTTCGCGAAAAAAATGCGCAGTTTTTATGCGTTTTTTTTCCGCGCGTTTTCAAGACGCATAGAAATAGCCAGAAACGCGGAAAAATCCTCAAGATTATGAGCATGCTGCGTTTTTTACTGCGAAGTGGTTTTTTCATGGCATCCGTATACACAAAAAGTGCAAAATGCATAGAAATGAATGGGAAGCTTATTTTTAGCGGTTTTATTGGAAAATCCGCTAAAAAACGCTGCGTGTGAACACAGCCTTATGGACGTTTCCTTTTCAGTGCAAAGCATTTTAATACACATGGTTTCCTTCCATTGTAGTCTACTCCACGGCTGGTGAAGCAGACTCTTTTGCCCTACTTAGTCACAGCCTAGCTTGTCATCATAGTCCTGATCAGCAAGACTCTCTACCTGCCCAGCAGTTCTTCATCGTATTTCTTCCACTACTGGCACCCTGGATCTACTGCTTGGGACCCACACTAGACCCATGACCTAAGTTCTGTTACCTTCGGCGTTCTCCAAGCTCAGGGCTTCTCATGACAATCATCCTATCTAAAGACCTCTTTTCCTTGGAAGGCCACTCTGACCCATTCAGACACTACAAGATCACACTACTCCCTTGTCCCTTTGTCTCCTTTGTTGTAGCTCACCCAAATGACAGCACTGCTGACAGATACGTACTACTGTAACTTGAAACTGTCCCCATCTGCCTAACTACAGGAAGTGGTCTCTTTCTCTATCAGTAAGCCATTCCCACTATGGGCTAGTCCCAAACATTAACACAATCTTATCCTAATGTCATTATCTAACTACAGTCAACTATCTACACTACCTATCATATGTACTATGCCCTAATCTGTCTTATCCTATGCTTACCCTACACTGTACACTACTACATTACTTACAGTGGGTACGGAAAGTATTCAGACCCCTTTCAATTTTTCACTCTTTGTTTTATTGCAGCCCTTTGGAACTTTTTTGAATTTTTTTACTCAATAATGTACACTCTGCACTCCATCTTGACTGAAAAAAAGAAACGTAGACATTTTTGCAAATTTAATAAAAAAGAAAATCTGAAATATCACATGGTCATAAGTATTCAGATCCTTTGCTCACACACTCATATTAAAGTCACATGCTGTCCATTTCCTTGTGATCCTCCTTGGGATGGTTCTACTCCTTCATAGTAGTCCAGCTGTGCTTACTTAAACTGATATGACTTGTTTTGTTAAGGCACACACCTGTCTATATAAGACCTCACAGTTCACAGTGCATGTCAGACCAAATGAGAATCATGAAGCCAAAAGGAACTGGCCAAGGAGCTCAGACAGAATTGTGGCAAGGTACAGATCTGGCCAAGGTTACTAAAGAACTTCTGCAGTACTCAAGGTTCCTAAGAGCACAGTGGCCTCCATAATCCTTAAATGTGGCTGAGCTCCACAGATGCAGTAGGGAGATGGGAGAAAGTTCCACAAAGTCAACTGCACCCCTCCACCAGTCGGGCCTTTATGGCAGAGTGGCCCAATTGGAAGCCTCTTCTCAGTGCAAGACATATGAAAGCTCACACAGAGTTTGCTAAAAAAAAAAACACATGAAGGACTCCCAGACTATGAGAAATAAGATTCTCTGGTCTGATAAGACGAAGATAGAATGTTTTGGTGATAAATCTAAGCGGTATGTGTGGAGAAAACCAGACACTGCTCATCACCTGCCCAATACAATCCCAACAGTGAAACATGGTGGTGGCAGCATCATGCTATTGGGATGTTTTCAGCTGCAGGGACAGGACGAATGGTTGCAATTGAGGGAAACATGAATGCGGCCAAGTACAGAGATATCCTGTATGAAAACCTCTTCCAGAGAGCTCTTCTGGACCTCAGACTTGGCCGAAGGTTCACCTTTCAACAAGACAATGACTCTAAGCACACAACTAAAATAACAAAGGAGTGGCTTCAGAACAACTCTGACCATTGTTGACTGGCCCAGCCAGAGCCCTGACCTAAACCCAATTGAGCATCTCTGGAAAGACCTGAAAATGACTGTCCACCAATGTTCACCATCCAACCTGACGGAACTGGGAGGATCTGCAAGGAAGAATGGCAGAGGATCCCCAAATCCAGGTGTGAAAAACTTGTATCATTCCCAAGAAGACTCATGGCTGTACTAGCTCAAAAGGGTGCTTCTACTCAATACTGAGCAAAGGGTCTGAATACTTATGACCATGTGATATTTCAGTTTTTTATTTTTTAATAAATTTGCAAAAATTTCTACATTTCTGGGTTTTTTTCAGTCAGGATGGGGTGCAGAGTAGAGTGCACACTAATGAGAAAAAATGGACTTTTTTGAATTTACCAAATGGCTGCAATGAAGCAAAGAGTGAAAAATTTAAAGGGGTCTGAATACTTTCCGTACCCACTGTATACACTAAACAGGCAAACATATTACACTTCACATGACACAATATATGCAAAGATGGAAGACATTATGATTGGTGTCTTAAGTTGTCGGAAAGCAATAACCATTGTCCTCACCCCTTACATATATACTGTACATAAAGAACTTGTATAATCATTTCTAAAGCCGCCCACTCACTGTAACTATCTAACAAGGACGTTTCCTAGCTTCTGCATAAAAATGTATGCTTGCATTAGCTGAGCATGCAAATTTTTTTCGATGGGTAATGTGGAATAAGCCTCTAGCCAACACATCTAGTTCTGCTTATTTTCAACAGAGAACTAAGAATAGGACAAGTTAAAATGTCACCCGTCCAGTGTTATTGGCCCAATTGGACTGTATCCACACAATGTAATCAGAGATTAAAGGAGATCTGTCAGCAGGACCTCACCCCCAAACGATTTATATGAGCATGTAGTTCATTGAAAGACAAGTCCAGCAATAATTTTACATGGCCAGTCCGTTCCTCTGTTACTGATAAATTAGAGTTTGAATTGATATGCAAATTAGGCTGTAGATCTGAACCGCTGTCTCTCCAGCTCTTTTTCCCAACCAGCGCCTCCTCCTAACTGACTGACAGCCTCTCAGCTGTGTGAATTCAGGCAAAGGAGATGTCAGTATATCAGGAGGAGGTGGTGCTGGGAGCGGAATAGAGCTGGAGTGACAGAGGCTTCCAATCTACTGTTTCATTTGCATATTAATTCAAACACTGGTTTCTCACTAATGGAGGTACAGACTGGTCATGTAAATATATTGTTGGATTTGTCTTTGAAAGAGCAACACTCACACATTCACATATAAATAGTTTGGGGGTGAAATCTTGCTGACAAGGTTCTTTTTAACAGTATGTTACAAACATCCTATGAATGATCTAGAAGTTCACCTGGTGTCATGACTTTCCCTGGCATTTTGCACTTCTCTTTCTTCATATGTTCAATACTTTTTCCCTTTGTAATTTCTCATTATTACACATAAGTTAATCTATGACCATCCATGGTTTGATTCCGTAGCCTGTGGGGATTGGATGGATTGTTACCGACATCTGGTGAGAATTTCAAGTCAATAGCACCTTTAGGCCATGTGCACACATTGAGTATTTGTTGAGTTTTTTACCCCAGTATTTGTAAGCCAAAACCAGGAGTGGAACGGTCAGAGGAAAAGCATAAGGCTATGTGCACACGCTGCGGATTGGTCTGTGGATTTTTTATCTGCGGAACCGCAGGTAAAATGGCAAATTATAACAAATTATAATTATCCTCCATCCCATAGTCTCGTGCCCATATACCCATCATACATATCCACGATCCCATAGGCCCATGCCCATATACCCATCATACATATCCTCCATCCCATAGTCGAGTGCCCATATACCCATCACACATCCTTCATCTCATAGTCCCATACCCATATACCCATTATACATATTCTCCATCCCATAGTCCCATGCCCATATACCCATCATACATATTCGCCATCCCATAGTCGAGTGCACATATACCCATCACACATCCTTCATCTCATAGTCCCATGCCGATATACCCATCATGCATATCCTCCATCCCATAGTCCCATGCCCATATACCCATCATACATATCCGCCATCCCTTAGTCCCATGCCCATACACCCGTCATACATATCCTCCATCCCATAGTCCAGTGCCCATATACCCATCACACATCCTCCATCCCATAGTCAACCATTATGACATCATAATGAGGGGCGGGGCTTGATACACACACACTTTTTCCCCCATTATGTAGATAGGGGCAAAATTGTTTGGTGAATTGGAACACGCGGGTTAAAATTTCGCCTCACAGCATAGCCTAGGACGCTCTCGGGGTCCTGACGTGTGACTGTGCCAAATTTTGTGGCTGTAGTTGCGACGGTGCGGATGTCAATCCCGGACATACATACACACACACATACATACATACATACACACTTATATACGTACATACACACCCACATTGAGCTTTATATATTAGATTAGACACTAAGCTTTTCTAACCCATCTTGGGTCCAGCTACAACTCTTCGCGATGCTTTGGTCTGCAGTGGTGGTGTCACATCAGTGACGTTGCAGCTCGTCAGCTCATGCCAATGGACCCAGGAGTGGGAGTTGGTAAGTAAAGCTTCATATTGTTTACATCACTGAGCCTCTGGTGTAAAAGTAATTGAAAGGGGACAACTCCTAAAATGATTGCCGGTGATGAATATACAGTGCCATAATTAGAGATGGGAGGATGGATTTGCAGAACTTCAGTCCATCAGCCAGGTCAGTCTGTGACCACTGGACTGAAGGAGGCCTGCAAATTTCCTACCTCTCGCCTCTTTTGATTAGCCGGGCTGTCATGATGTCATGTGTGCGTCACACTTATGCAGTCCTCAAATGTCAGGAAGTAAGGAGAGTCTCACTTTTCCAGTGGTCACAGATTACTGACCTGGTAGATGGACCAGAGTTCTGTGAAACGATTCTCCCATCTCCAGTCATAAAGGTATAGGTTTCATTTATACTTTTACTGGCCTTTGCTGTTTACTACCCAGACGAAGGCCAATCGGCACTATTTGCACTATTTTGTTCTCTGCCGGTGTCACGCTGCAGCAGGGCCGGCCCGAGAGATTACGGCGCCCTAGGCGAAACTATTTTGTTGCGCCCCTACTATTCTTGACAGTAGATGAAAACTTGGGATATAAATTTAGGAGCAAAATAAACCACAACAACAATGATTAATTAACTCTCTCCTAACTCTTTAATCTTCTGAGAAGTTGTATAGGACAAATATATGCAAAGTAATCAATAACACAAAACAAAAACGACTATAGGTAATTAAAATTTTTGTTTCCTTGCCTTTTTTTTTTAAAAGGATGACACTAAGTCACCGAGATTAATTTGTTTAGCAACTTCAGATTCTATCGAAATTGTTGCCAACCCAACCAACCTCTCTTGCGTCATATTTGCCCTTAAATATGTACACTTTTCTTTCCATCCCTAAAACTTTTTGCCTTTTGAAAAGATTTTTATTATAATTTTTTATATTTTTTCTCTGGCGCCCCCTTTGGTTCGGGGGCCTAGGCGGCCGCCTAGTTCGCCTATACGTTAGGGCCGGCCCTGCGCTGCAGGTATGCAGGTAGATGCAAGCTGCACTAGATGGCAATTGAGTGGAAGGAGGACTGCACACAGTAAGAGCAGACCTGCAGTGCAGCAGCGAGGCTGCCACCAGGTGGCAGCAGAATAGTCAAACAAGCCTAGTCGATATTAGTCTGTAGCGCAGTACCAAAGGAATAAACAAACACAGAGTCAGAAGAAAGCCAAATTGGTTAGGACCGGTAAGGAGCAGACATGGCAAAGACAAGAGACAAACAGCAGGTCAGGGTCCAAGCCGAGTCAGATACAAGGGAGTCCTAAACATGAAAGGGAAACACTGAGTCGGGACAGGGAGTGAGAGACAAACAGACACGGCAAAGTCAGCAACAGCAGGAGGACAAATCAGGGAACTACCAGAGTCAGATACTCACACCGTAGGCAGAAAATATAACTGACATGGCCTGCAAGACGCAGCAGGAATAGCAAACCTGAATCAAAAATTAGGCCAGGCAAAGTTAACCCTTGACATGATCGGAAACGGGCAGACAGGACTCAAAACCCGGACTGGATCATGAGAGCTGGGCAATGTATGAGCGCTTTGAGATCTGTTTATATAATAATAGTGCTAGATGAACAGGGCATTATTGTGTTATCATGCTTTCTTTCAGCCATTCACAACTTTCAGAAGGTCACACAAAAGTAGGGGACAGTTGGAAGAAAGTATGACTGCAAGTTTAGACTGTACAGGGTTTGTTTGTTATCTGTTACCATGGAGACACAAAACTTTGCATAGTAGCTGTATAAAAAAATAGGATTTTATTTTTTATTCTAGGATTATTCCCAGCTTTTAACATGTTGGACAGATTATTGCTTGTAGATCATTGCATTCCAAGAAGAAGGCTCTGCAATGCCTTGTTGGATGAGTTGCAAACTGTCCAGAAATTCATAAAAAGAAATTTGATGTGTCCGTATTATGACTGCAATATTGATCATTGTACAGTGTAAAGTACATGCTGCTAAGGTGTTCATATTAGGATTAGGCTGTAGATATCACTTAAAATCTTAATAATTTATTATTGTTTTCCAATGTGTCCATAAAAAATATTGGCTGTATGTGATTTTTGGACAAGTTGGTCAAAAAAAAAAATCAGATTGGTAACATGGGGGATAAAGTGGTGGTCACTCATGCTGTCTACTGCTTTATTCTTTTTTTTTTTTCTAACATAAACTTTATTGGTTCTAGAGTAAGAAGATACATAAACAACAGCCATTCAAATAATTGCAATCATTAACCAATAGTACAAGATTTGGTCAATATTCCAAATTACTTCCTTACAAGGAGCCAGAGAATTTTTAACAATTACCCAATTGTAACATTTGGGTTATGTGCAAGTACACAAATAACCCAAATAATTGCTCTTCTTGGTAATGTCAGTTATGAAGTGCTCATCTTGACAATTGTAATGTTACATAACAAATATCAGGCATTCCGTGCTAATTGTAAACAAAGGAATATAATGGATATGCATTGTTAGGAATTCTAATTTATATCAATCACAAGAGTACTTCGAATAAATAAACCATTTTTCCCAGATAACTTTAAATCGTTTCACCCTGCCCAGGCGACTGGCTGTCATGTGTTCCATGATACAATTATAATGAATTTTTCATATTGTCTCCTGCAGTGAAGGAATTGTATCACTTTTCCAATTCTTTGCTATATTGACTCTTGTAGATGTAAGGATGCAGCTTGTAAATACTGCGTCCTCGTACTGGAGTCGCTCCAGTTTCAGAGATAAGAAAGCTGTTGCAGGATCCCGCCCTATGTCATGTCCCAGTAGCCCTGAAATCTGTAACCAGTAAATGCGGATTAGGGGACAGACCCCCAAATATGCAACAAATCCCCCACTTCTGAATGACACCTCCAGCATAAAGCTAATGTTTGTGGTGATATCTTATTGAGACGATACGGGGTGAAATACCACCTGTACTAGATCTTCCTAGATGTTTCCAAAGCTCTATTCATTTTTTATGGGATTTCCAGATAAAGCCACACAATGTACTTGGCAGTGTCCGGTGAAGAAATAATAGAAGCCCGGCCGTGCATATACGGTATCTATCCCGATGGGGCATTTCAGAGCCTAGCTCTTGTGGGGGCCCTAGTGTTTGGTCCCTACCGATTTGAAAGCTATCACTTAAAGGGATTGTGGAACTTTCATCCTCGTTACAAAATGGAGCGACAGGTCGGACACTTGATGCAGCTCCAATCATTCCCTAGGGGGCTGCCGGAAAAAGCCGGGGATAAAAATGCTCCGATTTCCTGCCGTGTGATAGCTTGATGATTGGGGGCTTAACATGTCACTCCATTCTAAAGGCGAGGTCAGACAGCTGTATAACACGGACGAAGATTGCATCGCAGTGCACAGACTGGCTGGCGGCTCTCCTGACTCTAGCATGCATTGGGATCGATCGGCGTCCGTGTTATATGGCCATCTGACTGCGCCCTAAGGGGGCTAAAAGTTTCCGAACAACTGTTTTAGGCTCTGGATAGCTGATAACGTTAAATGTTGGGAATAACTCTTTTAAGAAAAATGTGTCTATTAACTCCTGAATCCCCTTGTCACCAGTTTTATATCCCTAAACAAATGCCACACCCATTTTCTGCTCGTGGCTGCGCTGCATTCCACAAATGTGCCTATTAGCTCCTGACTTTCTCTGTATAACCCACAAAATACCATACTAATTGCACCCTGGCTGTATTGAAATGAAGATGTTCAGATCCGATGGGCGTCCTTCCTGTGGAGTCTGTGCCTGCTCTCTCTGTTCCTAATCACTGTCCTTCGGCTTTGATCGACATAGATGACGGGTCCTGCATCATCCACATAGCGAAACGAGATCTTGCACCATTGCAGTAGCCTCACAGGCCCAAGTAGGCATTTTGCTCTGCTGTACTGTGGGCAGACCGTCATTCCGGTCATTTCTAGTGGCAGCGTACATTGGAGCTGGAATGACATCTTTTGGCACTTGTGCAGTGATGTTTTGCCCTGCCCACGGTAGGGCACAGAAAAGTGCACCTGCGCAAGACTGTGAATCTACTGCGCAAGCGTGGAATCTCTTTTCGTTACGTGGATACTGTACGCTGTGTCATCCATGTCAATCAAAGCCGGAGGACGGCAACTAGGGCAAGAAGGAGGCACAGAGTAGGAGCAATTAAAATGGCATTTTTGGGGGTATATAGAAGGAGGTGATAGACACGTTTGTGGAATGCAGCGCAGGACTAGATAAAGGTGGTGGCATTTGTTCAGAGACTCAAAAACTGGTGAGTGGTTCCCTTTAAAGTCTACATTCCCGTGAGGTTTTGGTCAGTTTTTTAAGTTGCAAACTTTCTACACCATTTCTGCACTACTGATTTTCGGCTTTGCCCGCAGTTGGGCAAAGCATACTGCACAAGCGCTGAGATACCATTTCAACGCGCACGCGCGAAATCTGAACTCAATCTCCGATATATTCACGGCAAAGAATGTGTACAGCAAGCCGAGGAGGGGTGGAGTGAGGTATCAGAGGCAACGCCCGTCGGACCAGACTGAACAGATTACCATACACTGAGGGACAAATAAAAAAGGTTTTTATGGGTGATAAATGGGGAGTCAGGGGGTTTCAGAAGTAGTTGTGGAATGCATATGTGACACCGAATTAACTGATGTTTTTAGCTGGTAGGCAAAAAAAGTGGTGACAGGTTCCCTTTAAGTAAAATAGGTTATTTGCATTTTTTTGAAACTACGCAGCGTAAAAAAAACTCATTGTGGGAACGTAGCCTAGGCTTTACTCACACATTAGTATTTTTTATTAGTATTTGTATACCAAAACCAGGAGTGTCTACAAAGCATAGAACAGGTGTCAATCTCTCACAGTATTGCTCTGTTTTTGGCATACAAACACTGATGCAAAATACTGACGTGTGAATGAGCCTTGAGGCCTATTGTAAAGTTACTTCATTTTTTATTTTAGATGGATTGGCAATTTGGCACAAAAAATAATTGTAGTGAAGGTGCACACAGTCACTACATAGGACACAGTATGTTCTAGTGAAAGCCAACTGGCCAGAGTATCTGTGCTTGTAGTGAGGTCAGGAATTGGGAGAGTCCCTGAGGTAGGAGCCCTGCAGCCATACAAAGCACAGGTGACTAGGAATCCTACATGTGAAGTGCTCTGGTTCCTGGGCACCATGTGCAGCACTGACATGGAACACTTCCAGCGCCACACAGGTTAATTAGCTGCCTTCTTTTCCTTTCAACCTCCTCTCCCACAATCCTTTGACAATGATGTCATAGTGAACCCTGAGGGGGTGGAGGATTTAATTCTTCCTCTAGCAGCACAGAGCTGCCCCTCCTTCCTTCAGTGCAGCCTAGAGAGTGGGAGCTGCTGTCACCTCCAGGCTCAGACAGTCCGCACACTGCAGAGCAGAGGAGCTGCTGGACCCGAGGTGAGGAGCCCCTGCCATCCCGGATCAGGAGACCACGGCTGCTGCTTCTCCCTCTATTGTAAAGTTTATTCTGCCTTTTCTAAGTTTGGCAGCCCTATGTAAATATCTCCTTGTGACTATCAGCAGATTGGAAGCTTGTGGCTTTATTGCTCAGTAGCCACAGGTTCTTGTGGGTGTAGACCCTGTGCTGCTCGGTGACACACTTGTTTCTTGTTTATGGCTCCATATTTGTAAATATTGAATTATTGATGGTTCCTGAGGAATGTATCATAGGCGTTAATGGGGAATGATCTCTAGTCTGATCCTGGGATCTATGGAAACCTGAACTTGTGGCTGCACAGGTCTGTGTGCTGTTAGGAGCAGCTCCTGCTATGGGGACTGTGAGTGACACACACCCAGGAGACTGGTGTTTAGCTGAAACCAGTTTGCCTTGTGGTGGAGAGAGGGCCAGGAGTGTCCTGCATGGAGGTGGCAGAGGGAGGAATGAGGGTGTGGGCTGCTCTCTACACTCTCAGCTTGGGAAGCTCTCTTTCAGTTTCCATGGAAACCAGTTTAAATAAGTTTTGCTACTTCTGTTCTCATTATTGTCTGCACCCTGAATGGTTAATGATGCAAACATGATGAATTGTACTTCTCCATATTTTTTTTTTTTTTTTTTTTTTTATGTATGCACCATTACATTTTTATATTCTTATATTACTGTTGGGAAAAAAAAAAGTTTTTCCTTATGCTGTCTTACAAATTTTTTTTTTAACTTAATACCATCTGGAAAACCCACTCTAATCTAAGATTTAGGTAAGAATTTTTTTTGCTGTTACCGGCTGCTGCAGCATTAATGGCAGAGCTGTGCAATGACATTTTCATAGTGTTTTTGACACTATATATTTTTTTTTGTGTGTGTGTGTGACCCTCTACAATGTTTCTAGTCCAGCATGAAGTGCCCGCCAGATTGTGGGCTCGTCCAGTATATATATCAGAATACATACCGGTCAGCTCTCTTCACATGTCCGTTTTGTATTGTATTTACTGTAAAATAACAATTCTGCATTCTTTTTTACAACCCTGTATTGTGGTGTTACTTGTAGTTCCGCTTTTTTTTTTTTTTTTTTTCTGCAGCAAAGCCTGATCTTTTGGCAGAAAAGAAGCTTTAGGAAAAAAAGCATGTTTCCTTAGTTTTTCTTGCATTTTTTTTTTTTTTTGCTGCGGTTTTTGTATATGTGCTTTACATGTGAAAAAGGGCACACAAAGACAAGTACAATAAACATGAGCAATACAAGGCACACACATGTACAAAAGGGCGAGGACCCTGCCCGGGAGGGCTCAGGGTGTGTGCACGCGTTGTGGATTCTACTGCGGATCCGCAGCAGTTTCTGCTGCGTTGTACAGTACCATCTAAGTCTATACAAAATGAAAAACGCAGTGCACACGGTGCGGATTTGCTGCGGTTTTAAATCTGCAGCATGTCACTTCTTTGTGCAGATTCCGCAGCGGTTTGGCACCTGCTCCATGACAGGTGTCAAACCACAGGGGAAAACCGCAGGCTAATCCACACTAAATCCGCAGATAAACCGCAGGACATTTGATCTGCGGATTTAGCAAAATCTGCGCGGAAAAATCCGCAGCAGAATCCGCAACGTGTGCACACTGCCTTACAGTCTACAGCGGATGGGTAAGGAAGACAGACTAGGAGAGGGTAGAGTTGGTCGTGCGGCCGGTTCAGTAGAATGAGGATCACTTCAGACTGTAGGCTTTTCAGAAGCCCACAACCTTTTCGGATTTTTGCATTCTAAATTTGGCTCTTGTGCGTGCTGATTAAGCTTAGTGTTGGGGGGGGGGAAGTCCTATTCTAAAGAATCAGGTTTTGACGCAGAAAAAAAGTGATACCTGTGTTTTTGGTGTATGGTGTGGTGTTTTTTTTTTTTTTTTTTTTTTTTTTATTTCCCCCCCACCCCTTCGTTTCAGTGGGGGAAAAAACACTGACAAAACGCTGAAAGAGACATGGCTGCATTGTGCTTAAAAAAAAAAAGCTCAAAATCCTGAAGACAAAAAACAAGCTGTGCGCATGAGATTTCTGAAATCTCATAAACTTTGCTGGTACTTTAAAACGCAGCTGAAAATTTTCATAGAAAAAAAGCTGCAAAGCCGTCTAGTGTAAAATTAGCCTTAAAATGCACCAAGTGTATTGTAGTTCTTATGGAAGGTAAATTTGGTGTATCTTCAGATGTCTAACTTTCCACCATTTATTTGCCAACTTACTGTGTCCTCTCTTTACTGCTACCTTTTTGGTGCAATTAGTTCATGTTGCACTTTAAGCCATGCCTATTTTCTTCAAAGACAAGCTTATTTTTCTCTTGTCACACCACGGTCCTTAATTGGTCTAAAATGGGATGCAAAAATACAACAAATTTTAGACACTTTTTTTCGCCATGTTCTTGGCTCAAACACATTAGTTAATATCCTCCATTGTGTTTTGTTCCTTCTCTGTATTTGATTACAGAATTGCTGCTTCTAGGATTTTATTTATATATATATTAATGAAAACTTCTCTTCACTCTAAGGTTTTATAGCAGGGATGCACAACATTTGTGGTTTAAGAGCCACATTTCCATACTCAACTAATCCCAAAGGCCAAATTTTTTTTTAAAGGTGTAACTACGTGAATACATCACCAGAACCACGGTTAGTACACTAATACATCACTAGAACAAGTTTTGAGTGTTTGAGAGGAATTTGGAGAGTTTATAATCAGTGTGAACATACGCTTACCTTAAACTTCAGTTTTGGAGCAGAACCTCACCAAATCCTTCTCAGATCTCTAAGTTTTGGGGGGTTTTAAATTTTCACATGGCCATGAAGCATGTTATGGATTGCTACATGTGTACAAGATCAGAACCACCATCAGTATACGAGTGAGGCGCCAAAATCGGTCAGTACAGGAATACGACACCAGAACCACCATCAGTGCAACTGTACAGTACCAAGCTTAATTGCAATGTCCTATTTTGTCCAGACTCTATGATGAGGTTTCATGCCCAAAGCTTCTCTTTTCAGACGTTTCTCTTCTATTTTCTGCAGCACTTCCTGACACTGTTGCCTTAAAAATAAAAGTATCATTATACTGTACCATAAATATAAATATCTCCTGTGCTGTGCCTGTGAATAATTACCCCCTCATTGTTCTTCCTGCACAAAATATCTGGGTCGCCCCTCACACCCAGGGCAGCGGGGTACTCTGTATCGGGCCGGTGTCAGGGGGATGTGTCACAGCAGCGGCGACCGGTCCGTGGCCCTGGGCGCCCAATATCAATGGCGGTGATGTCAATAGTGTTATAGCTTAGTTGAATAGTTCGTGACGCCACCTGTGGTGTTTGGCAAGTAAGATGCTGAGCCAACGCTGCATGCAGATCCACTGGGACTGATGGTGTGGTGCAGCAAAGATGGTGTAGCTCCCCACAGGTGGAGCTGTAGTCCCAGGGCAGTGTGGGTGCAATGGATGAGGAGAGGCGCAGAATGGTATAGATGCTGGTACCCAGATGTAGCGGTGCTGAAGGTGTTAGCAATGAATGGAGGACACCAGGGCTTGTAGTCTCAAAGCTTTACTCACAGTTCGTGGTACCCACTGGTGCCCGCCTCCGTGCCGTGTCCTCCGGGGTAGAGACTCAATCAACCTCCCGGGCAAGTCAGGGTTCTCCTCTCCAACACTCCGCCAACATGTGCCTTTCCTGAACGACTCCTCTATTGCGCCTTTTAATGTGAGGAGCTCCAGTACCGTAGTTCTCTGGAATTCCTCCTGTCAGTTGTTCCTAGAACCTTACTTGTATGAGAGACAGCTGTAGCCTCTATCGGGGACTCCTCTCAGAGTCCTGGCTCGCAAATCGGTTGCTGTTGTGTCCCAAGTCTTGGATGGGAGTAGTGCATTTACAGCCAACTACTCCACCGGTGTCTGCTGCAGAACCATAAGTGTCCATACAACCTCGGGGACCGGGCCCCGACCTTGCGCTGAGAACCTATAGGCAGGGTGCTCTCTCAACCCACAACGCCTCTCTGTTCTCTGACTCCTTCGTTCCGCGCTGTTCCTTCTCTCTTATGGAAGCTGAGGTTGCAGGTCAACGTCCTTCTCTTTCCTGTGCCAGCTGGCTCAGATCACTGAGGCAGCTGCAGCACTCTTTCTAAACTGAACTCAAAATTGAACTTCAGAACTGAACTTCTCTGGGACTCACCCCAGACCGACCTTCTGTCAGACTGACCTATTCTCTACTTTTCCCTTCTTTTATACTAACTTCACCCACCTCCCAGCACATCTCGTGTTACGAAGCAGGGTTCCACGAAGGGTGCTCTGCTACCCCCAGCCTGAAGCTGCTAGGTGGACCTACTGAACTATCCTGTGTGTGGGATGCAGGTGTTGGTGTGTGGAAAGGAGTTCCCAACTTACCTAGTTGGTGGGGCACTACACCTTAGGAGAAGGTGCAGTACCTCTCTAGCGACTGAGCCTCAGGGGCGCCACATATCCCGCCTGCACCGCCCCCTTTCACAATCTGACAATTACCCCGTAATGTACTCCATTGTCTCATAAAGTGCCCCATAATAATCTCCATTGCCCCTTTGTGCCATCGCTGTAAACTCATCCCTTCCCTCCTCCAGCCCCCTCATCCAAAATGAAAACACACTTTAGCTCCTCTGTGGAGTGCTTGCCAGTAATGGACGTCTCCTCTGCCTTTGTGGCTGTAGAGTGATGTCGTCAGCAGCATGCTGACCGCCTCACGTTGCTGCACGTCGGGGCAGGGGCTGACGAGAGTTGTTTGTCCCAGTCCAGGTGCCGCAGTCTTCAAATTTATTTGCATCTGAAAGATGCAAATACATTTGATTTAAAGTAGGGAGTAACGTCTACTGATTGTGCATTGTGCAAGCCTGGGTTAATGTGAACATTAATGTCCTTTCCAGTCACTTCATATCGATGACCGACACTTGGCATTGTCACGGATCAGCTGTTATTTGCTCCAGCGCCCGCCAGATGGAAACACTTTGAAAGCAAAGTGCACTGCAGATCAGTTCCCAGTCAAAAGAACAGGAGCTGTTCTGCAGTACCCAGCAGTGACTACTACTCATTGAACAGAGCTGGAAAGTACAACCCTAAAGTGCCCACCTCCGAAAATTACAACTGAGCAATGAAGGTGCTGAGTAGAAGACCCCCATCAAGCCATTATGGATGATCAATGGGCCGTAAATTGGCTAGGACTGCAAACCTTTTTAAATGTAGAAGTTTGTCATTGTATACTATTTCAGTCTTTTCCTGAGAAACCAGCAAGACCTAGACTTGTCCCATGTGTCAAGTCTCCTGTCATGCCTGAAATGTTGAATGTGAGGTTTATGACAACCTAGATGACCTGCCGGAGCATATGATTTATAATCGTGCTGAAGACATTGTTTTGTTCCTACATATGTTAACCGGTTCTGCATTGATTGTGGCCACAGTTATTACTATTGCTCATATTGATGACTACCATCTTGGTCATTAGTGTACATGAGCTGGCATGATTTTCATAGTTAATCCTTCCTTGTGCAACGCTTACAGATTGTAAATCCATCTTGAAAGTGATTTATCCTGTTTAGCTACATGATTGTCTAACATGCAAGAAACATGTCTACAAACTGACGCACCGTGAGAGATGTTACCATTGTAAAATGTGACGTAAGGATGGCCTAGTGCCAACACAAACCTGCCCAGCAGACGTCAAATGGGCAAACTTGTTACTTTTTGGAAAACGTTTCTTATGCCTCTTGAATCTGTGCGGGGCGCTCTTTCCTTATGATATGGAATTACAGAGCGTACATTAAGAATTGATGCTGTTGCCTTTAAAGAGGTTGTGCAGTAACGGACCACTGCTTATTACTGAGCGGGCGTGCGGCCCATACGAGCTCCTGCTGGTGAACCTTCTCGGGTAATGAGACCTGAGTATACCATTTTGAGTTTCAGCATTAGTTTATTTTTATATAGCGTTGTATTAGTCTACCTGTTGGTATCTCACCCCCAACGCCATATTGCAGGGTACCATTCACATAACCTGTATACAGGGTTTTACCTGCAATTGGTATGGATGTTATGTGGTTTATTAACCCTAAGGATACCATCTCATACGGTCCCATGCGCCCTCTGCGTTCATAGTTGTATGTTCGTCTTTTAATCCACACTTATTCATGGCTGTTAATGTGATTTTTTTTTTTTAATGAAGTTATTTTGTATTCACAACATTATGGACCACATGATTGTCTTTTTGGTTATCCCCCGCCCCTTTGCATATTATGATGGACAATCAGTCCTTATTTAGTCCGGCTTAGGTGATAGGTGGTAGATCCTGTATATTTAAAATATATGTGCACCCCTTCTGTGTTATTTACACTATATTCATGGTATGTTTCTCCCCTACCATATCAATGCCTGTCATCAACTTCTTATGTTATCACCAGTTTGGAAGGTATTAATTGTGTTTTTAATCTCCATGGGCCCATTAATAGTGCATTAACTAGTGACTAGGGTTATACTTGTAGAATAGGAAATTCGGCATGTCGGTCCCAATGCAACGTGATTCAGTCGAGTCCTACACTAAGGCCACGTGCACCCACTGAGTATTTGAGTTTTTTTAACCCAGTATTTGTAAGCCAAAAGCAGGAGTGGAACGGTCGGAGGAAAAGCATAATAGAAACATTTGCATCACTTCTGCATTTATCACCCACTCCTGGTTTTGGCTTACAAATACTGGGATAAAAAACTCCCCAAATACTGAATGTGGGCATGTGACCTTACCCCTGATACCATAGTGTGTGTTAACAAAAAAACCCCAAAAAAACCCTGCACTCATTATTAAACTGTAAGACAATCCCAAACCATAAGTGCAGTGGAGGTATGACTGCTATGGTGAGAGGCGCTGTCGCGTCATATTTTTGGATTGCGTAACGAAAAGCTGAAACTATAACTTGCAATTTGAGATAAAGGGCCTATTAAGTTATTTATCTTTCTACTTGCGTCAGAAGTCTGCATTTAGGAGGCTGTGGTAATTTCCATCACTTTTTTTTTTTTTTTTTTTTTTTTTTCTTTTTTTTCCTGAAGAAAGTCAAGCGTTATGCACTTTTTTTTTTTTTTTCCCGTTAGAGGTGGCCTCCAAACCGAAATCAAATGGACCCTACTATTGCGCATACGGTCTCTTACACGGTTGGTGTCCATCCTAGGATGGATGCATATTTATTTGTTTTACAAGAGTTCAGCTTTTCTCCTCCTGTAATGGACCAGCAAGGCTGACCACTGGTGTGCTCCTGACCCCAAGGTGCTTTTGCACCCACCGACTTGTCATTTATCTGCCAGCTTAGACCGGCCGACCAAAATTCTGTGCGCAGAACGATCGTTAATGGAATCATTCTGTGCAGCTAGAACATCGTTGTTCAGCATCACCTGCCTGGATTAGGCTACTTTCACACATCAGGTTTTCGGCGTCAGGCGCGATCCGGCGTCGTGCCGGAACGCCGGATCCGGCAAATGTTTCGTAAAACCGGATGTGACGGATCCGGTTTTCTGGCGGATCCGTCTTTTTCTGGACAGACAAAACCGGATCCGTCTCATCCGGTTCATCCGTTTTTCGAAGGATTACACCGGATCCGGTTTTTAAAATTGACCCTTGTGGCCTTCCGAACGGGATTGGCTACTGGAAAACCATATATAGCATGTTCCTACAGCCCTTCTTTGACAGGTTGTAGAGGAGAAAGTGCAGGTTGGAGAGAAGAGCAAGTTACTGGCGAAGATGGATGTTGTCATTGGAAATATTTTGAAGAATTTGGCGGATTTTACAGCGGAGGCAAATCGTTTGAGGGTGATTGTTCTGGAGAAGGAGAGAGCGAGACAGCAGCGCATCAGGCATCGTAGACGACGTTTGTGGATCCACCCCATCACAGCCAAGAGAATGACGCGTGGGGTCTATTCTACACTATGCATGGACCTTCGACGAAACCCGGATAAATTTTTTGGATATGTTAGGATGAAAATGGAGAATTTTGATTACTTGGTGGAGCGCATTGCACACCCCATAAGAAAAGCAGACACCTATTGCCGCTTCTCTGTTTCACCCGCAGAGCGTCTGATGGTGACTTTAAGGTAAGCCACATTTATTGGATATGATCGCATCAGAGCACACTTTCACTGCAATCTTGTTGGTGGTAGTTTGTATCTCCAAGTGTTATAGGTCAGTTTTGGTATGTAATGCTGTGATTTAAAACTAATTTATTGTTTTTTAATTCCCCACAGATTTCTTGCAACTGGAGAATCCCTTTCGTCACTGCATTTCCAGTACAGACTCGGGATTTCCACCATATCTGGAATTATGAAGTACACATGCCGTGCACTGTGGGACTCATTAGCTGAAGAGTTTTTACCAGAGCCCACAACAGAGAGGTGGATTGAAATTGCTGACAAGTTTCAACAGATATGTCAGTTTCCCAACTGCTTGGGCGCTGTGGACGGGAAACATATCCGCATTGTAAAGCCAGCTGGATCGGAATATTTCAGTTACAAGAAACATTTTTCAATTGTCCTCATGGCCATCGCTGACGCGGAATACAAATTTATTGCGGTTGATATTGGGGCCTATGGCCGCTCCAATGACTCTCAAGTTTTCAAACTGTCTGCCATGGGGCGTAAACTGTATGGAAACACCTTCCAGTTCCCACCACCTAGACCGCTGCCGCAAACATCTGGTCCACCTATGCCATTTGTCTGTGTAGGGGATGAAGCCTTCCAGCTGTCAGAACACCTTTTGAAACCGTACTCTAGCAGAGGATTGACAAGACCAAAACGCATTTTTAATTACCGCCTCACAAGAGCAAGAAGAATGGTTGAATGTACCTTTGGTATTCTGACAGCCAAATGGCGGGTCCTATTGACTGCGATCAACCTCAAGACAGAAACTGTGGACGAGGTGATCAAAGCGTGCGTGGTACTCCACAATTTTGTTATCTGCAAGGAACCCATTTCCATTGAGGACACCTCTGAAGAAACCACCTTGCAAGATTACCATGACATTACCACTAGAAGTTCTGTGACGGTTTCAGTAATGAGGGACAATTTTGCACTATACTTTGTCACCTCAAGGCAGAGTACACTGGCAGGATGACAGAGTGTGAAAGATTTGTGCCCAACCAAACTTGTGTACCTTCTGTACCAACAGTATATACCTTTGCCAACCAAAGTTGGCTATCTTGTCATGGTCTCTATTTTTAGCTTTAGGCCACAGGTGTGTACCTGGTTGTGTTTTATGAAAAGTATTTCACCTTTTAACAAAAGTTGTGTACATTGTTAGGAAATCACCAACAATAAACACAACTTTTTAGGTGAAATACTTTGCTTCAAACACAACCAGGAACACAACTGTGGCAAAAAGCTAAAATTTACCCACAGTTATATACCTAGTTTTGAATACCATTTCACCTTTTAAATACCCTGTATTTAACCTTTTTCGCCGCAGAAAGAAATGACAGACAACCAGTGTAAAATAATTTAACTTTTATTGAAAAATGTTTTTTAGTAAACTTTTTTGAAATTTTAATAAACTTGTTTAATAAAACTTTGAAACTATAAAACTGAAACCATAAAACTGGTCATTTTTATTTAAATACACACATTATAATTCGGTGTAGTGTGTGGTGGAAATACTGCTGTAGGGGCTGCGGGACACTTCGACACTGGGAGTGTGGAGAGAGGACTGGGATCGTGGTGGGGAAGGAACAGTTAGGCTGTGTGCACACGCTGCGGATTCCGCTGCGTTTCCGCAGCGGTTTTGGCCGCTGCGGACACGCAGCAGTTTTAGCTGCGGTGTACAGTACCATTCATTTGAATGGCAAAAAAAAACGCTGTGCCGACGCTGCGGAAAAAACCGCGCGGATTTGCTGCGGTTTTGAATCCGCAGAAAGAATTGCATGTCAATTTTTTCTGCGGAAACCGCTGCGGGTTCCTATCTCCACCATTGTGGAGATAGTGAATCCGCAGGACAAAACTGCAGATAATCCGCAGGTCTTTTGACCTGCGGTTTATCTGCGGTTTTTGCAAAATCCGTGCGGATTAATCCGCAGCGGAATCCGCAGCGTGTGCACACAGCCTAAGAGGTGAAGGTGTGGAAAAAAACTACAGAATGGGTGGACATGTGGGAAGCAGAAGAGGTGGTGGGTGGTGGAGTGGAGGGTTGGGCAGGGACTGTAGGAGCAGATGATGTTGATGGCAAGTTGTATGGGGAAGGAGTTTGGTACGGGGCAGGTTGCTGGAAGTGGGGAGATGTCTGGTACGGGGCAGGTTGCTGGAAGTGGGGAGATGTCTGGTACGGGGCAGGTTGCTGGAAGTGGGGAGATGTCTGGTACGGGGCAGGTTGCTGGAAGTGGGGAGATGTCTGGTACGGGGCAGGTTGCTGGAAGTGGGGAGATGTCTGGTACGGGGCAGGTTGCTGGAAGTGGGGAGATGTCTGGTGCTGGGCAGGTTGCTGGTGCTGGGCAGGTTGCTGGTGCGTAATAGGAGGGGGAGGATGGAAAGTGGCTGGAGGTGGATGGTATGTAATAGGAGGGGAAGGATGGAAAGTGGCTGGAGGGGGTGCAGGTGGAGGAACTACTGTGGTGGGAGGAGGAGGAGGTTGGGAGGTAACTTGCTGGAGAGCAGCGTGGCATGAATGCATTACATGCATCTGCTGGGCAGGAGAGAGCGTTTCCATGCGCTCCACAACAGACCTGAAAAAGGTGTGGTTTGGCAAAGTTCTTGCTTCTGAATGCATGGTTTGCAGAAGTGTCTTCACCTCCAGAATGCTGGAGTTGATCTGCTGATAGCCTGCGGAGATTTGCTCTGACAAGACTTTTAGACAGTTCTGGAAAGATGCATTCAGATGCAAGAACTCTGGCGCATAAGTCTTTTCCTGACCCCTCTGCCGCTGCCGCCCAGTACCCGCAGGTGTACTAGAGGTGGCAGGGGCAGAAGGGTGGGGTAAAGGGAAAGCGATCTCCTCACCAGCAGCTTCATGTAATGTAGGCGGCCATGATGCTCCTGTGCTGGTGGATGGGACAGATGGGTCAAATGTGTGGGAAGGCTGGGAAGGTGCAGATGTACCGGGGCGGTCGAAGTGTCCCTCGGTGCCGGTCTCCTCAGGGATCGCCTCAGAAGGGTCCAATCGTGCCGGCTCCCGAGTGCTGCTCACCGTGCTGTGGAATAAAGAGGAAAAAAAAACAATTAAAATACTGACATGGTATGGCCCTGGCTGATAAAAAAAATTTACATCTAACATTTTTTTTCACATGTGGTGTGTAATATTTACCTTCTGGTGACCATTGTTTCCCGGAGGAACGACAGGGCTTCTGCGTACTTGTACTTGCTCCTGCGTCCTCCAGATCCACTCGGGGCCCGCATCTCTTTATTGAACTCCTTCTTGAAACGATCTCTCACAGACCGCCACCGATTCACAATTCTGTTCCCTGAAAGGAGTGGTTAGTATACAACATCAGTGTTTCCCAAACTCCAGTCCTCATGGTCCCCAGGGGTCATGTTTTCAGGATTTCCATAGTAAATAGAAATCCTGAACACATGATCCGTGGGGACCACGAGGACTGGAGTTCGGGAAACACTGGTTTACATCAAGCAACCGGTACTGTATATACTTACGCTCTTTAATCTGGGCCCGAGCTTCGAGGTCCTCCCAGCGGCCCACAAGGAGCGAACAGATTTCCTCCCAGAGTCGTCGGGTAACGATCAGGTCAGCGTGGCGGCGGTCAGCCATATTCCAGAGCGGCTCCCTTTCTCTGACGAGATCGATGAGGCGGTCCACATCAATCCCTCCATCCTCACCGTCAGTCGGGAGCACGCTGTGAAGGCTGTTAAAGAAAAAGACAAAAATAACATAATTAGCCTCCACAAAAGAAATGAAATAAAAAGTGCAAAAAAACAAAGCAAAAATATTTATACTTACACGCTGGTGACCGCCGCGTTGCTGTCGCCGACGACCCTGGGAGGCACTGCGAGGACCTCTTGGCCAAGCACCAGATTGGGAAGACTAGAAAAGAAAACAAAAAATGTTATGTCTTTGGATGTAGGCATTTGTTTGCTGTGTGTGGTCTGCAGAACATTGTTTTCTATGTGTTGTGTGTAGTGTGATGTTGTGTTTCTGCGTTTGATGCAAAAAACTTACCAATTGTGAGCCCACTCCAAGTGTCTGTCCACCCCTTCCTTCTTCTTCTGGGAGCTCCTCTTCATCTTGTGATTCCTGTTTTGAAATAAAAGGCAATGAATAGACATATATTACAGAGAAGATGGATTTTGGAAATAAAAACTTACCGTCAAACGCTGACGATGCGAGGGAGGGCTCCCAGAAGATGATGTGCTGTCTTCCTGGTGGCCACACTCCATGCCTGTGGGTGGTGTTCCAGCTGCTGCCATTGCTGCTGCTGCATCTATTGGGCAGCTGTTGAATAAAGAGAAACAAAGGGCCAATGAATATCTTGATATTCAATAGCCCTAGTTTGGAGGAATGGGTGATTTGATAATTACCGTCTCTCATCTGCTGCTGGCCTCCCCTCCTCAGCATGTTCTATTTGCTGCTCCATTTGGGGTGGTGGTGGTGCGGATGGTGCTGCAGTGGTCTCCTGCTTCGCTTGGTTGCTTTCTTGGGTGGCATGTTGGGTGTGGCTGTGGGTCCCACTGTCTTGCTTTTATATATGTCTTGTGGGCAGAGCTACTGAGCATGCTCAGACCAAAAAAACGGATCCGGCCGCCGGATCCAGCTTTCGCCGGATCCGGCGCATTGCGGCTCTCATAGGCTTTCATTGTGTGAAAAAGCCGGACGCGCCGGATCCGGCGTGTCCGGCTTTTTCGCCGGAGACAAAAAAACGTTAGTCACTGTTTTTTCCAGATGCCGGATCGCGACACATTGCCGGATCCGGCGAAAACCGGATGAAACGCATGGCCATCCGGCGCAAATGCAAGTCAATGGGGGGGGAAACCGGATCCGGCATTGCATTTCGTCGGATCCGGTTTCTGTCAAAAGCGCCGGATCGCGCCTGACGGCGAAAACCTGATGTGTGAAAAAGGCCTTACACTGCCCGATGTGCTGCCATTGGTGATTGTTGCTTGTCGGTGATTGCTGGCACACGCCGATCGTTTGTGAATGACCCGTTCTAATGAGCGCACTATTGTCTGGTATTGACAGTAAAGATGATGTGTAAACCTGTCGAACTTTTGCGCTCTGCTGCATGCGTGATCTGAGTGTCAGTGCTCTGATCGTCTCCATGAGAGAATTGCAGCACAGATGTGTAGGAAACGGAGAAAGCAATTTCTCAATCTCCTCCATTGCCTGTCTCTGCGTATGTCAGACTGCGCTGGGATGACATCAGAGTGCAGTCCGATGTTTCACACGCACCCATAGGCTTGTAATTGTGTGAGTGAGCCGAGTCTCGCTGTCAATCACAGCATGCTGCGACTGTTCTCTCATGCTGAATCGCTGATCTGATAAGATTGGGCTGAGTGCTATCTGATAAAACATTTAGATAGCATTTGGCCGTGTTATATGCTCGTGTGAGAGACCGAACAAGAAAAATGTTCCATCGTTTCCTAAGGCTTGTGTGATGTTATGCCACTGAGCTCTGTAGCCAGTCAGTGACCACTAATGGGCTGCTGTTCTCGCGCTTCCCTCACCCCACGGACTTCATCCAAGGTAAGAGAGAGTAGTGCAGCGCTCTAGCGGTCACGTATAGTCTCATCACTCTTGTGGCCTAACAATGTCACACAAGCTTTGGGAGGCCTGATGCCACCATTTCTGGTGGGTACTATAAGCTTTTTTTAACTTTCTGGTTATTGATTATGCTTATACCGCCATCATACAAAGCAACACTTTACCTACATCGTCATCGCTGTCCTCAATGGGGCTCACAATCTACAGTAGGTCTTTCAAGTGTGCGAGAAATATGGAGAACCCAGGGAAAAACCACGCAAACACTGGGAGAACATCCAAACTCCATGCAGATGTTGTCCTTGGTGGGATTTAAGCTCAGGCCTCCAGCTGTGAGGCACTACTGCATGTAAGAAGGGGTTGTCCTGATGGTGAGGCTTTACTTGGATTCATTATTACTGCGGGTATACAATGTGGGAGAGAGCCTGTGACCATTTATGGGTTTCCAGAAGAATATGAACTATCCGTCCCCGATGGGTTATCATTGGAATCTTGTATTGTACCTTGAAGTTTCCGTTTCTCAAGGGCAGTCTGTGGGAGATGAAAGGATAAGATATGAGTAGATGTTGAGCGTTTTTAATAGGTTGTGAAGGGGTGGGTAGTCCTATATGATTATCCACATTGCTGCCTTAGACGTATCATTTACCCTAGGATTAAACTTGCTTGGATGCGTTTGTCAGAAATTGCACCAGTTATAATGTGCCTCACTAACTGCGGCCGGCTGTAGCTCTGAAACAAAAGCCTTAAATAATTGGGTCTCTATGGAGCAGCCGTGTTTGATTGTCCATTAACATTTTTCTGCAGCTTTCAGGACTTTTTACTTTCCTATGCTTGGAGATGTCTCCCGATTTTCAGTGCAAGCCTTGATGTCTCTGCAGGTACCAGTGGCTTTCACCGAATTTACAAGAAGTCCAAAATAAACGTCTGTTCACTTCTGTACACAGCTTTACACCCCAAATACTAATGCGTGACTTATTTTTGTACCAGTCTGACCTCCTAGTTCCGTGAATGCCGCACAAGGGCGTTTTATTCCCTTTTAATATTGTTTGTTGATTTGGATTGAGAAAAACACGAATTTTTGTTTTGCTCTCCGGTTTGTGGTTTTATTTTTACTTGACTGTAAAGCTTTCAATCTACACACTCCCCCGGTAGATGAGATTTATATTATAAAGGAAGTCATGCGGGTTCATAGTTTTACTACTCCCAGATAAGGCGTACGAGCGGTTTCTCCGGCTCCTTCAGACGATTACAGCAGAGCTGTCCGGGTTGACTATACGTCCCAAAGTGTATGAAAATGTGAGCATGTCTCACGAAAGGACAAAAACTGCAAGGAGGTCCAGTCTCGGTCTGTTATGTATAGAATTGTCAGTAACTGGTTCTTTTTCATTATTTAGATGCCACAAGCATCTTTTGTATAAGAATAAAGTTTGAACTGGTATGTATGATATGCAGAATGTAGGCTGTAAAGCCAACCTTACTGCCACCCCCTCTCCACCACCAAAGAACATGGTTTCTCTGGACAACCTGGTCACACACAGATTGGCCCATGACCTTTGTGCTTGGCAAGTAAGGCGTATAGCAAGTATAATGTCTGTGTTCCACCCATAGAATTTATAACAGATCAGCCGATGATGAGTAAAACGTTCGTTCATCAGGTGAAATGATCTTTTGTGCAACATAAAATATCACTTTCAGCAGTCAACAGGACTCGCACTGCCAATAACACTGAGTGATGTAGCCTAGATCGTTCCAGCATCATTTTTGGGAGTGTACGCCTACTGGAGATGGACGCCCAGACACTGTCTAATACGTTTGCGTCCGCCTCCAGTAGGTGTACACGCCAGAAAATATGCTCTGCTCAGCACCATTATAGTCTGTCCCCGTCGGCACATCTGGTTTTGCGGATGGGGCAGAGGGGTGTTTCGGACTTCATCCCCGACTGGATCAACAAACGGTTGCTTGAGTGTAATGTGGAAGCACCCTTATTCCCACAATGGCAAGATTGTGGCGTTTTTTAATAGAACGTACAGTAATTGCACGACTATTATGTTCTTTTACTGTCTATAAACGTTTCTTTTATACCTGTTTGTCAGTGCATCCAGCTTCATGGAGAAGAATTATTGGTCCTATTTGCAAAACAATATTTTCCAGCAGCACCCTGCATCTCCTCAGTGCTGCAGAGCTTAACATGGACAGTTTTTATTTCTATGAATGAAATGGCCATTGATACTTTGAGTGTTGTTTATGACCCACCATTTGACCAATATTCATTACTGTTTGGAAGCTCCACATTACATTGGTGTTTCATCCTGATCTCCAGAGCATGGTTGTGTTCTTCCCTCCTGCATTAGCTGAGCTACAGCAATTGGGGCAATGAGGATTTCTGGGTGATGCTTTATTAGCAAGTAACATGGATGCATCTGTTTTTCATGAATTGGATGTGGGTTCATGAGGTACAAATGTTCCTGGCATCAGATGGTTTTTCGGCATACAATAGCGGAGCTGTACCATCTCCCAGATGCCTGATGTTTTAATACAGTTTCATCAGGTGATCTAAACATGCTTCACCGACCACATAAGAACTAGTGAAATGGTGAAAGACGGATCTAGTGGAAATGGAGGGGAGTGAGAATTAGGCCCTGTGCACACGGTGCAGATTCTGTGCAGTTCTGTAGCAGGTTTGGCCCTGCAGAACTGCACGTGATGTACAGTACCATTAAGGCTCTGTGCACGCAGTGCAGTTTCTACTGCGGATCTGCGGCAGAACTGCACGTGATGTACAGTACCATTAAGGCTCTGTGCACACGGTGCAGTTTCTACTGCGGATCTGCGGCAGAACTGCACGTGATGTACAGTACCATTAAGGCTCTGTGCACGCGGTGCAGTTTCTACTGCGGATCTGCGGCAGAACTGCACGTGATGTACAGTACCATTAAGGCTCTGTGCACGCGGTGCAGTTTCTACTGCGGATCTGCGGCAGAACTGCACGTGATGTACAGTACCATTTTACCCTATGGAAAAAAAAAACGCTGTGCACATGCTGCAGATTTTTCCGCGCGGTTCTTGCGCGAATAAAAAAAGCAGCATGTGACTTCTCTTGTGCGGTTTTGCTGCAGTTTTCCACCTGCTCCATTCTACAAATCTGCAGGTGGAAAACCGCACAAAAACGGCAGTAAAACCGCAAAAAAATGAAGAAATCCGCAGGAAAAATGCAGGTCCTTTTGACCTGCGGATTTTGTAAAACCCGCGGGAGGTTCCGCACCGTGTGCACATAGCCTTAAGGCTATGTAAAACAAACGCTTTGACACCTGCAGATTCCTATAATGGAGCATGTGTCAAAACGCTGCGGATCTGCACAAAGAATTGACAAGCTGTGGAAATGAACCTGCAGCGTTTATACTGCGGATTTTTCTGCAGCATGTGTACAGCATTTTTCATTTTAGCTTCACTTTAATGGCGCGGATCCGCAGGGCAGATTCTGCTGCGGATCCGCAGGGCAGATTCTGCTGCGGATCCGCAGGGCAGATTCTGCAACATGTGCACATATATACCTTAACTTTGGGGAAAAAACATGATGGTCCTATGAGCTTTTCTGCCACCTGAGCGATAAGCTATTTCAGAATTGAACATTACAAAGCACTTTTTTTCTGGTAGCACAAAAACTTTCTACAACCTTTATTTAAACCCTGTGGAATGGTTATCAAAGGAAGAAAATGCCCAAAGTTTTTTAAATCCTTTTTTTCAGGGGTCGGGAAAGGTTCAACTTCTCCCTTTGCTATGGGGCTTAGGTTGAATGTGATTTATGAATCTTGTAAAAATTAAGCAAGAAAATAGAAGCATCAAAAGAATATTTGGTTGATGTGCCTCAAAACTACTGGAACAACACGTCCAACTTGAACTGTATTCCCACCTCTCTCCTTGCTCCCTCCTTGACTGATTACAATCTGGCTTCCGGCCACACCACTCCACTGAAACTGCCCTAAGGTGACCAATGACCTACTAGCCGCCAAGGCCAAGCGACACTACTCTGTCCTCCTCCTCCTGGACCTGTCCTCTGCCTTTGACACAGTGGACCATTCCCTTTTACTACAGACCCTCTCATCTCTTGGTATCACAGACTTGGCCCTATCTTGGTTTGCTTCATACCTAACAGACCAGACATTCAGCGTCTCCCACTCGCACAACACCTCCTCACCGTGCCCCCTATCCGTCGGAGTCCTGCAAGGTTCAGTTCTAGGGCCCTGCTCTTCTCCATTTACACCTTCGGCCTCGGACAGCTCATAGAATCTCATGGCTTTCAGTATCACCTTTATGCTGGTGACACACAGATCTACATCTCTGGACCAGATATCACCTCACTACTAAACAGAATCCCTCAGTGTCTGTCTGCTATTTCATCCTTCTTCTCTGCTAGATTTCTAAAGCTTAATATGGACAAAACAGAAGTAATCATCTTTCCCCATCTCGCGTGACCCCCCCCCAGACCTATCCATTAAAGTAAACGGCTGCCCACGCTCTCCAGTCTCACAAGCTCGCTTCCTCAGGGTTATCCTTGACACTGATCTCTTTCAAACCACATATCCAAGCCCTTTCCACTTTCTGCCGACTTCGACTCAAAAATATTTCATGGATCCGTACATTCCTCAACCAAGAATCTGCAAAAACCCTAGTCCATGCCCTCATCGTCTCCTGCCTTGACTACTGCAAACTCCTGCTCTGTGGCCTCCCCTCTAACACTCTAGCACCCCTGCAATCTATTCTAAACTCTGCTGCCCGACTAATCCACCTGTCCCCCCCGCTATTCCCCAGCCTCTCCCATCTGTCAATCCCTGCACTGGCTCCCCATTACCCAAAGACTCCAGTTCAAAACCCTAACCATGACATACAAAGCTATCCATAACCTGAGTCCTCCATACATCTGTGACCTCGTCTTCGGTACTTACCAGCACGAAACCTCCGATCCTCACAAGATCTCCTCCTGTACTCCCCTCTTATCTCCTATTGCCACAATCGCATACAAGATTTCTCCCGCACATCCACCCCTACTCTGGAACTCTCTACCACAAGATATCAGACTCTCGCCTACCATGGAAACCTTCAAAAAGAACCTGAAGACGTACCTCTTCCAACAAGCCTACAACCTGCAGTAACCACCGATCCACCAAACCGCTGCACGACCAGCTCTACCCTCGCCTACTGTATTCTCGCCCATCCCTTGTAGATTGAGCCCTCGCGAGCAGGGTCCTCTCTCATCCTGTACCAGTCGTGACTTGTATTGTTTAAGATTTCTGTACTTGTATGTATTATGTATACCCCTCACATGTAAAGCTCCATGGAATAAATGGCGCTATAATAATGTGTGACAGTGCCTCACTTCACTGATGGTTATTCTCATGTGCTTGGTCCTTCCCCACAGCTCCGTTTATGAACGTGTTGTGTTTTTATGTTTTGTCTCACTATAGCATTTAGCATGCTGCTGCTATGGCAGGTGGTGACCACATTTTTCAGAACTGTTTAATTAAATCCATGAATACAATAAAGATATAAAATATTTTGACAGAAACATGCATTGATTACATTCCTAAACTACAAGCGAGCAGTCTGTTACTCTAACAACTCCGCTGTGCGATGCGCTAGAATGGTCCTAACGAATTACTGGGACCAAAAGTTTTCAGAGAAGTTAAAGAAGTTGTCCACTACTTAGACAGCGTCTTGTCATACCCCTTGCTTGGCTGCCATAAAATAATAGCTGCTTCTCTCCCCACGGTGTCGACATTTGCTCTCCCCAGCAGTGGCCTTGTATGGTGTTGACGATGGCGCCCAATCAGCGCTGGTGTAACTGTCCCGCCTTCAGACAAATTGAACATTAAGAGGAAGTCTGAGATCAGCTGCAACACCTGTAGTTTCCCTACAGTGCTTGTGTGTGTGCAACACTATGTTGCCAGGTCCCCTGTCCTAATCCATTCGTTATCCTGATTCTGTTCTCGTATTCCTTTTAGTTTGTACGTTGCCTTGAGGTCAATCCAGCGGTACCTGATCTTTAAGCTGCATCTGAAGGAACAGGTTCTGAATCCAGCCTTGTCTGTGACTCCAAGTCCAGTTGTGTCAGCGATCCCGACCCTTGGAGTCGGCAGCTGTGGTATCTGGTACTGCCTACGAGTTGTACCTGGCGGCTACCTTTTGAAGCTCAAGCTTGACGCAATCATCAGGAGCTCCAGTGAAAACCAGGTAGCTGCGGCCATCTCAGGCAAGCCCGGCCCTATGGCACAGGGAGCGTGACAGTTTATAACTTTCATATACTTCTATGGGGCTTTCTTGTACTTCCATATGTTTCCAATCTCACACAGCATGCAACAGAATAAAACAATTGTGCCATGCTCCCTTGGTTTTTTGAAGGGATGTTTTTCTTAGCTAAGACTTATTGTTGGTGGTACAGTATGTTCTTAATGGCAATTACTTGTTGACTATACTTGGTGGCTGGAGTACATTCCAGATCTTGCCCAACTGAACTTCCTGTGTTGTATGGTGTTTCTCCTATTGAAGATATTGGTCAGAACTGTGAGTTGTCATCACTGTTGGCACGGTGCAGTACTCAGCCAGACTTGCGGTGGATCCTGCGTCTGGAGGAACGTTTGCCCCTGCTTCACACCATACTAAGCTTACCAGCCCAGTCTGAGGACAGTGTGTCCCTATACTGAGCACACGGAGCTACTTTATAGGTTCACATCCTGTTGCAAGAAATATATTATAAACGCGTAACTGAAGAAGGTCTTTAATTTACCGAAACGTTTTACCTTCATACTACAATAAATCTCCTTTGATTACACTTAAGTTAAGTGCTAAGTTTATACCTATTGTCAAAAGGCTGTGAGTGACAGATTTCACACCTTAAGCAGGCGGCTAAGCTCAGGACAAATGGCTTGCTTGCAGAGTGGATACCATGTAGTCTAAAGGCCCCATCACACGCTAGCTGATTTTGACGCATCAGTGATATCTCCAGCAAGATCACTGTGTGATGGGGATCAGCCCCTCCTGCCGGTTATCGCTGATCGTGCTCGATCGGCCTGGGCCATTTTTCAATCGCTGCTCTCCCACTGGCCAGCACGCATCGCTGTGTGTGGAAGCGAGAGACCAGCGATCAGACGCTGGTTTCTAATGTAAACATCGGGTATCCAGGAGTCGCGCGGCTCTTAGATACCCGATGTTTACCTTGGAAACCAGCGTCGCTGGACCTGATCGCTGGAGGGGCTGTCTTGTGACAGCTCACCAGCGATCAGCCTATCGATGTCCCAGTGATCCCATCATGTCGGATTGTTGGTGGGATCGCTGGGACATCGTTATGTTTAACGGGGCCTTAACTGCTTTGAGTCAGCTATGATATCTTAAGGAGAACATGGACTCCTCGTGTGTCCTGGCCACACACGATACATTGTTGAGATCTCTGGAACAGGCCAGCTGCCTTCCAGGTTCTGTTCTAGCACGACAGGGTCGGGTGATGCATAGAATGGCTCGGAGGGGCCAGGTAGCAAAGCTGTGTTCTGTCTCAACACGTAGCAGCGGCCCGGCCGGATTTGATGGCACCAAAACCGCCTCCCTAGGACAGTTCATTAAGGAGTTATAACTAGTTGATGAGCGAACGTGCTCCGATAGTCTTATTCGAGCGTGCTTGGGTGTTATCTGAGCATCTGGGCATGCTCATATGTTAGTCCCTGTGGCTGCATCGTTTGCTGCAAGGATTTGAACATAATATACGAGCTCTTCCAGATGTTTAGATTATACGTTATCCGAGCACATTCGCTCCTTGCTCGTTATGACCCATCTTAGGTTTTGAAGTTTTTAGCTGCTAGATTTGGGTTCAGCCCTGAGGGGAGTGATCCAAAGGGGCTAAAGGCTAGTGTAAGGCTTATGTGGCCTCTGCTATGCTTGCGATTCACTTCGAAAGTGGGGGGAGGGGGGGGGGCACGTCAAGAAACATTGTTATGAAGGAACTAGGAACCAGCTAGCAGCCAATGTCCCATGTGACCCAGCACACGCTGTCGAATATCAAACCGGTAACATAATCCATCTGCTTACAACTAGCGGTAGTGCAAAAGATATATTTGCATACCTGACCATTATATACAGTATGTATGACCATTATGAATATATTGTATTGTCTAGTATGCCCTTAAGGAGATTAAATATATAATTTAACCTTGTGCTGCTCTTTTATCTCGATCCTCAAATCCACATGTCCGTGTTATGTTCAACTTTCCATCATACCGGTTCTGGTTTCTCGCCCGATATAATCCGGTCCGTCAATGGGATTATATCTAACAAGGAACTAGTGGCAGTCCTGCAGACTGGCAGCGCTCTTTCACTGGCACTAGTGAAAGGGGCCTCTGTGTTGTGAGCGAGTGTGGTGCCACATCCTCCTCTCTGGTCCCAGGTAGACAAGAGGTGTCTGTGTAAAACTGTACAAAGCTGACCTTGCATGTCCCCAGGGGATGCAGAGTGTCTTGTTGGTGCAAGTGGAGAGACCGTTTTACGTGATCTTTCTGAATTAATAGTGACTTCAGGAAGGGTGGTGAGATTGCAGGTTCATCAATCAGAAAGTAGTGAACAATCGCTTTAACTCTTTACACTCCTCACTCGAATGGCTTATTTGACCATTAAAGAATTAATGATTCAGTTTCAGAAACAGTCATATTGGGGAACTATAACTGCCTTTTCTCACGAGTCATATGGAACGTGGCATGTTCCATCACATTCTTCATTTACAGTACTACTGTATTTACCCTAGAAGCAGTGCCAGATGAAGCTGCCGTAGAGTTCTGTTCTGCGATCTGATAAGCAGCACCAAGAAGGAAAAGTTTTGTCATTCTGAAAACTGCATTGACTTGCGATTTGACTTCCGGCTAGGTTCAGATTTGCGAATGACAGAGCTGCAGACTTCCTCCGTGAAGTTCCGCCCACTTCTGCACCTCCTCCGGCCAGCTCTGCTACGTCTGCATGCGGCCTGCGTACCTATCTTTAGCATTGGGTATGCAGGCCGTGCGGATGTATGCGGATGCGTCCGCATGCGTCATTTTGAAGATGTGGCGACTGCAACACGTTGCGTTCGATGCAGGTCGCCGCATCGTCAAAATGATGCATGCGGACGCATCCGCATACATCCGCACGACATGCGTACCCAGTGTTAAAGATGGGTTCTCAGGCCGCATGCGGAGCTGACCGGAGGAAGTGCGGCAGTGGGCGGAGCTTCACGGAGGTACTACGCAGCCCTCCGCAGCTCTGCCAAACGCAAATGTGAAGCCGACCTAAGACACTTTCGGTCACTCTGAATGTCCTTGGGCATGCAAACCATCAAGATCTGCCACAGGGGAAGTGGAGTCCAGAGACGCTGCAGGACATGGTAGCCACGCAGGCTGCTCACAGTAGCATATGCAACATGTGACTGGGTGGTGTCAAAGAATAAAATCTCCTTGGACACTGGAGAATTTGACCAATTGGATTACACTGTACCAAATCCATGTATGTGGAATGAAGACCAGAAACATCTGGCTACTGTACATTGTGCCAGCTCAAACCATAAACACAGGAGTATGAATGGTGTGATTTTTGCTTCATGAAGGCTTATTATTTTTTTATTTTTTTTATTTGTGCATTTGTTTGCTTTAGTCAGATCCTAAAGGTGACTCACAAATTTAAGATTTAGCTGGTTTCCATAACAACCAACAAGTACACTTGAGACCATTCAATACAGTTTTCTATCAAAATGCAGTTCTACTATTACATGGTATCATAATCTCTCCTATATTTAGCTTCATATTTTGTCTATCTTGGAAACTATAACACATTTGGTAAGAAACATGGCAATTATAGAAGCTTAATTTTTCTTTCTGACACATTGAACCATTAGATATTTGTTTCATGAGGCGCTATGGACTTTCTGGTGACCCAACTACTCTGGGAACAAGCCGCACTGTAGACTAGGGAGACGGGCTGGTCCCTGGTGGCGTCGCCTCGCCCGCTGCCCTGAATTGACAGGCCTCTTCGAACATGGGCAAAGACCTTTTTAAGGCAACGTGCAGAGAGAATCCACTAGGGACCCACCAATCCGACTAGTCTATATTGCGGTCTAGGTCCCCAACTGCTATTAAAGTATATCTTTCTTTAAAACATTGCCGCGTTTCAGAGTCAAACGTACTTGGCTGATTTTATATAGTCATTGTAATGACTTGATTCTGCAGGCAGACCTTGGCCAACACCGTACTTTGAATTATCTGTAACAGATCGCTCAGCGTGCATAGGCTGCCATTGCTCTTGTCAGTGCTGTTTACACAGGACGAAGTTCTGCCGAGAACCTTCTGACCTGCATTCTCTTGCACTCCACGTGTTTTCTTAATTCCTGATGCAAGCTGGTGCAAGTAAACTTTTGTTTTCGTTGTGTTTGCAGCATCCCATAACCCTCCAGTCAGGATACATTCAAGAGCACAAAAGCTAAGCGTAACGATTACCAGTTTTCCTACCTGTACCGGCATGCTCTAAATGTTGCCCTTTGTCCTTTTTTTTCGCTCTACAATTTCCATGTATATGTTGCAATTGATACATTGACCCTTCTTCCTTGTATAGCGTACATTCTGCTTGATGTATGGTTGCTTGCTACATGGTAATGAATGACTAATGATCTGACTTATTATAGGATGTTTTCATTTTGCTGTTTTTCCTCCCATCACCTCACCCTCTGTAGGCTTGTAAGTCATGGAGCATTGTATTTAGTATAAGGCCGGATGAGCGGGACGTGAGGGTGGAATTCCCCTGTATTCAACCTACATTCAGGAAGCGCACACTAGGAGTAGATATTCCGGTTGCACCTCCGTTAAACAATTTGGACAATTATTTTGCTGGAAATGATTTATTTTTCACTGTGTACAAAACAGAACATTCTTCTGAATGGAGGGGAAAAGTAAAACACTATGTATAAATCTAGCACATGCTGACAGTAAAGCTTTGTGGTCATCAACCATGTACTGAGGTTTTCTTGAACTACTGTACTTCTAGCATTTGTCTAAAGCAGGGGACCCCAACCTGTGGTTCGGGTGCCAATGTGGCTCTTAGGCCTGTGATGTGTGGCTCATGGCTGCCTGCCCGCTTGGAGCTTTATCGCCAAGTAATGGATATGGCTGTGAAGAACAGGTATCCAGATGACTTTCGTGAGTGGCCCACGACAGGAGAGCAGTGCTGGATGCACACATACGGACCTTGGTTTTGGAGAGATATATTAAGTATGGTAAGCTGGAGGTGCTCAAACCTGGATTTGATAGTCTGATTAGGAGTGCTTGTTGGATGTAAGTATACAGCCCAACTGTGATTTCTATAATAAAGCTTTGACTATTATAACTGAAACTAGATGGAGGCCCAATGCTATCGCATCGGGAGGGCACAGTGCTATGCACGCGGGATTTCCATTGCAGAGAGATATACTCCCCTTCCGACAGCCCCTGATCTCCTCTCCACGCTCCCGGCATCTTCCGGTCCCAGTAACGCTTAGCACAAAGGACCGGAGATGACTTCACTGTAGCGAGAGCGCGATGTCATCAGTGGTCTTTCGCGCAAAGCATTACTGGGACCGAAAGATGCCAGGCGCGTGGTGAGAGGAGGGAAAGAGTCCGGGGGCCGTTGGAAGGTGAGTATATCACTATTTTTTATTTTAATTCTATTTTTTACAAGTTTATGGTACCCAGGGCCTGGAGGAGAGTCTCTTCTCCTCCGGACCCTGGGTACCATCCACACATTGAGCGCTGCATCGGTCATCTCCCGGCTGCGGCGCCGCTGACCTCCGTGCGGCAGGAGATGACCCACGGCAACCGTCGGGCCGCGACCAATCAGCGACGCGGGATTTCCGTGACAGACAGAATTAGACGATTATATAGTAGATGGGGGTCCTGGATGCCACTACTATTGGGGGGGGGAAGCTGGATGTCATTACACAGGGGGGACTCTGGATGTGCTTGCATCCCTCCTTCAGAGCAGAATGTGGCTCTCGCCCTAAGAGATTGGGGCTCACTGGTCTAAGCAATATGGGGGTGATTCATTAAGACTAGTTTGGTATATTTTAGTCTTAATGAAGCACTTCCTGGAGAACACTGATACCCAGCGTGTGCTATTGTCAGAAATGTACACTAGCCAGACCAAGTCCCATTCCGCCCGTGCTGTTCCCATGTTGGCGTAGCTAACCCAGACTGGCTTGTAAAGGCCAAAACTTGCTATATCTTTGTGCTAGTTCAATGAAGCAAGTTGGCCTGCGCTGCAATCCCACATGCCGCCTGAGGTGTGTCCCCATTCTCAAAATCCACACCTCAAAAATGTTGAGGTTGGCAAAACCATGCCCAAGATAGAATACCATATAACTTCCTGTGCTGAATATTCTAGATTTCCTGTGATGCCCATGACTCTGAAATGTCTGTACATGCTGATACTTTACTGACCTGAGATATCTTTATTGAATTAGGTGTGAATTTCTCAAACCTGTGAACTCTGGTTACTGTAAAGATAAAATGGGAATGGAAACTGCCAAAGTGCAATCGAAAGTCGGACTTGTGGCCAGTAAAGCGGCTTTACCCTCGGTGGTGTAACGGGGTGTTGCAGTGAACGATGACTCTAACGTAACAGTCATGCAGATGGTAGACTTGGGCCTTGTATGCTCCATTGGAGCCTGTCAGAGGGTTGCTATAGAAACCTGGCAGTGTTTGGCCTGATGGTATCCCTGATAGAGATTAGACAGAGCATTGTGTATCCCACTCAGTGTTGGGCACATTCTTGTTCCTTGTCTGGCAACTGTATTTTTTTCATCTTCCTTTTTGGCACAGCTTTTGGCTACTTAAATCCCGTTTAGTGTGTGTGTGTGTTTACGGGTTTATAGTTTATATTGTTTTTCTGAAGGTCTTAGTGACTGTGGAAGACTTTTTGAGTGTAGCTTTACTTACAATGACCCCATTGAAAATAAAAACTGCTTATACTCTCTTCCCTCACCGGCACTGCATCTGCCGGCTTTCACGGGATAATTTTATATCACCTGACCTCTGCGGTCACTAATTGGCTGCTTTGATAACACTTGGATGAAACTGGTATCCAATGAAGGTGTGAGCCCAATAGTGGCCACTCAAGAGAAGAGTAAATCCTGGCACTCACATGTGAGTGCCGGGATTTCCTCTTTTCTTGGATGAATCCTTCCTTCCACCTGCACCATGGTAGCGACTGGAGTGCTGACTACTTTTCATTATCATACCGTAGTGGCCACTGACTGTCTTCAGCATGCCCATGGCATTACAATGTCACAAGTGCCAGCAGACAGAGCACCAGTGAGGGAAGTGAGTATAAGCTGTTTTTATTCAATGGGATCCTACTTTAATTAAAAAAAAAACAAAAAAAAAAAAAAAACAGACTGCAGCCAACCAAATGGGTTGTCCACTACTTGGAAACCCCCTTTTTAATTGGTTTGAAATTGGATATTTTCCCCTCATGCTCTTCTATCCAAAGTATAGGGTCATTTTTCCCTACACCCCAGTACTCGGGGTGACAGTGCACGCATAAGTGCTGTTTAGTGTTCTTCCTTTCTTGTATTTGAATGGAGTGAAAAATCACAGTAATTATTGGCGTCGTTTATGGTATTGATTAGAATTCTTTTTCTGACTTCAATTGAAGGGCTTCAGATAATCTTGCACTTGCTCGAAGGCTTATAGTAAATTTTCTGCTGAAAACAATAACTTGGACCTGTTTGTCCGGAACGTTAGATATTTCTAAATGAGACACAGGCTAGATTGTTTTGTATGCACTTGTGACTGATGCTTGATTCACCTAGGATACATGTTTGTGCCATCGGCAGCACCCTCGTTTAGTAAGGAGCCACTGCAGTCAGCTAAGATCAGTGGGTCTGGCACCCCTGGCAAGTTGCTTATTTTTAGCTGCGACCAGCAAGATTTTTCAACCAGGCATGGAGATGGTTTGTATGAATAGATGTCCATGTAATATAGATTTCTACGTAGAGCAGGGTTTTGTTGTGGTCTATTGAAGATGGTTTTAATGTGTGTGTGGAGCCTTGATGAGACAATCCCTTGGATGTCTCATTTGTTATGATTTAGAGGTAAACTCTCATATCAGTTTTCAGCATTCCACAGCTTTTCTCTGGCAAGTTTTGGTAAATTCTTAGAACCCTGCTGATTTCCTTTCACCAGAATGTAACGTTTTATTTTAGAATTGATTGTGGTAGAAAAGAGGAGACTTAGAAATGAGTGGCCATCATGTAATGCTTCACTTTACAACATAAAGTTAGGTTACCCAAACTGAACGTGTCAGGATTCTGAGTTTATAATATTGATGACCTATACGGTTACCTATGATATGTTATCAATATCGGCTAAATTGGGGTCTGAAACCTGGTACCTTCGCGGGTTAGCTATGAGCTGCTCTGATGGCAGCTGCATGTAAGCAATGAATGACACTGGACTGCACAGCACTGATCGATGTGGATCTTCTATTCAAAAGGATCCACCCCACCCTCCCGGAGTACCCCTTTAATAGAAGTTGTACAGTTGGCTCTTCTCTTTACAAATGAGAAACAAATTCAATATTTTTATTATAACCAAGAGCTAAGCTGTTTTGAAATAGAGCGGTGCACCGGTGTGGCTACACTCCACACATGACCTAGAATATTCATGGTGCGGTCAGGGTTGGCCCTGTTGCTTTGGTCAAATAGCTAATCTAATCCTGGAATTTAATCTTTAATCTTCATACAGTTTGTGTTCCCAATGCATATGATTTTTTTTTAATATCTTTTATGGTTTTATTCCACTTGCGCCCTTTGTGTTGGTACTTGACAAAAGCGACTGAGTAGTCAGGAAACGATCTGAATGGTTACTATGTATGTGCAGCATTTCTAGTTCATGCTAAAAATAAAAAATCTGTAATATTCTAATTGCCTTTATGTATTCACTTTTTTTTATGCAGTGGACATAAAAATAAACTAGCTCAGAAAATACTTGTTTTCCCTTTAAAATGTTTATATTTAAGCTAAAATTCTGCGCTAAAACCACATATGCCTGTATCTTTTTTTTTTTTTTTTTTTTTTTTTTTTTCCCCCCCCATACTGTATTAGGAACACTATTGTGCTGTCACTAGACAAAGAACAGTTTTTCTCTCCCCCCCCCCCCCCCCCCCCAAAAAAAAAACAGATCTAGATAAACAGTTGATGTAATGAGAATGTCATGTTCACATCAAACTTTTTACTTGTTCTCCGTACACAAACCTTGCTGATCTATAATGGGCATTTTTTGTTTGTTTCACTGACCCAGAAAAAATCTAATATCAAATGTGTACGGGTTCTATTTTTTTCAACTTAATGCAGAGGTGCACAAATACGCAATGTGGCTAATATACTAACATATACATACACGATGCGTCAGCACACTGCGACTAATGAATACATAAACTTGAATATTGCTGCAAATGTTAAAAACTTAAAGGTACTGGGTTAGCATTTTTTTGATCAAAAAGTGCAAATCCACCCAACCATGTCAAGGTGACCTTTTCATATGGATGGTGTTTAACCACTGAATGTTTTGCCTCCATGTGCCAAAACACTCATGTGAATAAGGAGTGAAAAGGAAATCATGCATAGCTCTCAACTAAAACATATGTGGGAAAGATGGAGAGATAAGGTGCTGAGCCCTGGAGGGGGCCACACCCACCAATATGTATTATAAAAAAAAAAAAAGGTCCCGCACCTTAACTATTCACTAAAGTAGTAATAAACCTTGTGGATTGAGGCATACTTTTCAGTAATGTCCAATTCATTTAGCTATATACAAAATAGAATCAGCCACACTAAGAATGAAGATGATGGTGCAAATATCACTTACCAGGCGGACAAGACACGCTTCAAAACACACAAGTTTACCTGGTAATTACCCTCCCACGAACACTGCTTCTATTTTTCTCTCCAAAAGTGAGGTTTTGAAAAAGACCAATCCTGGTCGAAACGTTAACTCTTCGTCCGCAAGCTCTGTCACTTATCTCATGCACCTGGTGAGGCTTGTACAAAGTAATAAAGAAATTCTTATTTTTGCACCATCATCTACATTCTGAGTGCGGCTGATTCTATTTTGTATATTGGACTTTTCGTTCAGCCAGCACCACTCTTCATTGTAGACAGAGTGCACATCATTCTCTTGATATTTCAATTCTTTTAGCTATGCAGATTAGTAAGCCTTAAAATGCACTAGATTTTTTTTATAGTTTATCATGCTGTTTGATAAATCTGGTGCATCTTTTAGACTGTTTAGAAGGCCCCGTCTCGCATAACGAGATCGTTAGCGAGATCTCTGAAACGTCACAGGTTTTGTGACGCAACAGTGACCTCGTCAGCGATCTTATGACATGGTGGCAACCGGCCCCCTCGCTGGATATCGCTGATCGCGCTCGAATGTCCTAGGCCATTTTTTTTTTTTATCGTTGGCGTCCCACTGCCCAGCATGCATCGCTGTGTTTGACGCCGATGAGCAACCCCGTTGGCGATGCAGAACTCAGGGACGCGGGTGTGAGTCGTCAGAATAGCTGCTGTGTGACAAGGTCCCGTATCATTGCTGCATCGTTGAATAGATCTCCCTGTTTGACAGCTTGCTAACGACCATCTAGCGACGTACCAGCGATCCTTACCAGGTCGTATTGTTGTCGGGATCGCTGGAGCGTCGCTAGGTGTAACGGAACCCTTACTATCAGTTTACATGGACCAATCGGCACCACTAAATGATCACCAGCTTGTAAAACTAATGATAGGCTGTTTAATAAACTCAGACTGTGGTAAATGATGCGCACTGAACGATCTGTAGTAGATCGTTCCTTACACAGGCTGCCATCATTATTGGCGGTCTGAGTACTGTTTTCACAGGATGATTCACTGCTGAGAACAATGATCTTTTGAGCATTTTGCTCATTCATCATATGAAACACTACCATGAACAAGCTTTTCAAGAACTCTCATTAAAGATAAATCTGTGTAAATGCAGCTTAACTTTACACCAGTTACTAGTTGGCTTGATTTTTTTTTTTTTTTTTGCTGGAAATTTGCACTAATTTTGAAATGGGACCATTTTTAGATAGACTATGCTGACTTGTCGGGCACGCCAAAGAGCATCTAAAATGCCTAATAAACATGGTGCAAGTCATGAAAAACAGTGAGGGCAATTCGTTACAGTTCTTACTCTAGAAATCTGGCGTGAATCCTTTTAGTCGCAATAGCTTTTCGCAACTCGGCAGTTGCTCAAAAATATTGCGACTCTTGGCGATTACACTCCAGGTCCTCCCAGCTATGCCAATATGGGTGTGAAGAGGGCCCATCAAATCAGAAGGTATGCCACTAATATGGCGTAACTTGAAGGGAATCTGTCACCACATTTTGGGCTTATCAGCTAAAAATTATTATTGGATTGTCAGCCATGCATTTCCCAACTACTTTTGAACCCCCCCCCCCCCCCCCCCGACTCCATGTATCGCCCACAAAGCCTTTTTTTTATTTCACCCGCCCTGTAAGTTAATGAGTTGGGTACAGTCCGTTGGGTGTTGTCTTTGGTCCTTCACTCCACCCTTCCTTGGCTGATGTACGCAATATTTCTCGTAAACTTCGTAGTTCGCGGTCATATTTCACGCATGCACATTGCAATGTTCTTTCGCGAATGCGCAGTATGCTTTGCTCAACTGCGGGCATAGCCAGAAATAAGTAGAGCGCAGCCAGTTGTGTAAAGCCCCCGTCACACACAGCGATCTCGCTAGCGAGATCGCTGTGTGTGACACCAGCGACCGGCCACCCTGCCGGTTATCGCTGATCGTCCTGGAATGGCCAGGACATTTTTTTTTTGATCGCTGGTCTCCTGCTGGCCAGCACGCATCGCTGCGTGTGGGAGATCAGCGAGCTGGTGCTGGTAACTAAGGTACACATCAGGTTTCTAAGCGCACAGCGCTTAGAAACCCGATGTGTACCTTAGTTACCAGCGCACTGGTAACCAAGGTACACATCGGGTTTCTAAGTGCCGCGCACCGCTTAGAAACCCGATGTGTACCTTGGTTACCAACTCCCTGCACCAGCGCGCTGGTAACTATGGTGCACAGTGGGTAACTAAGCGACGTGTGTCGCTTGTTACCCGCGTGTCGCTGGTGCTGATCGCTGGTGAAGCTGCGATCATGTAGCGACACACCAGCGATCCTGACAAGGTCATATCGTTGTAGGGATCGCTGGTGCGTCGCTGTGTGTGGCGGGGCCCTTACAAAGGAGGAATTGCTGATCTCCTGCATCCAGTATGTGTTAAACTTGTTCATGAACATGGTTTCTTGGTGTAGTTTCAGAAGGGGAACGTGTGTGTGTGTATAAACGGAAAAAAAAAAAACCATACATGTGGCCCGCCCATGGACATTACACATCTGGAAATGGGGGCCCATTCTACTCTGCAGTGACATTCTGTCAAACATGTCTGAGCTAGCTGTATGGAAGGCAGGGACAGTGAGTCTCTGCTTTTCCAAATGCTGTATACACGGCACTTCCTACATACTGTATACACGGTGCTAACAGTGCTTTCTTCTCCTAACCCAGTGATCATGTGTTGGATGGGTCACAGGAGGGAACAGGAGCTGCTGAATCCTAGGATACCCTGTTATGCAACCAAGAATTTGTTTTTCCCTAATATACCAGCCCCAGTTACAGGGGAAATGGGGAGAGGGGGGGGACTTTATTGTGGAATGGCTCAAAGGCCTTTTACCTTTTTTATGGAGGCACAATATTTGAGAAATAAATAAAAAGCAGGTAGAAAATTTAATTTTAAATTTTAAGAAGTAAAAAAGCTGCTGCTAATCCTAATCCATGTTAATAAACATAAAGAGAATGTCATCAGAAAATGACTTGCTGTTTTTAAGGATTATGAAAAGAGGAAAACATCAAACTAAGGATATTGAGATTTAATGTTTAAATGCACATGTAGCTCTTTCAAAGACAAGTCAAGGCCATTACATAACCATCCCCGATCTCAGTTACTGAGAAATTGGTGTTTGAATTTATATGCAAATGAGGATGAAGATCTCAATCCTGTCATGCTGCTCAATTCCCCAGCTGTTGCTGCCTACTCCTCCTGTTTAACTGACTGCTTCTGTGCCTGAAGTCACACCGCATAGAGGCAGATAGACAGGAGGAGACAGTGCTGGGCAGGGAATAGAGCTGAAGAGAGGCTTCAGATCTATTGTAGCTGTAGTGACCCAGTCCAGACTGGGTATGTCCCTTTAAGTAACCTTGGACTGTGATTCGCTTTTGTACACCTCAACTCACCCCTAAGTTATGCTTTTAATGTTAGTTTTTTTTTTTTTTTTTTTTAACCCTGGATCCCTGCTGTCCGGTTTAAGGTGTGTTTCTCCAGCATTAGGTCGCACTAAATGTGTACAGAAGAACCTATTGCTCCGCTTGAGGAAATCGAGTGTCCCCCGCCTCTCCTCAAATTATCCGTTATTTACTTCAAGTATATTTCTGCACGTATCGTGACAACCTGAGAAAATAAATACGGGATATCAGGTCTGTAAATATTGCCATATATTCCCTCTGCTGCCTTTATGCCACCAAGAGACTTTGAACTCTCTTATAAATGGGTTGCCCTCCCAGGGCTGTGGGGTACTCTGTACCGGGCCCCGATGAGCTTCAATAGGAGATGTCACGTCAGCTGTGACCTGGCCTGTGGCCCTGGGTGCCCATTGTAAAAGGGGGTTGTTTCAGTGTGCTTGTGGTGATTAAAGTTTATAAGTGATTCGTGACGCCACCTGTGGTGTTCGGCAATGAAGATGTAAGCCGACGCTGCAGACAGATCCTCTGGGACAGATGGTGTGGTGCAGCAGTGATGGTATAGCCCTCCACAGGCAGGGCTGTAGTCCCAGGGCAGAGTAGGTGAGGTGACGCATAGATGGTATAGTGTCAGGTACAAGGGATGTAGTAGTGCTGGGCAGGTTGGCGCAGGAATAAGTGGAGGACACCAGGGCATGTAGTTCCAAAGCTTTACTCAGTCTGTGCCATGTCTGTTATGATTGAGTCACCGTAGGAGGAAAAAACAGAAATGCTAGCTAAGTCCAGAAAACCAGAGAAGTTGGCAGCTATCGGATTGCAGACCCCTGAACCTATCAACACAACTAGCAGTAGCCGTGGGGGGTTCCTACGATGCCCTAGACCCCTCGATCACAGCCAGAGAAATAGCTAGGCCTAAAGAAAGAAAGGGGAAAACTAAACTGCCCCAGTGCAGACCCCAAAGCAATAGGCAGCCCCCAACATATAATGACGGTGAAGCAAGATGAAAACACTAACACGGGCAGAAAGATAGACTGAGCAAAGACGGGGCCCAATCTAGCTAGATAGAAAAGGACAGGAAGGCTGCTGTCTGCAATCCGTGAAAAACCCTATGAAAATAAGAGCCAACAGACTGACAGTGAAAAAGGCCCTGAAGACGCTAGGCTTCAAAAAAGCTATGTCAGTACTCAGGAATATTCTGAAGACAGAGCTACAGGCAAAAGGAGATTCAGCTCACCCCAGCAGGGAATGGCAGAATCCAGAAAAGCAAGGAAAACAAAACACTAATGCAAACAGGCAAAGCAGAAAAACTTAGCTTAGAGGAACAGGAATCAGACTGGTGTCCTAGAAGTCCACAGAGAAATCACCCGCAGGGCAGAAGGGCGTTGGCAGCCTTATATCCAGTCCGTGACTCTACTCAGCCAGTCATCCTCATCAGGTTCAGGTGCCTGATAATCAGGCTCATTACCTTCCTTCACCAGAATAGGGAGTTCACCAGACCTCAGTGACGAAGGGGAAAATGAACTCACAAAACATGTCCTCCGGATCAGGGACTCGGTCAACCTCCAGGCCAGATGGAATACTCCTTTCCAACACTCCGCCAACATGTACCTTTCTGAACGTCTCCTCTTATAGCGCCTTTAGGTGAAGTACTCCTAGTACGGAGTTACACTGGAGTTCCTCCTGCCCGATGTTCCTGTGAACTCTACTTGTACGGCAGACAGCTGTAGCCTGCTTCGGGGACTCCTTGCTAATAAGTCCCGGCTCACTATTATGTTGCTGTTGTGCCCCCAAGTCTTGTGTGGGAATAAAGTGGTCACTACTTCTATTCCTCCGGTGTCTGCTGCAGGACCATTAGTATCCGTACAATTTCGGGGACCGGGCCCCGGCCTTGCGCTTAGAACTTCTAGGAAGGGTTCTCTTCTAACCCACGTCCTCTGTTCTCTTTTACTCCTCACGCTCCGCACTGATCTTCCTCTCTATGGAGAGTCAGGCTTCCAGTCTACGTTGCTCGCTCGTGCTCTCTCTCTTCCTTTCCCGTGCCAGCAGACCTGGGTCACTGGGATCTGCTGCAGCACCTCCATCCATCCCTCTCTCTCTCTAGGGATCATCTTCTCTCCAACTCTCTAACCAACTGCTGACTACACTCAACTCTTCCCGCTCTTTTTAATATAATCTAACTCCACCCACCTCCCAGCACGTTTCGTGTTCCAAGCAGGGAGCCACCAAATGGGTGCTTTGCTATACTCCAAGCAGGGAGCCGCCGAAGGTGCTTTGCTACACTACTGTCACGTCGCCGTCAGACTCGGGGCCCGCTGTTCCGCCCTCAGCCACTAGGAGGCGACGGACTGTCACGCCGCCCTCGGGCTCGGGGCCTGCTGTCCAGGCCTCGGCCACCAGGAGACGCCGGACTGACATGTCGTCGTCGATCTCGGGGCCTGCTGTTCCGCCCTCAACCACTAGGAGGCGCCGTGGCTCGCGCCCGAGTGAGGGCGGCAACAATGAAAGGGCTTCTGCGCAGGCGTCTACTGGACGCAGACTCCGCTCCTCTGTCAGTCATGAAGGGGCTGGTGCATCATCATCAGGTCTGGTCCTGGGGGCGGTCCTGATGACATCACCAGCCCGGGAGCCTGTGAGGGACGACCTGATCCCTCAAATACCTTGGGACTGGGCTTGCAAGCCGCCGGATATATTCTTGGTTCCCCTACGTGTTACTTGTGATTGCCTATCGTTAACTCCGACCTCAGCCTGAACTTCTGACTACTCTGTTGCCTGCCGTTTTTGTACCTTGCATTTCTCCTGATTAATGACGCTGACCTCGGCCTGGATTCCTGACCCCCTCTACTGCCTGACGATTTTGTACCTCCGCTACTCTCCCGGTTTTTGACCTCTGCCTGGACTCTCGACGCTGCCTCTGCCTGCCGTTTCTGTACCTCCACTGCTCGCCTGGTTTCCGACCCCATTTTTGGCTCCCTTCCTGCTGTTCTATTGCGACCGTTCTGCTCTGGCACTCTGCTCCTGTTCAGACAGCGCTTCCTGGGCTCTGCAGTAAATCCAGATCCCTGTATAGGGGTTAAGGGTGTCGGTGCTACTCGGGGCGCTGTCTGTCTGCAGCCCAGACCCGCAGACGGACGCGACAACTACTTTGTGGTGTGGGGTGCAGGTGTTGCAGGTGTTACCTGGATGGTGGGGTACCACACCTCAGGAGGAGGTGCAGTACCTCTGTGGCGACTGAGCCTCAGGTGCGCCACATAACTACCTACAAGCACTGCTCCTAACTAAGGCTATGTGCCCACATTAGCGTTTAAAACCTGACACAAAACCCGACTCCTTCCCAGAAACCACGTGTTTTTGATGCGTTTTTTTTCTGCGCGTCTTCTGGACTCGTAGGAAATGGCTAAAAACGTGGACTTGTGCGGAAAATAATGAACAGGCTGCGTTTTTAGCCGCTAAGCGTTTCCTATTTTGAAAAAAAAACGCATCAATTGGCACAAAAAGGCCAAAATGCATTAAAATAAATGGGATGCTTATTTTAAGCGTTTGTGAAGCGTCTGATCTGGCATAAACGCTTCAAAAATGCTTTAAAAAATGCAACTTGGGCACACAGCCTAATACAGGTTCTTAAAGCTCCTAGAACTTCAATTCTGTGTCAGAATCCAATCCTGAACTGTATAGGTCGTGGATTCCCCCCTTGAGCTGTTACCATAACTGTTTCTCCCCGTTCTGAAGTAAGGCAGCTGTTATCCCCGAGACCTGTTGTCTGTGGTTATTCAATCGGCTGTGGATAGCGATGAACGGAATGGCCCCATACCAGGGCTGTTGCATAGCCATTTTGCATATCAATTTCAATGCTGAAAATCTCAATAACCAAGGAATGGACTGACCAACTAAAGGTATTGCTGGACAAGGAGTCTGTATGTTCTCCCCATGTTTGCGTGGGTTTCCTCCCACATTCCAAAGACCTACTGATGGGGAATTTAGATTGTGAGCCCCATCGAGTACAGTGGTAATGTGTGTAAAGCACTGTGGAATTGCGCTATATAAATGAGTAAAATGCATAAATAAATAACCTTAAGCATATATAGATTTAGGGGTGAACTTTTGCTGACACATTCCCTTTTTAAAATAAAAGTTCACATTCCCATATATTGCCGAGGCCAGAGATTGGGCAAGTCAACTGGGTGTAAATATTGGTGTGCTAATCTATATGGTCTCTGAAATAGTATTGCTTTCATGAATGAGGCGCTGAAGGTCAAGTAAGCAAAGCAGATTTAACAAATTACCAGGTCAAGCCCAGAAAAACGACTTTTCAAAGAGCCAGATATTTAATCATTCTCTGATTAGAACTGATACGATGTTAATCAACACTGGCAAACAATCCAGTCTCATGATAACTGCAATCTGCTAGGAGAACCATTGTTTAGCGGATTATATTAATTGCATCCCATATGGATATCCAAACCGCACAGCTGTTACTGGAACTCTATCAATCTGTCCTGTGTATATACAGTATGTAATTTATAATCCTAGCCAACTAAATACTCCCATTATATCATTGTCACAGGAAATGTTGCACATTTGTACCAAATTCAATTTACATGTTAAAATACTCCTTGCATGAAGTCATTAAAATGTTCTAGGATCAGGCATGTTGGTTTTCCAATGGATGATCTATTTGTTGTCTTGCGAGATGAGCTACCACCAGAAGAGTCTGGTAGTGACTCTCCCACTGGGAACACAGAATTGGTTGGCTGAGCTAAGCACTCCTGTGTATGTAGGAGTCAAAATGGCTATTGTGTACAAGGCACTGATAGATTATGGTCTTAGAGCTGAGGCAACCCTCCAACTCAAGAATGAGGATGTAATTTCTCATACAAAGTAGGTAGATGTTCCTTGTGCTTCCAGCTGTTGGCCCTTCACAAATTTAAAGTGTTGCTCCACTACTCATATTGATGACCTATCCCTGTCACAGGTCATCAATATAAGATAGGTGGTGAACCGGCACCCTCGCCGATCAGCTGTTCTCAGTGCCAGTTGGCAGCTGTGGAACTGAACATTATAGATCGTCAACTACAGTATGTAGCAGTTGTTGCAGAGTACTGATGGTTCACCTCTATTCAAACATCAGTGGAACTGTTGACCAAGCTGTGCTGTTGAGCTTTGTAACTGCTAACACCATTCTGGCACTGAGAACAGCTGATCGGTGGGGGCGGCATGTGTTAAATTCCCACCAATCTTATATTGATGACCCATTTTTAGAATTGGTCATTAATATAAAAGTAGTGGCGCAGCGCTACTAACTTTTTGCCACTGCAGCATAACCGCTGTGTGTGAAACAGAATGTTAATGTCAGAGCTGTCATTTGCCTTGTGCTTTTAACACTTATTACTGATCAGCAAAAATGGATGAGAATAGGAAGAGCTTCACTTCTGCAGATATTATTCTATTTATATTTTGTCTTGTGCTATATTAGTTTTCACATGAAGTATGTGACTGCGCTCCTTCCCAGATCTACCCTCTAAATAAATACCGTTACATGTGCTGGGTGCACGTGAGCAATGCCAGTGTCTGTGTAATTGGGACCAAGCTCAGGATGAATTTGATGGAGCTTGATGGCAGTACGTGGAATGATTACAAATGCATTTTTCAGAAGAACCTTTCTGAAGGGCTGTAAATGTCAAACTGCTTATCATTCAGTCATTTGTATAGGACATGGACAGGAACACTTTGTTTCCTCCATGTGGCATTAATTTCCTTTTCCTCTGATCACCAATGAGCTGCTGGGTATTTTTTGTGAGTAATGCCTGTCCGGAAGACTTGATACAGATGGATCCTAGTTGGCCCTGTTTGGGGGTAGACCACCCCGCATCCTGGACCTCCGCTGACCTATATGCATTGAACATGACACATACGACTGAAGGGTTTTCACCCGAAGTTGTAAAGGAATACTGTATTTACTGCGGCGTAACCAATGGATATGAAATACTAACAATGCGTCCGATTTGAAGCATTTCCAGGTGCCTTTAGGTGCGCTGCTCCTTCACTCTATTGATCTACAGGAGTTTGGTGGCTTCCTCCAGAGGAACTGGCACCATTCTCAAGCTATTGCTAACTGGGTGAGCCACCTACCTATTTGATTTTTGTCATAATTCCTGATTCTTTATCAAATCGCCTGACGGGTATTGTATGGCAAGGGTGAGCAATTAACTTTCCCAGAGGGCCGCATCAATATGTTGACATTAATTCTGCCCAATATTAATACTAACCTACAATATTGATATCAATTATCACTTAAAATTCCCTATATACCGTATGAACCCACCAACAGCCATTCTGTATACAGCATGAGCCTCCCTAAATTCAGTATGAGCCCCCCTAAATTCAGTATGAGCCCCCATGTAGCCTCCCTATATTCAATATGAGACCCCACATAGCCTCACACAGTGATCGCTGTGTGTGACTGGGATCTGTCACAGAGGTACTGCACCTTCTCCTAAGGTGTAGTGCCCCACCATCCAGGTAGGGTGGGAAATCCTTTCCACACTCCAACATTCGCACCCCACACAACAGGGTAGTTCTGCACAACCACATTGCGGCTCAGTGCTTAGAGAGTAGCAGAGCACCTTTGGTGGTTCCCTGTTTGGAACACTGGATGTGCTGGAAGGTGGGTGGCGTTAAGGCCTGTTTCACATTTGCGCTTTATAGCGCAGTGTCGGCCTGCGCACGGCCGCCGCTAAGCCCTCCCCCCTGCCGGCTCCCTGCCCGCCCCATCCGGTCATCGCCGACTACTAGCGCACATGGGCGCTTGCAATCTGCACACCCTGTCTTTAGCATAGGGTGCGCAGATCGTGCGCTGGCCGTGCGCTAGCAGGATTTTGTCGTGCGCGCCGAAATGCAACATGCTGCGTTCGGCGCACATGGGCGCACCTTCAAAAGTGCGCAGCGCACAGCAAAATCCTGCTAGCGCTATCTGCGCACCCTATGCTAAAGAAAGGGTGCGCAGATCGCAAGCGCCCATATGCGCTAGTAGGCGGCGAGGACCGGATGGAGGGGGCGGGGCTTAGCGGCGGCCGTGCGCAGGCCGTCGCTGCGCTATAAAGCGCAAATGTGAAACCGGCCTTGGATACATAAGAGTGGGAAAGTGTAGGATGACAGGTCAGTCTGACAGAAGGTCAGTCAGGTAGGAAGTCACTCAGACAGGAGTGAGGATCCCTGGAAGAAGGGATGGAGGAAAAAGTGCTGCAGCTGCCTCAGTGATCTGAGCCAGCTGGCATGGGAAAGGAGAAGGACGTAGAACTGAAACCTAAGCTTCCATAAGAGAGAGAAAGACCAGTACGGAACGAAGGAGTAGAGAGGACGTGGGTTAGAAGAGGAACCCTGCCTATAGGTTCTCAGCGCAGGGCCGGGGCCTGGTCCCCGAGGTTGTATGGACACTTATGGTTCTGCAGCAGACACCGGTGGAGTAGTTGGCTGTAAATGCACTACTCCCATCTAAGGCTGGTTTCACATTAGCGCTTTTTAAGCGCACGCACGGCCGGGGGTAGCTCCGCCCCCGAGCCGGCTCTCTGCCCGGCGTGCCCGCCCCTTGCTTGTAGCGCCGCCTCCTAGCGGACAGCGGCGCCTGCGATCGGCGCACCCTATCTTTAGCATAGGGTGCGCAGATCGTGCGCAGGCCGTGCGCTAGTTGCGCTTTGACCTGCGCTGCGCACTTTTGACGGTGCGCCGTGCGCGCCAAAATCCGAAAAGTTTGATTTTGGCGCGCACGGCACACCGTCAAAAGTGCGCAGCGCAGATCAAAGCGCAACTAGCGCACGGCCTGCGCACGATCTGCGCACCCTATGCTAAAGATAGGGTGCGCCGATCGCAGGCGCCGCTGTCCGCTAGGAGGCGGCGCTACAAGCAAGGGGCGGGCACGCCGGGCAGAGAGCCGGCTCGGGGGCGGAGCTACCCCCGGCCGTGCGTGCGCTTAAAAAGCGCTAATGTGAAACCAGCCTAAGACTTGGGGCACAACAGCAACTGGATAGAGAGCTGGGACTCAGGAGAAGGGAGTCCCCGAAGTAGGCTACAGCTGTCTGCCGTACAAGTAGAGTTCCAGGGAACATCAGTAAGGAGGAACTCCAGTGTAACTCAGTACTGGGAGATCTTCACACTTTAAGACGCTATAGTGGAGTCGTTCAGGAAAGGCACAAAAGTTGGCGGAGTGTGGAGGGGAGCTTTCCTTCTTGCCTGGAGGTTGGCTGAGTCCCTGGCCCGGAGGACACGGTACAGAAGCGGGCACTACTGTGAGTAAAGCTTTGGAACTGCATGCCCTGGTGTCCTCCATTCCTTCCTGCGTCCGTCTGCCTGGCACTGCAACATCCCCTGCGCCGGACACTACACCACCTAAGTGTCCCCACATCTACACTGCCCTGGGACATCAGCCCTGCCTGTGGAGGGCTATACCATCACTGCTGCACCACACCATCTGTCCCAGAGGATCTGTCTGCAGCGTTGGCTTAACACCTCCCTTGCCGAACACCACAGGTGGCGTCACGAACTATTCCAGTTAAACTACATTACAAACTTCCATTGATATTTGGGCGCCCAGGGCCACGGACTTGGTCAACGCTGCTGTGACACATCCCCCCCCCCCCCCCCGGCACCAGCCTGGTACAGAGTACCCCACGGCCCTGGGAGGGCGACCCACATCCATGATCACATACAGTTTCTTAGATTTCTATTATGTACAATATAAAATTGTGGTACCGTGTTAGCCAGAAAAATAGATGTAAATACTTATGTCCCCCCCCCCCCAAAAAAAAAATTTGAGAAAAGTATTCAAGGTGTGATACCTTTATTGGCTAACCAGAGAAATTATCACACCTTGAATACTTTTCTCAATTTTTTGGGGGGACATAAGTATTTACATTTAGATTTCTATTATAAACCTATCTGTAAAAATTGGATGCCACTTGGATATTCCGTGTGAGATCAGATATTTTTATTTCTCGCACCCATAGACTTGAATGTGAGTCTCATCCGAGATTCGGTAGAAAAGGGTTCATGCTGCTTTTTTTTTTTTTTTTGTCTCATGGACAGTTGAACCGAGAAATTATTCTGTGTGCACAGCCCTATTGAATAACCTTGATCAGTGCCCTGTCTGTGTACTATCTGACCGAAAATCAGACAGCAAACTGACGATTTAAATGCTCGTCTGCATGAGCCCTGAGGCTAAGTTCACACATCTGTGGGAGTGTTAAAATCCAAGAGAAGTAGCCCAATTTTTCCTCAGGTGTCAACCTAGTTGTACCGAATTGCTTTTGTGTGTTGAAGTGTCCTTGCTTCCAAGCCATTAAAAAATGGTAATTCGACCTACTGGTAATTGTGTTTTTCAAGTACCACACCGGATGGATGCAACGGAATTTATTAAACATTCTTTATACAAACGTTACTTCACATAAGTACAGAATTTTCTCAAGGGGAGGGAACTAATCGTGCTGTGAAGATGGTTTAATGGAAACACAATTACCAGTAGGTCTAATTACAGTTTCCGAGTCATCCTTCCTGACAGCACTATGGTGGATACCAAAGTATGGCATTAGGGTGGGACCACTGCTTGAAGAACCTTCCTGCCCAAAGGCAAGGCCCTACAGATCTGATGAACTGAAGCTCCCCCTCTTTCTGACTATGAAGTGGATACTGCTCTGGTTGAATGGGCCCTTAATGTTTTGAGGGGCAGGCGTCCTTTCTGCTTCATAAGCCAGCCCAATTGTGGATCTAATCCATATCGCTATCATGAATTTTGCCTCCTTCCCCTTAATTCCTCGTATTCGACAACAAGTTTAGATCCTGTCTGCAGTCCCTGGTAGCCTCTAGGTCAGGGGTGGGGAATGTCCGGCCTGCAGGCCGTATATGGCCCTCGCTATCATCTGGTGCGGCCCCTAGCCACTTTGCCTGTATTTGGCCATGGGGCCTTTAATTCAAATAGCGGCACTGCACACAGCCGCTATGTGGCTCGGCGCCGCCCCATCGCTCATTCAACCTATCGGCATCATAGACGTCAATACAGTTCAAAGCAGTGATGGAGGAGAGAACATCAGACACTCCCTATCCCATCACTCCTCCTCCTCTTGTAACTCAGCAGGCAAGCAATGACATCACTTCCTTGTTTGCCACGCTGTACCATCAGTGGAGTCGCTGAGACCGTAGCAGAGCCTGGAGCAGTGCGCAGAACAAGGAGGAAGGATTAGTAGTGTGGGGGGGGGGGCTGCACTATTCTGTGTATTGGGGAGCTGCACTATACTGTCTGTGTGTGGAGGGGGGGAGCTGAACTATGCTGTCTGTGTGTGGAGGAGGGGAGCTGCAAGTTATTTAAATGTTTGATTATAGTTGGCTAATGTGTAAGTTATTCATTTTTATATGACCCCCGAACACCAATATAAAATTCCAAATGGCCCTTGGCAGAAAAAAGGTTCCCCACCCCTGCTCTAGGTAACTGAGAACCATCTGTCTTGCGTCTAAAGGCCCTGTTACACACAACTATGTCCCAGAGATCCCACCAATGATCCAACATGATGGGATCGCTGGGACATCGTTAGGCTGATCACTGGTGAGCTGTCACATAGACAACCCCTCCAGCAATCAGGATCAGTGAGCAAGCTGGCATCCAACGTAAACAGCAGGTTTCTAAGAGCCGCGCGTCTCTTAGAAACCCGATGTTTACCTTGGAAACCAGCGTGCAGCGTCGCTGGCTCCTGCTGCCCCACGCAGCGATGCGTGCTGGCCAGCGGGAGACCAGCGATGAAAAAACTGCCCAGGACGATCCAGCACGATCAGGGGGGCTGGTCGCTGCTGGAGAGATCACTGATGTGTCACAAAATCGGCGATATCGCTGTGTAACAGGGCTTTAAGAGGTGGAAAGTCTATTCCTTAGGATTCCTAAGGTGCTGGCAGAAGGAAGAATAACCTCCTGATTTATATTTAGGACAGATATAACTTTGGGGAGGAAGGCCGGGCCTCAAAACTATTTGATCCTCGAATATCTGAAGATAAGGGTCCCTTATAGATGAGGCTTGTAACTCTCCTACCCTCTTGGCTGATGTAATGGCCACCAGAACGGCAGTTTTAAATGAGAGCCTACAAAACTCTGCATTATTCATCGGCTCATGCGTGTGCCTACATGGTGCATTGAGCACCAGGTTGAAATCCCAGGATGGGACCAATCTCCTTACCAAGGGCTTCAGTCTCTGTACGGCTCTGGAAAACCTCGCTAACCAAGAGTGGGCCACAAGGGGAGAATCAAACAAAACGCTTAATGCTGAAATATGGATTCTCAGGGTACTTCTATAACCAGCCCCCTACTTATGTGCCCCAGGCCATAAGCTACAGTCTGTTTTGGCTGTATCCTCCATGCTCGGGCATACAGTAGGGCAGCCATACCGACATTCTGGTAGTGCATTTTATACAATAGCCTACTGATGAGGTGCCCCTGGGTTCCTGCTTCTTCTGCATTCCACCTTGGAACGCACGCTGACTGCGACTCGAAAGTGCTCTGCCCGGCTGCACTGATGACATCACCGGAAGTGCGCCTGCAGGCATGTTCAGCGTGCCGGAGGCAGACGCCAGAGCTGAGAGTCTCCCTGCGGGAGGAAGTGGTTTTCAGCCCAGGAGCAGCGCTCACCAGGTAGACTGAGGGACCCCCCCCCCCCTTCGGAGGGAGTCTGCCACAGACTGTTTTACAGTGGGAAGGGAGAGGCTGGGCCACCCAATCCACGCTGGATCTGCCAGGTACATCCAGGAGGGATACGCTGGAGCTTTACTCTTGTTATTCCTATCCTCCATGTGACTGGAAAAAACAGGGGTGAAGAGGGGAGGGTTCTTTTAGCCTCTCGTTGTTTCCTGTCCCATCAAGGATAAGAAGGACTACCTCCATAGTGCTGTCAGGAGGGATGACCTGGAAAAACACCTTTTTGGAAGATCACTTTTTTTACTCAGGTTTATCACTAAGCTACAAATCCGTGATGCAAATGTGAAGTCTCCGAACTGCAGCTGTGTCTCACGGATCCCCATAGACTTGAAAGGCTGAGTCTGATCTGCACATAGGATCCATATACAGTAGGATCAGATTGATACCTGTGCTGAGTCATGGGGATCTCGCTATCCGATCCATGGTTTTAACAATGTGTGACTAAATCTATTCTACTCTGTGGGACAAAGTACTGCTTGAAGGGGGGGGGGGGGGGTATGTACAGCAGTGAATTGGCCTAAGGGCACAGTCAGGCGGCCGTATAAGGGTATGTTTCCACATAGCGCATTTCTTGCGCTTTGGACGGAGTGGATACCCTGGTCCGACCAAAGCCCCACCCCCTTCTGTACATACGGTGATTCCGGATGTGCTCATTGAACAAATCCGGAATCGCCGCATCGTATACATAGAGCAAGCTGTTTACCTTGCTGAGACTGAGTGTCTCCGCAAGGTAAACAGACATGTTGTGGTGTAAAAAGACGCGCCGCGTGTCTGGAAATGCAGGGCTGCCCGATGCTTGTTCGCGCGCATGGGGAGACGGGATTTCATAAAATCAGCTCCACTATGCTGTAACATCTGGATGCTGCGGATTAATGCAGTGTTCAACCTGCAGCTAATCCGGATGTAATCCCGCAAGTGGAAACATACCCTAACATGGACGAAGATCATATCGCAATGCTCGGACTGGCCTACGGCTCTCCTGACCTGAGTGACAGATGTACAGAAATACGCAAAATGCTCAAGTCAGGCAAGACACCAACCAATCCGAGCATTGCGATGTGATTGTCAGTGTTATACGGTCGCCTGACTGCTCCCTTAGGCCTCTTTCACACTTCCGTTTTTTTTACAATCAGTCACAATCCGCCAGGTTTTGAAAAAAAAACGGATCCTCAAATTTTTTTTGAGGATCCGTTTTTTCCCATTGACTTGCATTAATGGCGGATTGTGACGGATTGCTGGCCGTTGCATCCGTTTTCTGTGAGGATCCGCCAAAAGTTGCTGTCCGTCACCATCCTCAAAAATTTCAAAACGGAGCTTGTAACGTTTTTTTCTCTGGCGGATCCTGCAAACACTGATTTAACACGAATTTCTTTCTGGGTGCCGGACAAAACAAAAAATCTCTTTCTCTCTTTCTTTCTCTCTTTCTCTCTTTCTCTCTTTCTCTCTTTCTCTCTTTCTCTCTTTCTTTCTCTCTTTCTCTCTTTCTCTCTTTCTCTCTCTCCCCGGCGATTCCTTTAAATTTCTTCATTTTCAGGATCCGTCTGAAAACGGATCCTGTGCCATCCGTTCACATCAGTTGAGAACGGATCCGCTTGTCCGCCTTTTTGGCGGATTATAACTGATGCAAAAAACTGAAGTGTGAAAGAGGCCTAAAGCTAAGTTCCTGCAATGAGGTGCAGAAAATCTGCAGCATCAAAAACTCACCAAATAGCATAACTTGCATTTTTTTGCAGCTGCATTTTTGTCATATTTTAATTAAAACTATTTTATTTTGGAAATGTCCTGTTACTTAGCTTTGCTAAGATTTTATTGAGTCATGTGTAGGTTTATTTCTTTTACTCATTTATGTAGCGTCATTAATTCCACAGCACTTTACAGACATTATAGGCACTGTCCCCGATGGGGCTCCAAATCTAAATTCCTTATCAGTATGTCTTTGGAATGTGGGAGGAAACCGGAGAATATACAAACTTCTTGTAGATGTTGTTCTTGGTGGGATTTGAACTCAGGACCCCAGCACTGCAGTGCTAAACACTGAGCCGTTAAATGCGCTTTTATTGCATTTTTGCTGTGGAAAAACGCAAAAGCAATTTTCACCTGTGGATTTTCCTCCTTATATTCAAGTCTGTGGCTAAAATTTGCAAATAATAGATGTAAATTTCTCTTTAGGCAAATGTGTTGCAGATTTCAAAATTTCACCACAATTCAGTTTCAGCAAAGTAAAAAAAAAAAATAAAGCACAGAAATATCATGCCCACTATCGGTGATAAGCGAATGTGCTCGGATATTGTGTTATCCGAACATGCTCGGGCGTGATCGAGTAATATGCTGCCCGGAAGACAACGCTGTCTCCGCACTTCATCTCCATATATCTCACCTCCCATCAACATCTATGTTCCTGTGACATCAGCCGATCTAGAGGAAATCTCACGTGTGCGTGTGGCGCCCCTGAGGCTGTCGCCACAGAGGTACTGCACCTTCTCCTAAGGTGTAGTGCCCCACCAACTAGGTAAGTTGGGAACTCCATTCCACACTCCAACACCTGCACCCCACACACGATAGTTCGGCAGGACCACATTGCGGCTCCATGCTTAGAGGGTTGCAGAGCACCTTTCGTGGGTCCTTGCTTCGTAACACGAGATGTGCTTGGAGGTGGGTGGAGTTAGGATATATAAAAGGTTGGGAAGGTTTAGAATTACAGATCAGTCTTGAAGGTCAGTCTGACAGAGGGTCAGAGAGGAAGGAAGCTACTCGGGAGGAGTGGGGATCCCTGGAAGGATTGCTGCAGCTGCCTCAGTGATCTGAGCCAGCTGGCACGGGAAAGGAACAGAAGGAGAAAGACGTAGAACTGCAACCAAGCTTCCATAAGAGAGAGAGGAACAGTGTGGAACGAAGGAGTAGGAGAACAGAGGAGTTGTGGGATGGAAGAGGAACCCTGCCTATAGGTTCTCAGCGCAAGGCTGGGGCCCGGTCCCCGAGGTTGTATGGACACTTATGGTTCTGCAGCAGACACCAGTGGAGTAGTTGGCTGTAAATGCATTACTCCCATCCAAGACTCGGGGCACAACAGCAACTGAATAGAGAGCCAGGATTCCGGAGAGGGGAGTCCCCGAAAGAGGCTACAGCTGTCTGCCATACGAGTAGAGTTGTTAGGAACATCTTACAGGAGGAACTTCAGAGTACCACGGTACTGTAGCTCTTCACACCTTAAGGCGCAATAGAGGAGTCGTTCAGGAAAGGTAAATGTTGGCGGAGTGTTGGCGAGGAGAATCCTGACTTGCCCGGGAGGTTGAGTCTCTGCCCCGGAAGACACGGCACGGAGGCAGGCACCAGTGTGTACCACGGACTGTGAGTAAAGCTTTGGAACTACAAGCCCTGGTGTCTTCCATTCACTTGTGCGCTAACACCGTCAGCACCGCTACATCTGGGTACCAACATTCCTCACACCACCTGCGCATATACACTGCCCTGGGGTTACAGCTTCACCTGTGGGGAGCTACACCATCTATGCTGTAACACACCATCAGCCCCAGAGGATCTGCACGCAGCATTGGCTTAACATCTTGCTTGCCAAACACCACAGGTGGCATCACGAACTATCACATAAACTATATCATAAAACACCATTGATTTGGGCACCCAGGGCCATGGACCGGGTCACCGCCGCTGTGACACCACATCCCCCTGACACCGGCCCGGTACAGAGTACCCCACAGCCCTGGGAGGGCGACCCATGCGCATTATTCTCTTCTTTCCTCTGCAGTTTTCTGCCTTTCTTTTGGCGCAGGCACAAAGTGTCTTCTGTGCAGGTACCTTTCTACTGGCCCTGAGGAGCAAAGTGACTGCAGGGAATTAGATTAGTGGTATTACTGTAAACTGGATGCTGGAACTGGTGAAAACTGATCAGATCACGATTAGTCAGGTTTGTGAACGGGGTCTGATGGTGACTGTGGCAAAATTGACCTTCTTTCCCTTGGCACTTTTATATGAAACCTGCAGCATCTGGGCATGTTTCAATCAGTTTCCGTGTTCCAGTAGACATGGCGCCTCTTGTGGTAAATCTGATAGAGGGATCAGTAAAGTGTTAGGGTCCCGTTACATTTAGCGATGCACCAGCGATCCCGACAACGATACGACCCGGGCAGGATCGCTGGTGCATCGCTAAATGGTCGCTAGTGAGCTGCCAAACAGGCAGATCAGCGATGCAGCAGCGGTCGTTACTTACCTGTCAGACGGCAGCTCTGGTGACTACTTCCTCCTGCGTCCATGGAGTCGCTCATCGGTGCCAGTAGGAAGCCAACGACGTGAAATGGCCCAGGACGATCCTGCGCGATCAGGGATATCCAGCCGGGAGCCGGGTCGGAGAGAAGTGTCACATGTAGCGAGATCGCTAGCAATTATCGCTGTTGCGGCACAAAATCGGTGATGCTTTAGCGATATCGCTAACTATCTCGCTATGTGTGAAGGGGGCTTTAGAAGTAGAAGTTAATCGGCTTTTAAAAGGAATGTGATTGGAATTCTATGAATTCTCCTCTCAATGGAGGCCTGTGCACACTTCTTCTCCATGGCTGAATGAGCAGAATAGTCTAAAGAAATCCAACCAGTCAGAGGTTGGATAAGATTTCAGTGTTTTTTGTTTTTTTTTCTATTTTTTTTTTTTTATAAAAAAAAAAAAAAAAAATTGTAGCATATTCAACACAGAGATGGAATCGCACCACTTAGTTTGGATTAGTGTGTGTTTTTTTGTTTTTTGTTTTTTTTTTTTACGTTTCCAGAACCTCATTGACCCTTGTCACATGACGGTGATGCTATGATATACCTTGGCCATTTTAAGTGCATCGTTATTCACCTTTTTTCCGAGGCCGCACCCTTTGACTCTCGGATAAATCCCCTGAAAATGACCGTAGTTATGAGCCATGCATGAGGTGTCGCCATGTCACAGGGTTAGGAAAGTGAGTCAACAGGTGACTCAAAGTTTCAGGTAATACAAGACTCCTTTGATGTATACTTCACAATTATTTGTGTTGTGTGTTATTTAGTTTTTGAAGGAAATTAACCACTTTTTTCCTTGTACACCCATGTGACTTTGTTCTGTCTGTACAGCCGTCTTTCCTGTCATGGCTCCAATTGCTTTGTTACAGGTTGTGAAATTCAGCCAAGGTTATGTAACGTTGGCTAAAGTCCACACCTGTGTCTGATAACATTACAGGTGACTTTCTGTCCCCCGTTGTGGGGTGGATCTGCATTCCAGGTTGAAGTGCCTTATGTGGTTGAACATATAGAAGAAGCATTTTACCCACAACGCCCTGCTCTATTCCTGTCCTTCCTCCCTACGGCTATGTTACTATGTGGTTTAACTGGATGGTGCACTTGGTTTTTAGACTTCAGCCGCACTGAGCGCAAAACTGTAGAGACGGCCAAGTGGAGATACTGCAGGAAAGGATGGAGTCAATGCTGAAAGTGGAGCCAAACTTAATCTGCATGGAGAGGAAAGTGTCATCAGGAGTTTACCTTCAGCTGGTCACAATCCTGAAATGATCATCCGCTATCCTGCCCAGCTCCTCAAGGATAGGACCGTGTCTTGTGCGGCACGACATGACGATTGCAATGTCTCAGTGACATCTGTTCACGTCTAATGGTTGTCACTGGGGTCAGCAAGACCTGTCGTAGACACAATGCAAGAACCCAGCCCTCTTGTCAGATGAAAGTTGCATGCACCCTGTCTTCTCTAAAATAATCATGCGACAGCAATTTGCATAAATATTTTGTTGCCTGACAAGTCTGAAAATTGCAGTCATGTGACTTAGAATGTGTCACCAGATCAAAAGTGGCCAGTTTTTGCTCTTGTTTTATTCCTGCTGCTCTCCCAAGTAGTCGTGTGTGTGTTTTTTGTTTTTTTTGTTGTTTAAATCTGCCATTTATACCAGAGGTACGGGCCTTCTTTTATTTGATCATTTTTATGGACTTCCAAGGGGGCGTGGCTTGCTTTTCTAATTAAAATGGCCCAGATCTCTGGAACCGTATGGTGGATTTTAACATAAAACCCAATACTCAGGAGAGCAGCGGGAATACGAGAGCAGAAATGGCCCAATTTTGATCTGGAAACAAATATTCTTTAAGATCCCATGTTGTCCTGACCTAAAGCTGCGTGATCAGATAGTGTATATGGTTCTAATTTGGATAGGGTGAGAAGTATCCGGGGTGCTGGTGCAGCAGCGAGCCTAAAGTCTTGGCACTGAGAGCACAGATTTGATGCAAAATTCACAAACGGATCACAGCGGGAAATACAGGCAATGAACAGCTACGAGTTATAGCCTTTAGTTTCCACAATCGGGAATTGCTGCGGGTTTGTTTCTGCTTATTTATGCAGCATCAAACCCCCAGTGGACAGATTTTACAGCATAGTGGATGTGATTTCTAGAAATCCCATGTCCACTATGCGTCTGTGTACTTGCGGATCACACTCGGAGGTTGATTTGTGGCACGTCGTTCATATCTGCAGCATGTCAATTTCGCCAATATAAATGTATTGAATGCAGTAAATCACGGTTCAGTGTACACATATGTGGATACAAGCACACAACATAATGTAATTTCTTGAAGGAAGTCATACGACTTTAGAAAACCCCAGGGTTTAGGTTTCCTGAATAGTTATACCTGACCTTGACTTCTATAATGAATAGCCACACTTACATAATATTAGACACATGATATGGTGCTCAGGAAGTGGGCTGATTGAAGAAGAAAAAGGTTCAATACTTTGTGAACTCTGGTTTTTGCAGAGAAAGATGAAAACCCCCCATTACTTTGTATAGAGTTTTAGTATGCTATAAAAATGTGTAAATGGCTCCTTAGTGACTACAAGAAGTGAGTTTAATCTACCGTATGTATATTCAGAGAATTGGGATTCTGAAAAACACTGATAACAGTATTTTTTTTTTTTTTTTAGATTGTATAACCCCGCCCACACCACTGATTGGCTGCTTTATGCACACTATACTCCTAAAGTTGCCAATCAGTGGTGGGGGAGTGGCTGGACTATATGGCAGCATCTGCACTAGTCCTCTACTGATAATCTCCTACTGATTTCTATCAAAACTACACCAAGCAGACCAGTAAGTGACACATGTCTGGTATCAGGGTCTCTGTCCCTAAATTATGCCGTTCTCAGGCTAGTTTCACACTAGCGTTTATACGGCGCCACTAAGCCCCGCCCCCTGCCGGCTCCCTGCCCGCCCCATCCGGTCATCGCCGCCTACTATCGCACATGGACGCTTGCGATCTGCGCACCCTATCTTTAGCATAGGGTGCGCAGATCGTGCGCTAGTAGGATTTTGGCGTGCACTGCCCGGATGGGGCGGGCAGGGGGCGGGGCTTAGCGGCGCCGTGCGCTGCGTCAAATAAACGCTAGTGTGAAACTAGCCTTAGCTTAAATAATGAGAGCCTGGTAACAGGTTTTCATTAAAGTTGAAAGAAGGCTGTTAATCTAGTTAAACCTAGAACATAACATTGATCTAGAGGAAGACTAAAGCCCCATTATTAGGGGGAAGACTCTCTCTGGACTCCACGTATGGCAATCTGCTTAGTACCCTTAATTGAGTAGCATTTCTGGTGTACAAAGCACCAGCATTTTATACTAATCCTAAATGTGGGCATAGTCGCGCTCCTATACTACCCCAGCTCCACCGATTTACGCCGAAAAGCTGCGTCAAACTGATGAAAACCAACCAAAAGTGGCAAATTTTTTGCGCAACTCCCGCCTTTTTTCAGTTAAAGTTATCACTGGCCATGATATCTATAGAGGTGGAAAATTAACACAGCGACTGACCGTGCATATATGGTATTTGGTCCATACGTTTTTATGGATGTTCTGGAAATCTATAAGCACAAGATGTGGGTGAGGAACACCACTTCTGAGGGTAGGTGCGGGTCCTGCATCTGTCAGACATATTATGGCATGTCATATGAATAACCTTTTAAAAGTGTGAATTACATGGTAGTCACTTTTATTTTTCAGGGCTTCACGTAACGCATAGTCCTCACTCTACTCTGTCTCACGGTTTTTAAAAATGAGTGGATTGAGACAACTCTACAATTTTTCTGTTAAAATAAGATTTACATGAGATTTTCCCGTAATGGATGTAAACTATGAATAATTGAAATCCCTTATTCTCTCTGCAGCAATGGCAGCGATCCGGAAAAAGCTAGTAATTGTTGGAGATGGTGCATGCGGGAAAACCTGTCTGTTAATTGTGTTCAGCAAGGATCAGTTTCCTGAGGTGTATGTGCCGACAGTCTTTGAGAACTACATTGCTGATATTGAAGTGGATGGAAAACAGGTGAGAAGCGAGAAATTCTAATAATAAAACTGCCCAGTTAGGCGTGTGCGCCTCCTTATACAGTCATGGCCGTAAGTGTTGGCGCCCTTGAAATTGTTCCAGAAAATGAAGTATTTCTCCCAGAACATTACTGAAATTACACACTTTGTTATACACGTTTATTTCCTTTGTGTGTAATGGAACAACATACAAAGGAAATAAACATGTATAACAAAGTGTGTAATTTCAGTAATGTTCTGGGAGAAATACTTAATTTTCTGGAACAATTTCAAGGGAGCCAACACTTTCGACCATAACTGTATGTACGTTAGCGCTTTTGTGAATATTTGTGTTTTTTTTATTTCTCTAGGACTTGTTATATATATTTTGTGGGTTGAAATGATTTTATTCTGATTTGGTCAGTCATTGTAATAATATAGTCTTTGAACCCCTGCCTTCTACCAATGGAAATATTAAAATCTATATTTCTGAACACTAAGTAAATCATCTTGCAGAATTTACTAAAACATTTTACGTTTTCATTTGTGTCAAACTCCCCAAGTGTCTTTAGATTTCTCCGTCTCCTGTACGTTCTATATAAGCTTTGAAACAATATCAGCAAAACAGAATTCATTGTCTAAGAGTTGGTGGTTTTTAGGGCTAATGCTGGTTATAAAGGCCTAGACAAACTTCTGCACTACAATTAATTTGCTTAGAAAAAAACAGGAGTAACTAGTCCATCCAAAAGTAATTTTTATTAATAAAAAATTATATATCGTATAAGCCGAGACTACTAATTTTGCCACGAAAAACTGGGTAAACTTATTGGCTTGAGTATCTGTCCTTGTATGCATGGCTCCCCCATCGCTGTCCTTGTATGCATGGCTCCCCAATCGCTGTCCTTGTATGCATGTTTCCTATATAAAAAAAAAAAAAAAAATATATATATATATATATATATATATATATATATATATATATATATATATATATATATATATATATATCTATCTATCTCTCCTACACTCCTTCCTGCCAGCCCTCGATGCATCTCGTGCCAGTAGCTCTTCCTTCAGAGCGAACATGTGGCCCTGCTCATTTAGGTAACGAATATTCACTCCACGCCTATGGGAGTGGTGAGGCGTGCATATTCATTACCTTAATGAGCAGGGCCACATGATCGCTCGGCAGGAAAGCTGCTGGCACTGGAACCAATGAGATGCAGCGAGGGTGTGCAGGAAGGTGAGTAGAATGTCTTCTGGAAGCCGGTGGCTGCGGGTGTCTCTGTGTGTGCTAGAAGAGAAAGTAATAGAAATGAATATTCATTTCTGTTTAGCAGTGGGCTCAGTTACAGCCACAGCAGCCGGTTGATGCCTCCTGTGACCCGCTGCGCTGCCGCTCGCCCTCCCACGCTGACCCTATGGGACAATGACTTGTGTATAGGCCAAGGGGGGTCGTTTTTCAGCACAAAAAAATCTGCTGAAAAACCCGGCTTGTTACACGAGTATATAAAGTATATTTATCTATTTCTCTCATGCCACATAAGTATTTTGGTAGGGAACAGATAAATAATATAATAAAATTAAATACAAAAAAAAAGTTACCAGTATAGAATAGAACAGGAGTTTGTATATTGTATATAATAATAATCTTTATTTTTATGAACATATTCCGCAGCGCTTTACAGTTTGCTCACATTATCATCACTGTCCCCGATGGGGCTCACAATCTAAATTCCCTATGTCTTTTGGAATGTGGGAGGAAACCGGAGTACCCAGAGGAAACCCACGCAAACACTGTGAGAACATACAAACTCCTTGCAGATTTTGTCCTTGGTGGGTTTCGAACCCAGGACCCCAGCGCTGCAAGGCGGCAGTGCTATCTGAGCCACCGTGCTGCCCCATGTATCACTAATACTGTATATAGGGGGGGGGAGGTCAATCGTGTTTAGATCATCAGTATCGCATAACATGTATACCAGTATAAAAATGCACCATATGTCACCTTACGGACCCCCAAGGAAGCCCACGCAAAACGTGCTTTGGGTCTGCTTACTTATTTGGTCCACATGGGTGACATATGGGTAAGAGATTTTAGGAATCAATATTTGAAGTTTGGGTTCAAGAGATCCTTTATGGCTATGGTTTTTCAGTGCAGTTATAATGAATTATATTACAGTATGTTGTCCATATGGTGCATTTTTGCACCACTACTTCATGCTGCCCTCAGATTACATAGCAAAAATCTGCTGACAGATTTCCCTTTTAAATGCCTGATACTTTTGGTCCCCTTGGAGATTGTGTGCCACCAGATGTTTGGTAGCATGTAACACGTCTCTCCCTACTGACAAGCATAGGGTTCATGTGTATCGTGGAGTCGGGATACATAGCTCCTGACGGTCAGATGAATGAGCACAGCTATCAAAGTGTATGGGGAGCTTTGGTATCATGCATCAAAAAAATTGATTAACCCTTGATTTACATGGAAACATCACTTTGTCTTCTGGGTGTTTTTGAAGTATAAGGGTATGTGCACACGCTGCGGATCCGCTGCAGATTGGCCTCTGCGGATCCGCAGCAGTTCCGCAGACATTGTACAGTACAATGTTAGTCAATGGTATTTCAAATCCATAGTGCACATGCTACGGATTTTTCCGTGCGGATTCCGCTGCGGTTTTGACACCTGTTCCATTATCCAGGTGTCAAACCGCAGGTCACTTTACCTGCCGTTTTACCTGCGGATCCGCACGGAAAAATCCGCAGGTGAATCCGCAGCGTGTGCACGCAGCCTTATAGTAATATTGCCCTTTTGACTCTTTTAAATAAAAAAAAAAAAACCACTATGGTCCAACAGGAATTGGCAAATGTGTAATGTTGCCAGAGTTGGTTTTAGTTCAGTCTTGGTATATGATTCTACTGTGCACAAATAAATCTTGGTGAAAGTTTACCTTTTAATTGCATGGCTCTTGGCCGGCTTGTCGAAATCTTCTTGGTATTTGTGCCGGTTATACAATCTGAATGCGCTAAATGCTGAGCACCTCCAAGTTCCACTTTTCTCTTTCTGTCCTGCTCGCGCCTAATCCTATAATCCTTCCTCTCCTTCTGTGCGGACTAATTAGGTTATTTCAATGTAGGTGGAACTGGCTCTGTGGGACACAGCGGGACAGGAGGATTACGACAGACTGCGCCCACTCTCATACCCTGATACCGATGTCATTCTGATGTGTTTCTCCATTGACAGCCCAGACAGTTTAGGTAAGAAAATCCCTATATCAATGTAACGACAGAGAAGAGATGATCTGAGGGGAATGCAGGGCCATTTAGAACATTGCATGCTAACTATTTGGTGCAGTGTCCTTCTTTTTTTCTGCCTTTTCCATTGTCCTTTTTGCTTACTGTTCCCAAAAAATGCAAATTAAACTATTGTCTATTGTGACTGTGTTAAAGGCATGCTATGGACAAAACTGATACTGTTATGCTTATCAGATGCCTTAAAGGGATTAATGCCATCGGCTTGCTGTAGTTTAAAAATGGTAAAATCGATATTTTTACTCTTCGCCACGACAGCACCCACTGGAGGTATCGGATCCGCCCATTTGGAACAGGAAACCCTACAGGAAAGATAAAAGGGGCGGTCCGCCTTTCCTCCTCAGTTTTGGTTTCCTGTTCCAAATGGAGCAGGATCCTGCAGGATCTTACCCGGGCCATGCATCCGCCTGTGCGGTCTCCTCGGGAACGGCAGGGGCTGCGGTCCGGAAGCAGCATCGGGGGAGATTCCGTTTGACGGCTCCCCCCTCGTCTGGTGGCATAGTGGTAATGACCGGGTCCGGGGAGGGCCGCCCGGTCTTACCAGGGAGCGGGCTGGTCCGGCATCCGGGGGATCCCCCCCAATCGGTGGGGATATAACGTGGAGGTGAGGCCATGAGCGCGCGAGCCGCGCGTGTGAGTAGCGGTGGCGCGGGAGCCGGCCGGCACCCGACGCTCCTATACCCCGGAAGTAATGGTTGAACTTCCGGGGTAGGATGGCGGTGACAGGGCGACTTCCGGGGGCACGACAAGAATAAAGATAAAACAGCGCTGCATCGTTGGAACCATGTCGTCCCCCGCAGAGTCGCAAACCCCAGCAGGGGATTCAGCTGGGGGCAACTCCACCAGGGATCGCAGCGCCGGGACGGAGACTGCCCGCAGGAGCGAGGCAGCAGAAACCCGATCCAGACCGTCTCAGCCATCCGACCCGGTATTAAGCTTCACTGGGTGAGTGTGCAAAGTATATACTCTACCTATTAAGCTAACCTCCTCCCTCCCCCCCCCCCCTCTCTTTACCTTTGACCTCTCACTTCAGTCAAAGAAAAAACTAAACATAAAGAATGCGCATTATGTTCAGATCCTCTCCCTGACTCCTACCCCAAAAAACTCTGCAAACAATGCATGAAAGAGACCAGACAGGGGTCGACGATATCTTCCAAAGATATCCGAGCCATAATTAGGGAGGAAATACAAGCCATCAACCGTGCCAGCACTCCCGCAGAGTCCAGTCATAAGAAACAGGTCATTGTTAGTTCAGAGTCAGAGGAAGAACAGGAGTTAAACTCAGGCTCCGCATCCACGTCCTCATAGTCATCCTCGGAGATGGAAGGACGCGCATGTTTTCCACTGGACAGCGTAGATAACCTTGTAAAAGCGGTTAGAAATACTATGGGATGTGAAGAGGAAAGGGGAGCCCAAACCGCGCAGGACATTATGTTTGCGGGATTGGCAGAGAAAAAGAGGAGATCATTTCCGGTGATACCGGCAATTAAGGACCTCATCAAAAGAGTGGGAGAAACACGACCAGAGGGGTTTTCTCCCATCAGCTTCAAAACGGAAATACCCGTTCACTGATGAAGACCTATTAAAATGGACTAAAGTACCAAAGGTGGATGCCGTCATATCCTCCACTTCCAAACAGACCTCGATCCCGGTCGAGGACGCAGGATTGTTAGCAGACCCATTAGGCTGAATCTTCGCTCAAAAGGTCCTGGGAATCCACCACCGGGGTATTCAAACCCGCAATAGCCAGCACATGTACTGCTAGATCAATGCTGGTATGGGTAGATCAATTAGACCAGCAGATTGAGCAAAGAGTGTCAAGGGAGAAACTGCGTGCAGCCATCCCGTTGATAAGAGGTGCAGCTGCCTTTATGGCAGACGCTTCAGCGGACACCCTAAGACTGGCAGCGAGGTCGGCAGCCCTGGTGAATAACGCCAGACGCGCGCTGTGGATAAAGAGCTGGAAAGGGGATGCACAATCAAAATCCAAAATTAGTGCAACCCCATGCGAGGGTGAGTTCCTCATTGGAAAAGCCTTAGATGAAATTCTCGCCAAGGCAAAAGAAAGGAAAAAGGCCTTCAGTGATTCTCCAATTCCGTTTTATAGGAAAACCTTTAAGAGACGGCCATTCGGGAGAAGAAGACAATCGGACAGAACGAATAGATGGGCCACGAAAGACGAAAAGCAGAAGGGTACCATCTTCAGAGGGCCAACATATAGGAGAGATAAAAATTAAGAGTTTAGACCCACCAGTTGGGGGTAGATTAAAATTTTTTTTTACCAAGTGGGAACAAATTACGTTAAACCCATGGATTATCAACATAATCAAGGAAGGAATAAAGATTGAATTCCTTCGGATCCCCTATGAGTTCTTTGTTATAACTCGCCTTAATTCCTCACTTCAGCAAAAGGCTCTCGAAGACGAGATTCGAGTCCTACTAGCTAAAAAAGTTTTAGTTGACGTCCCTGAGGAACAACAGGGTAGAGGCTTTTACTCTCCCCTGTTTTTGGTGTCTAAACCAGACGGTACGTTTAGAACCATTATTAATTTAAAGAAGCTAAATTCATTTATAAAAAATAATTTCAAAATGGAATCAATTAGATCCACTATAAAGCTTCTTTTCCCAAATTGCGTAATGGCAGGGATTGATTTAAAAGATGCTTATTATCATCTCCCTATACACAACAGATTCCAGAAATACCTAAGAGTCGCAGTGGAAGTCGAGGGAAGGATTCGTCATTTCCAATACGCGGCAATGCCCTTCGGGCTTTCCACGGCACCAAGAATATTTACCAAGATGATGGCAGAAGTGATGGCCTACCTTCGCCAAAAGGACACACTAATTGTGCCATATCTAGACGACTTCCTAATAATTGGGAATTCAGTCAAACAATGTACTGAACGCGTAACTGACGCAATCTCCTCTTTTCAGAGCCTTGGCTGGATCATCAATATCCAAAAGTCCAGACTCGATCCGCAATCTCTCCAGACATTTCTAGGATTTCAACTAGATTCCTTGACCCAGAGATGTCTACTACCTCAGGTAAAAATCACCCTCACAAAACAAAAAATACAAGCAGCTATAGATAAACCACGTGTATCCTTGAGAGGAGCAATGTCACTATTAGGATCACTAAATTCTTGCACCCCGGCAGTCCGGTGGGCCCAGTACTATGTCCGTACGCTACAACACCAGATCCTCCAAGAGGATAAGCGACATAGTGGTCATTTGCAGAGCAAAATAACCCTGTCACAAGAAGTCTTGACTTCCCTAGAGTGGTGGTTAGACGATGACCATTTATGTTCAGGAGTTCCATGGGTTATAGTTCCATCCTGTATCGTAACCACCGATGCCAGTCCCCAGGGCTGGGGAGCCCACATGGAGAATGGGTTTCGTCAGGGAAGGTGGAGTAAAGAGGAATGCGATTACTCATCTAATTTAAAAGAACTGACTGCAGTGTTCTATGCTCTATACAACTTTCTTCCGCAGCTCCAACAGAAGCATGTAAGGATCCTATCGGACAACACCACCACAGTGGCATATATAAACAGACAAGGAGGAACTCGATCAGAGACTCTGATGTCTTCAGCGGCAAGAATTTTAAACTTGGCAGAAAACTATTTTTTGTCCCTCTCGGCCCTTCATATCAGAGGCGAGAGCAATCAAAAGGCAGACTTCCTAAGCCGACACTCTACGACAAGGAGAGTGGTGCCTCAATCGGAAGGTCTTCAGGGACATAGTAGCCTCATGGGGACAACCCGAGGTGGACCTTTTCGCCACAAAGGAGAACAGGCAGATAAAAACATTTGCCTCCCTATCTCCGTCAGATCACCCAGACATACTGGACGCCTTTCTAGCTCCATGGAATTTCAACCTGGCGTATGCGTTCCCTCCATTGATCCACCTACCTCAAGTAATTCGGAAGATCAGAGACGACAAAGCAAGAATAATCTTAATAGCACCGTTCTGGCCAAAAAGACCGTGGTTTTCGTGGCTGCAGATTATGTCAATAACAGATCCTTGGATCCTTCCGACTGCCAATCTACTCTCCCAAGGCCCCTTTTTCCACCCTCAAGTGCTCAGCTTGCACTTGACGGCGTGGAATTTGAGAGGCAGTTATTGAGGACAAGAGGATTCTCGGAGTCCTTAATTACTACACTACTACAAAGTAGAAAACAGTCCACAACCCAAATTTACACTAGAATATGGAAAAAATTTCTTCAATTCCATACAGTACCTCATACAGCAGAAGTTCCGATAATACCAATCTTGGAATTTCTGCAGAAGGGGAAAGACTTAGGCTTAGCAGTAAATACACTGAAAGTACAAATATCGGCATTAGGAGCACTATATGGCCATAATATAGCAGGCAACAAGTGGATAACTCGTTTCATTACAGCATGTGAACGAATAGCTCCAATCCACATACCCTCCGTCCCTACATGGGATCTAAATCTGGTCTTAGACGCCCTAACGGTAGACCCCTTTGAGCCGATCGACACAATATCCTTCAAATACTTAGCACTTAAAATGGCCCTCTTAGTATCACTGACCTCAGCTAGAAGAGTGGGTGATATTCAGGCCTTGTCAATAGATCCACCTTTTTTCCAAGAATACCAAGACAGATTGGTATTAAAACCAGACCCTGCCTACCTGCCAAAAGTGGCAACAAAATACCATAGATCTCAGGAGATACTCCTCCCAACCTTCTATAAAAATCCCTCTACTCCGGAAGAGCAGAAGTTCCATACTCTGGACATCAAAAGAACTGTCCTAAAATGTATTGAGAGGTCCAACAGTTGGAGGCAGAGTAGGGCCCTATTTGTTTCATTTCAGGGCTGTAAGAAGGGGTATGGAGTCACGAAGAGCACCATTTCCCGGTGGATCAGAGAGGCCATACGTTTAGCCTACTCCGCAAAAAACGAAGATCCTCCAGGGAACATCAGGGCGCATTCCACCAGGGCAATGGCAACCTCTTGGGCGTAAAAGGGAGATGTTCCGATTGAAACTATATGTAAGGCGGCAGTTTGGTCATCCCCTTCTACCTTCTATAACCACTACAGACTTGATCTTTCATCAACCTCTGACTTAAGCTTTGGCAGGACTATCCTTGGCACGGTGGTCCCACCCAGGTGATGGTCTCTGGAATCTCTCCAGTGGGTGCTGTCGTGGCGAAGAGTAAAAAGCCGGATTACTTACCGGTAATGCTCTTTTAATGAGTCCACGACAGCACCCGCTCACTTCCCCCCCTAAGGATATCAATAGTTAAAGTATATTAACCAAATAATGGATAAGAAAGATGTTAAAATAAGAGAACATTGCCTAATCCTTGGCGGTCCTTCTGGTACTCTGAAACGTAAAACTGAGGAGGAAAGGCGGACCGCCCCTTTTATCTTTCCTGTAGGGTTTCCTGTTCCAAATGGGCGGATCCGATACCTCCAGTGGGTGCTGTCGTGGACTCATTAAAAGAGCATTACCGGTAAGTAATCCGGCTTTTCTCTCCACTGCACCAGCTCTCAGCTGCTGTTCCCAGTGACTGTTTACAGGCTGCAAGTGTGATGTCACGACTATAGTGCATGTGACTGAAGTGACCAGTCGCTGGGCTTGTGTCGTGTACATCGGCATTCCCGCTGAGACTGTAGAGAAGCACTAACCAGCGCTGTAGTGTGGATATCTCCCCCTGTACACAATCACAGGGTGAGTTGGCGCTAGAGCCGGGGAGGGCGAGTTACACAGATTTTATTAACTACACCAAGCCAATTGGTTTAATAGCGTAGCATGAAACGTGGATTCTCATGGTCTTAGAATCCATGTCATGCATTACCACTTGAGGCTCTGCGCTAAGCATACCAGTGTACTAGTGTGGCTCGGTCTAAAATTGTTCCTTTTACTTTTTTTTTTTTTTTTTTTTTTTTTTTTTTCGGATTTTGGCTCTGTGACATTTCATAGTCCGTATACATTTGGGCATTTGTAATTCTTTGATATGACACACAGACTGAAAACAAGTCATGGGCCAATGTGGTTGGATCGTAATATATTATGATGCCCATTTTATGACATGACTTCAGTTTTACATAAATGGTTAAAAATGTTTTTTTTTTTTTTTTTTTCTTTCGTTAAACAGAGAACATTCCAGAGAAGTGGACTCCTGAAGTGAAACATTTCTGCCCTAATGTTCCCATCATTCTAGTTGGAAACAAAAAAGATCTTAGAAACGATGAGCACACCCGGAGGGAGCTGGCAAAGATGAAGCAAGTAAGTATGAAACAAAAAAATCAATCTGGTTGTTTTAGACATTTTTTATTACCGTAATTAGATTATCTGTTGCCGGATGAAGCAGTCGGTCTAGTGTTCTTCTTGGGAACTCTTTGCAATGACAGCTAGGTAGTAATCTATGGACTCAGCCCTACCCTTACCGATGGAGCACATCAGAGAAACATTTGACGCAAGACAAATTTTAACAAACAATATCAGTGCATCTTCATCTGAATGATTCCATAGACCCAAGGAAAAGTAAGTTTCCTCCACACAGGGTACATTTACCATAATGGGCAAATGTTCAGTGTCATACATGACTTTCCTTTCATTGTATACTCAAACATTTTTTCCACTTCTTCTTTTTTTTTTTTTTTTTACGCTGGACGTTTTAGAAGGAAGCAAAGAAAATTTGAAATAAATTAGGTCATCAATTTGCATGCAGTTGTAGGGGGAGTTAGAAAGTGAAGGAAATAGGATTTTTGCAGGTTAAAGATTGCTGGTTAAATATTGGTGTATTAGAAAGAACCTGCTTCAGTTTGAAGAATGAAGATGTCGGTTAGGTTTGCGGCAGAAGGATGCCGTGGTATGCATAATAGCCGTCATCGTAAAGACTGTAAGATTAATAATGGGTGGTCAGTGGAAGACATTAGACTTATTATTAAGAGTTTTTAAGTCTTTCAAGGTTTTATAAACCATTGATGCATAGTTACCAAAATTTTCCAGTAATCTTTAAATTATGTCAATCTCAAGGGCAATGATGGTAAACTTGGATAGCTTGTAATTGAAGGTAAACTTCTGTCCTTTTGTCAATGTTTGGGGAAATGGTGGCGATAATACTCTATGTGCAGCTCCGCAAGTGATCACATCCAGTCGCCACTGTCATTTGGAACAGCTGATCAGTGGGTGTGCTGGGTGTTGTGTACGTCGTGTACCGGGGTGTGTTCTTCAGGATACAGAGAAGTCACGGGTGAGAAAACAAACCCCCACACCAGTTCATTCACCGTAAATATTTTACTTGGTTATGTGACTCAACCAGAAAGTTGAAAACATTATACAGACCTTCAATCGGGAAGCTGAGACTCTTGTGCTGTACAGCTTGGCATCCAAACAATTTGTACCTACTATAATTTCTATAAATCTACCTACTGGCATGCTGGTCTAAATTGGCTGTCTGTTACCTGTTAACCACCTTGTAACTGGAACCATTATGAATGTAAAGGTAAGCGCACATCTGCATATAAAAAGTAACTGACTCTCGGCCAGAAAAGTTGGAGTGTCATGTGGTTTTTTTTTTTTTTTTTTTTTTTTCCTCACTTAGCATCCGTATGACATGCGTATGCAATGCGTTTTACCATTAGCTTTTACATTCAGTAATTCTGTCATTTCAAGCTAATAAAACAATCTTACAAACAGGAATATGTCAGTGAGGATGTATAATTACTGCAGTGTGTGTAGTTTACTGTACATTTATTTAGGTATTAGAGAATTAAAAGGAAAAAAATGATTTGGGTCCCCCTAATTTTTAATCGGCTCAGGGAAAGCCGACAGCTGGTTGCTAATGTTTATAGCTTGGGAAGTTGACAGGGTTCATCAGCTATGAACTCCGGTGATCTTTCTCATGTCAGCGCTAAACAGTGCAGGAGCGTAATTGCGCTCCTGTCTCAATGTGTTCTGGTTGGCTTGTTTAGAGGTTGCATCATCCCATCGCTCAACAAACCAACCGGATTAAGTAGAGCTGGTGTTCTTTGTGGGACAAATGGATTATTGAAGGACAGGTGATGAATATGCTGGTTTATAATATTTTAATTTTCACTAATAATGGGTAAAAGAGGGTGGGAACTGGTCTTTAATTGAAAGAATGACAGATTCCTTTATTTTAAATGGACTTTATTCTAGCTGTGTATTTTTTTTACAATATGACTATGGGGTTAGTAATGGAGGCATCTTAGATGCCTTACCATTAGTAACCCCTGGGCTGGATTCTCAGCTGACATCAACCCCAACCCAATTGCCCCACTTGCCACCTCACCAGGCCAAGTGGGAAGAGCAAGGCTAAGCGCCAGATTTGGTGCATAATATGGATGTGCCATTTCTGGGGTGGCTGAGTTCTTAGTCTGGGAAGGGGCCAATATACTTGGCCCATTCCTAGCATATAATATCGCTATAGAATTAATATCACCCTACAGCTTTCAGCCTAGCTTTACTGGTTTTTTATTTATAGGGGGACCCCATGTCTTTATTTTTGGGGTTCCCCCATTTTAATCAGTTAAGGCTAAGTAGACCGCTGTGAGCTGATATTTAATATCCTGGGAAGCTCAATGTTCACAGCTTTGGAAGGGGGTTATAAACATCAGCTCATAGCCGCCAGCTTACCCTCGGCTGATTGATAAAAATGAGTGGGACCCCACACCACTTTTTATTATATTGTATTCTGACAGTTCATTCTGTAAATTGTATCAGCTGAGTACAGTCAATGTCGGGTTTCCAATGAGATGGGTGCGTAAAAATCGCATGGCACACCGACCGTGATTTTTTTTTTTTTTTTTTTTCACACACCAATTGACTAGTTGGTGAGTCTTGGTCGTTTCACGTGGCCATATGCAGCATGCTGAAAATTTTTCCTTCCCCTAACTTACAGGTGAGGAAAAACTTGATGACCACTGCCTCATTGACTAACATTGTATCAAGTGCAATGCAAGGTTTTTTCACATTGTACTCAGTTTAAACAGTTTGCATCTACAGACAGATTTGAGTAAATTGGAGAATTGGGCTGAAAAATGGCAAATGAGGTTTAACACAGATAAGTGTAAGGTTATGCACATGGGAAGGAGAAACAGATGCTACAATTACTTACTAAATGGGAAACTGCTGGGGAAATCGGACATGGAAAAAGACTTGGGCATCTTAGTCAATAAGAAGCTAAATTGGAGTGCCCAATGTCAGGCAGCTGCCACCAAAGCAAATAGGGTCATGGGATGCATTAGAAGAGGTCTGGGGACACGAGATGAAAACCTAATTCTCCCTCTGTACAAATCACTTGTCAGACCACACTTGGAGTATTGTGTGCAATTTTGGAAGCCAGTGCTCAAGAAAGACATTACTGAACTTGAAAGGGTTCAAAGGCGGGCTACTAAAATGATAAATGGAGTTGGTTCACTACAATACCCAGAAAGGTTATCAAAATTAGGTCTATTTACTCTAGAAAAGAGAAGACTTAGGGGAGATCTAATATATATGTACAAGTATATCAGAGGGCGATACAGAGATCTCTCCAATGAACTGTTTGTACCAAGAACTGTGACAAGAACAAGGGGGCATTCTCTTCGTTTGGAGGAAAGACAATTTCTGCACCAGCATAGAAGAGGGTTCTTCACGGTAAGAGAAGTGAGGCTCTGGAATTCTCTTCCTGAGGAAGTGGTGATGGCCAACTCACTGAATGAATTTAAGAAAGGAATGGATGCTTTTCTTGTGAGTAACAGTATAGAAGGTTACAAATAATAGAATATTATAGGTAGATGGTTGACCCAGCTTAGGGAAAGGAATTTTTTTCCCTATGGAGAAAATTGGCTTCTACTCTGTGGGATTTTTACCTTCCCCAGGATCAACAATGCAGAACAGCTGCACTAAAAATAGGCTGAACTAGATGGACATAAGGTCTTCCTTCAGCCTTCAAAACTATGTTACTATGTAAACCCTGATGTGGGCGTGTAGGGATCGGTGGGCCGAGCTGGGGGGTGGTCCCTTGATATACCACGCAGTGACGTACAGACACAAGATGAGGCACGTTTCGGGTACAACAGGTCCAAGTTTATTCTCTTGCCGTCCGCCTGATGGCCCCTAAAGTACACCGCACTTCAGTTCACTTTACTTCACTTCACTTATTGGCCCTCCGTTTCCAGAGCCGCTTCCCGCACACCGTACTTTACACCGGGGACGTACATTTACGCACCGTCCCCTCTTCACTCTTCGACGCTCCTGTCAGATCCGTCACTGTGGCCGCCTTAGGCCCGTAAACCAAAAGCACTCTTACTGATCAGTCGTCTCTCTCTCAATACGGTATGCTTTACCTCAGTGCATAGTCTATACTGCGGTTCTCTGGTGTCAGGACCACCCTCCTGACTTTCTCTCTCCTCAGTCCCCCTGGTTTGGTTTTCCTCACAGTGCTCCTGTCACTGGAGCTCCCCCTGGGGACTGGAACTTTCTGGAACCCTCCTGTCAAATTTATATCATTCCTGGTTCCCTGTAACTCTGCCCCCCATGACCAACGGTTTCCTAAGCCCTAAGCTGATGTCAAGTCCTTTGCTCACTCCTCCCTGCCCTCTAATGGTCAACCCAAGGTACTGCACGTCCACTACACTTTCTCAGCTGTTTCCCCACTGTAGTAACTGACACCTGTCTAAACTGTGCAAACCTTCTTTTCTCTGTTCTGACACGTCTGTCCGTCCGTCAGGTCACCTTCCCTACAGTGCACCCTAAAGTATGCTTGCCTGCAGTACAGCACAACAGTTTGCAATCTTACAATCCATTACCTTTAGGCTGTGTGCCCACGTTGCGTGTTAAGCGTTTTTGAAGCGTTTGTGCCGGATCAGACGCTTCAGAAACGCTTAAAATAAGCATCCCATTAAATTTAATGCATTTTTGGCTTTTTGTGCCAATGCATGCATTTTTTTTCCGCTCAGAAAGCTTAGTGGCTAAAAACGCAGGATGCTCATTATTTTCCGCATAGGTCCGCATCTTTAGATGTTTCCAAGCTTTCCAGAAACCACGCGGAAAAAAATGCATCAAACGCGTGGTTTTGTGCAAAAATCTCGTGGAAATTGTGCGGTTTCTGGGAAGGAGTCTGGTTTTCTAAGCGTTTAAAAACGCTAACGTGAGCACATAGCCTTACTCCCCAACTAAATATCCCTTTCCCGTCCCGATGAGACTCCAGTGAACTCACAGGAATAGTCCGTCCTCAACTACACAGAGAATAGCATATCAATTAACCAACTATTCCGGCTGTTTAGCCGGAAGCGAAGTCTAACAAAGTTGAGCAATTATCACTTGGATGTTGGGTTCCTCCAGCAGATGAACAGTACTGCTGAAAACTGTGACTTGACTCCTTAGCGACGTCCAACACCTCTCACACTAGGTCCCAGCCTTTTCTGTCTGCAGCATTTCAGGCAGGAATTTTCTCCCATCTAGACAGAATCTGGTCACAGACACTATCCGCTCCACTCTCTGGTCCTAGTGGGATTCTTTCACGAGCGGATGTTGCTGGATTCCTCACCGGCATGTCCTCCCTTTGTCCTTAACTGTCGACTGTATCCAAGATGGCAGCACTTCCTCTGATCCGAGCAGGGCATTGACACATCAGAACATCAGTCTATTGTCATCACTGGGAATCACTATATGGGACTGATCAGTGCATATCAAAATTGATTTATTTTCTAAACTCTAGGGTGTTTTACACAGAATACATATCAGTTGTAATCTTTCAGTTGTACTTGGCAAACAGCCCCTGGTGGCTGAATAACTACATTACTTCAGATGATTACTTATTTACAACTGGCATAGTATGATACTGATACGGAAACCGGTATTCATATTTATCGCACTGGTGAGCCAACACACATCTCGCAGTTGCACCCCCACCGACCTAAGATTATGGACTTCTCCTTAGGATTGTTCATCAATATAAAAGTAATGGACATCTCCTTTTAACGAAGATCATGTATGTTGGACTTCCAAATGCTTGATCTTCTCCATGGCGGTCTCTGGGGGGTAAGATGGTAAGTGTCAGGCCAAAGTAAGGAGACTTAAAGGTCATGCAATGGTCCTCTGGGAAAATATGCAGATTTTCTTTAGAGAAGAGGATTTGAACTCTAGTGACACCTATTGGGGGTAGCAATCCTAAAATTGGATATTAACCCTTTAACAAACCTTGCCACTTGTCTGCATTGATTTGTACCAAGCCATGTTTCTTTGCACTGAGGAAGGGCAAACAGGATAAAAGCTAAAACACACTCATTTCAGGCTTGGGGTATGTTTCCACGGTCAGTATTGGCAGCGCTTTGGACACAACTCCGTCCAAAGCTCTGCCGGCTTTTGTACGAGCGGTGATACCGCATGCGTACATTTAACCATGCGGAATCACCGCGTTCTATACATAGGACTGTGATGCTGCAACATCTGGACGCTGCGTCCAATCCGCAATGTTTACGGACTGTGGAAACCTACCCTCAGTCATGTGCCAAGGCTCGTTAATGGATCAATACTGATGTCCAAGTGCTACGTCAGTAGGTGGCGCTAGTGTTCAAGTCATCTTCCTCTCTAGAAAGGCTGTTTTAAGTTCCCACGGGGAAAGATTTACAAGCAAAGGTTTTTAGTAGCTTATCGTCCTCTTAATTATAAATGCCATAATTGTGTTGTGTATGAGCAGCTTAGGTTTTTTGGTTTTTGTGTTTTTGTTTTTTTTGTTCTCTCACTACGGAATGGTGACATTTATATCCGGATGTTTGCTTGGGCACTGCTTAAGATAAATGTAGATGCTCAAAAGCTTGATAAGAGATGCGTACATTACATATAAGATATGAGAGATATATATTTATATGCACACAATAAATTCATAAATTTGTTTGTGTTCTACAGGAGCCTGTCAAACCAGAAGACGGAAGAGAAATGGCCAATAGAATTAACGCCTTTGGTTATCTGGAATGTTCTGCTAAGACCAAGGATGGAGTCCGGGAAGTGTTTGAGATGGCAACGCGGGCAGCCCTGCAGGTCCGAAAACACAGGAAGAAGCAGCGTTGCTCCATCCTATAAGTAAAGTCTTAGAACCTTTTTGGAAAGAAGATTAGAAGAACAAAGTGAGTAGCTTCTTTTGCTGCTGCACCACCTGCTATTCAATACCAGAGACTTCAGTAGCAAAGAGCTATATGCACCATTTGTACTGTACATGTATGTATCCTTGGTTTTGTTTCATTTTTTTCTCCACATAAACGTCTATCTAGAGTTAGGCACGAGTGAAATTGTGGAAAAAATCTGCAGGAAGCCTCGAATGTATATGCAGTGCCTCCTTCTCTACCCATATAATCTATACACCTAAACAATCCTGTTTTGTAAGAAAAAAGCACATGTGGGATTCTGGGAGTTAGTAGTTTTTGTGCCATATTGTGTTTTTGAAATCTTTTCTTGACTTCTTCTACTTTCTGGATTTCCCCTTCCAAAATGGCTTATCAGACGTAACCGCAAGGAATCAACACTGGAAAAGAGTGTTCGAGCTTGACGGGGTTAGCTGTACTTGCATAGCACAATACGATCAGTAGCAAGTTGCACTATCCCATTACCCAAGTCATGGTTTACACGATTTTATTTTCATGTCCTACCAGCTGAGAGTCATGTAGTTGTCACCCAATTATCCCCGAATTATTTCTTCCCTACTTTTATCCTTACTCTTTGCTGTTCCCCAGCCTTTAGCTCTAATGTGCCCATTTCTTTTCCTGACCCACATAATGGCCTTACAAAGCCTACAGACAATGTTAGTTTTGTATATCGATAGTAATCCTCTTGTGCTAATAGTCCAGACTTTAACAAGAAGCGATTGTTACGTTCTAACATGCCCACATAGCAATCTTGTGACATGTGCAAGTGGTCCAAGATAAACTGGGGCCTCCCAGAAAAGAAGCGGGACCCGAAATTGAATGTGGACATGAAGCTTGTTCATCTTTCCCATTTTTTTCATTTCTGTAACAACAATCATGCAGGTCTGTTCTTATCCTTTATGCTTATACCCGTGCTCCAATCTTCTACTCATTCTAATTTATTTAATGTGTGCCAAGGTCGCACAGCCTCTGTGGACCCTCCTGTCATGTAGTAGCATATACTCTGTGTGTTCAGTAAACCAGTTAGGCTGGGGACATGGCCTTTTTGGGGGTGACAAGTTTGCTATATTTGGCTTCTACATCGCAGCACAATACAAGTGAATGGGATCTCAGTGCAACCCTGAGGGTACCACGAAAAGCAAGTCTCAAGGTTGCATGAGACATTTTGTGACTTGTCATGGTTGCAGTACCCTTTGGGATCGAGACCATTTATTTGTATTGTGCTGTGATGGAGCAGCAATGGCTAGTAAACTTTGGCCGTTTAACGTGTCTTGGATAAAGTCACCATATAGTCCTAGTCCATCAACTGCTTTTTGTGTTACTGGGAACTTGGCACAATATCACTGCACAAGGGTATTTTATATGTATTTAAAAAAAAATGAGTATGTGAATAATGGGGATTTGTGGGGTCAAAGGGACAAGCCCCATAGTCCTTGTAATAAGGCACAATTGGAACCATGTACTTCGTGATTAGTCTACCAGCAGATAATTTTCCATATAATTGGAGGGGATTTTTTCTTTCTTTGAAGTGTATTCTGTTCAACTGTTTACTCCCCGTACTCAAATCCTCCCCCTACACTATTGCTAAATAATGCACACCTTATACACCAGCATTTTTGATAAATGTTATTACCAATTTGCAGAACCCACCGGTCTACTGTGCATTGTCTACTGAATTGACTTTTTTTTTTTTTGTATATGCTTTGTAAAGCAAAAATCAAATCAGCTTATCTTCTCTCGTGACCTTCAGCTTGTTCAACATTTTTGCCTTTTAAAATTCCTTTATAAAATTAAAAAGTTAATGTACAATTATGTGTGTTTTTTTTTTTTTTTTGTCCGTCTGTTTTTGTATTCTGTTCTCTGCCTGACTGCCTGTAAACGTTGGAATTTGACACACGTGACTTTTCGAATGTAAAAAAGAATAATAAACACATTTACAATGAGAAAATACATGTAAACTGGTATTTTGATTTTGAATATTTGCTCTTGGATGGGAGGGAAGAAAGTGTCTGGTTTTTTTTTTTTGTTTTGTTTTTTAGTTAGGCAACAATTATCTAAACTTGTTTTACTATCTACATGAAGAACATTGCCCACCAATTGTGTGTTTATCAGCCAAGTGTCTTTTAAACACCATGTCACATAAATGAAGTTGAATGTGTAATTTGATCATTATAACTTTGCACTGATCAAGAAGGGGGCTCAATTCTGGATGTGCTCTCCCAATCCTCAAGCATTTGTATGCAGTTAGACTTGGGCACTTTACCTGAACTCTTAGTTGTCTCGGACAGTAAAGTGGTTAACTTAAGTTATTAAATTTAATCTATGGACCTCTATGGTTTGGTTTCTTTGTCTGCGTGACTTGGCTGGGTTGTTGCTGACATTTGGTGAGAAAGTCCTTTATTTCACACACTGTATTTATAAAAAAAACTCAAAAAAACTAATCTTGCAATTTTTCACTCTGTCCCCTAGGCACAATGCTTAACTCACACTTCCAGTCACAATAGGTGGTCAGTTTACCTCCTTCCCCTCTTCCGTCACATTTTCAGCCACTTAGAACTTTCCATTGGAGCGCTTGCTAACATTCTGACTCGGGAGTTTGGGGGTCCGATCATATACATGGGCCTCAGCCAAACTCAATCTGGCGGGAACATTGGAGCTTGAATGAACATCTTTTTAGGTAGATACATATGTCTTAATACTGGAACATGGCAACCCTTATTGTAGGTTTTGAAGTGAATTTGTCATTGCATAACAAGTGTGCAAACAAAGCACAGCACATTTTAGAGGACATTGCTCCAAGAAAAAATGTATTTTTACTATGAAGATCCATTAGCTTGTTCTCAAGACTTCATTTGTTTTCTTTGAATATTCTAACAGGGTAACTCGTGCACCCATGATATGACTGGTTCTGTGCACCTTCCTATCTGCATCTCTTCTAGTGAGCTCTCAATTAGTTGACTACACTGGCTTTATAGGAGCTAGCTTTGTCTTCATGCCTCATACATGTGCTAAATGGAGAACTAGTGAATCCAGTTGGATGAAACACATAAGGTGGGCTGCCTTGCTGGAGGAAATCAATTCTTATACATTAATAGTTTTTTTTACTCAGTGTTTGAACACTGTAATGGTGTCTTTATCAATTGAAAAAAAAACACTAATTCTGCATTTGTCAGTCAACCATCTCTGGTGGCTTTCGTTTGTCATTTCAGCTTCAGAATCATTCAACACTCAAAACGAGCAAGAATATTCTACATCTTCATAACTGCAGAAGAAATTGATGCTGTACAAACTAAACTGTGAGGTCATACCATATAGTCTTGAGCCGAGGTCTCAAACAAGCGGTTCATAGGCTGCATATGAACCCTAAAACAAATTTTTGCAACCTGGGCCAAGTGACCTGAGGTGCAATGATTAGTTGGGGCACCATTGTCATTTAAATGTGCCAGGTATTGTTCCTGACACTCTGCAAAATAGCAGACACTAGCATGCAGTGCTTGGCCATAAGTAATGATGTCACACAGCGAGTCTCACGCCTCTTGTACCCACAGGAAAGGATCTGTAAGCAACATGGCTGGTTAGAAAATGGGGGCATTACATTGTCCGTGGGTTCTTTCTAATAAATGACTATGCTAGACTTCATGTGGCTGAAGTGTGCAAGCAGTTCCTGCATGAATAAGGCATTGATGCTATGGACTAGCCCATTCCCCAGACCTGAATCCAATTGATAATATATGGGACATCATGTCTCGTTCCATCCACCAACACCACATTCACCACAGACTGTCAAGGAGTTGACTGATGCTTTAATCCAGGTCTGGGAGGAGATCCCACAGGAGAATATACAGTCTCATCAGGAGCATGCCCAGGTATTGTAGGGAGGTCATACAGACACGTGGAGGCCACACATACTACTGAGCATCATTTCCTTACCTTGAGGCATTTCCATTGAAGATGGATTAGCCTGTTATTTGGTTTTCCACTGTTATTTTGAGTATCACTCAAAATCCAGACCTCCATGGGATATTAAGTTTGATTTACATTGATCATAAAAAAACCCTTGTTAACGATATTAAGTCATAGTAGAAATGATAGAGAGAAGCAGAGTTTAGTAACCACTCATTGGCCTGTTTGCCTGTCGGTCGCAGACAGGGCCTTCGGCGATGAGCCTGTTGGGAGACGTAAGTGCCGTTCTCTACTTACGAATTTATTAAACTGTGACCGACCTGTTCAACCCATCTAGGTCTATCTGTGTATTTCATTATGGGACTGGTGGGAGGGGGGAAGGCACTATTTGAGACATGCGGGTCTCCACAATCTATTAACTTTGATTTTACTTTGGTCATTTTTATGCTGTGTTCTCAACGCATTCCATTAGGTAATAAAGATTTGCAACTGTAATATTTCAGTCAGTGATATGTAGGATACCTAAATTTAATGCGGCCCACACCCTACTGGTAATTTTCTAAGTGGCCCCTGGAATCAATTTTAGGTTGAGACCCTTTTGGCAAGAGAAGCTGCACTCGTTAACCCATTCCCGACTGGACAATTTCCTGGTTTTTTTTTTTTTTATCTTCCTTTCTACCAGATGGTCAAACTTTTTATTTTTCCAGCCACGTAGCCATATGTGGGCATCTTTTTGTAGATCAAGATGTAGTTTTGAATGATGACGCGCCCCGGGGGCCGTGGGGTACTCTCAGCCGGGCCCGTCGACTTCAATGGGGGACAGTGTCACGGCGGCTGGGACCCGGTCCGTGGCCCCAGGCGGTCAATGGCAATTGTTGCTTGTGTGGTATTTAAGGAGATGGGAATAAAGTTTATGGTTGGTTAAAAATGTGGTGCCACCTGTGGTATTCTGGTCAGAGGTGACCAGCCCTGCAGTGTTGCTTCTCTGGGATGGATGTTGGGCGCAGCTATGATGTTGTAGCCCTCCACAGGTAGGGCTGTAGTCCCAGGGCAGAAAAGATGAAGTTGTTGGTAGGGTTGTGGTATGGAGTGGAGGAGTGGCGCAGGAATAAAATGGAGGACACAATCGCATGTAGTTCAATGGGCTTTACTCAGTCTGTCTGCAGTACAGATGCCCGCTACAGTGCTGAGTCCTCCAGGTCATGGGTCCCGTAAACTTCCAGGTAGATGAGTACACCCCTCCAACTCTCCCTTTTCAGTATGTTCCTTCCTAGGCAGTCTCACTGTACTGGTTCCCTCTCCTTTCTCCCTTTCCAGCACCTTCACAGTCAGTGTCCCAGGCTAGCTGCCGCAGATCCTGTCAGAATTTGTCTCAGGCGGTTCCTTGATTCTATGTGGCTGCCTTTCTGGGAAGATAACTGAGATTCGCTGTGGCCCATACAGCAACCACAACTGTCAGCTTGCTAGTTAAGCTTGTTGTTTACTTGGCTAGGGGCTGAGACCCTTCTGTGACCTAATTTCTTCTCCCACCTGATGGCAATCAGCGTGGGACTCTAGAAATTCCACTCTTTCCTCCCGGGAGCTTTTCCTCCCAGCCAATCTATCCGGCAGCTCCTCCTGACAGGAGCTGCTCCAAGCGCATCCTTACACCTGCTCTTCCCTTGAGGGAACTCTCTTCAACTCACTTCAAATCTCCCACTCTTTCTCTAAGCTCCGCCCACTCGCTGTTCCCATTGGCTGCTCTACATCACTCCACTGTCTAAGCTCCTCCCCATTACTTACCTTCCCCACTAGCTCCCAACACCCTTTCCTAGCCAGTCTGGGATGAGGCCCTACTCTCGTAGGGTACGCCCAGGTGCCCTGACTAGCTAGTGTGTGTTGAATGCAGTGTTAAGAGTGTGGTGAGGTGCCCCATTTTACCTGGTCGTGAGATACCACACCTCTGGATGAGTTGCAGTACCTCTGTGGCGACTGGACCCGCAGGGGTGCCACAATGACACCTTGCAATACTTTTTCCGTGTGTCGCTTTTAATTATTACCTATAATTTATGGACAGCTATGATTTGATTTCTTTGCCTGTGTGAATTGGATGGTTATCAACATCTGGTGAGAATTTTATGTCCATAGCCCCTTTTAGAAATATATTTACTTAGAAAATTCTTTTTATTGATGCCATTTTAGGGTAGATATGATGTATCGATTCACTCCTCTTCTGTTTTTGCAGTGTTACGGTGTCTGGAATGCAACAATTCTGGCATTACAATTTTTTTTTTTTTAATTTACACTATTTAACAATGGGTTTAAGTCATTTTGAATCTTGATAGATTGAACTTTTATGCATGCATCAATGTTTGATTTATTTATTGGGGTAAAGGAGTGATTCTAACTTTTTTTTTTATATATAATTTTTTAAATATTTCTTTTTACGGTATTTTGTAGCAGTCCCTTTAGGTTGAGGCGCAGATTCAGGTTCCCTATCACTTGTACTTTATACAGCAATATTACAGTATTGCTGCACAGTTGCATGTAAAAGTTTGTTCCCACCTGGTCAAAATTGTGAGAGTTGAACAAGTTGAAGTTGAAATGATCTCTAAAAGGCCTAAGGTTAAGGATGACACATTTATTTTGCCTTTTAGGAAAACAAAATATAAATTTTATATATTTTAATATTACACTTTAAAAATTGCAAAAAGGAAAGTGGGTCAATGCAAAAACTTTGGCACCCTATATGGTTAGTAACTTTTTGTAGCCAACAAAGTCTAAATTCTTGTTTTGAGGGATTTTCATCCTTTCTTCCTTTTCAAGTCTTCCAGTTCTGTAAGATTCCTGCCATGTGCTATTATTTTGAGGTTTAGCCACAGACTTTTAATTATGTTCAGATCAGAGCACTGTGAGGGCCATTGTAAGGCTGGTTTCACAATAGCGTAACGGGGCTCTGTGGAGGGCTGTGTACTTCCTCCCTGAAGCTCCGCCAACTTCCGCACTTCCGTTTAGTTCCGCCTACTCCTGCATGCGTCCTACGTACCCATCTTTAACATTGGGTATGCAGGACATGTGGATGTATGCCGATTCGTTATTTTGACGCGCCTGCCGTCTGCACAAAACACAACTTGTTGCGTTCCCATGCGGTTGGCGGGCGAGTCAAAACCATGCATCCGCATGTCCAGCATACCCAATGTTAAAGATGGGTATGCAGGATGCATGCAGAAGTAGGCGGAACTAAACGGAGGAAGTGCACGGAGCTTCAGGGAGGAAGTACGCAGCCCTCCGCAGAGCCCCGATACGCTAATGTGAACCTAGCCTAACCTTCAGCTTGCGCCTTTTGAGGTAGTCTACCGTGGATTTTAACATGGGTGTGTGTGGGTAGAAGCCATCCTCTTTTCAACTTCAACATTTTTTACAGATGGTGTTATGGTTGCATCAAGAGTTTTGTTGACATTTTATTTAATGCATTCTTCCCTTCTTTACCAGTGAAATGTTCCCCGTGTCATTGGCTGCATTACAACCCCAAAGCTTGACTGATTCACCCTCATGCTTAATGGTTGACTAGATGTTCTTTTCCTGAAATTCTTTGCCCTTTTTTCTCCACATATAACTTTCGATCATTGTGGCCAAAGAGTTCTATTTGAACCTCATTGGTCCACAGGACCATGTTCTTTTGCATACTTCTGATGCTAAATTTTAGTGAGGACTCAGGAGATTTTTTTTTTTCTTCTGGTGACTCTTCCATGTAGGGCATTTTGTGCAAGTGTCTCTGAACAGTAGAACAATGTCCAACAGCTCCAGAGTCTGCTAAATTTTTCTGAAGGTCTTTTGCAGTCAAGTGGGGCTTAGGATTTCTGGACAGGCAAGTCATAGCAGCTCTCACTGAAATTTTAGCTTGGTTTTCCAGACCTTATCTTGACCACCACTGTTCCAGTTAACTGCCATTTCTTAAAGTTTTTTCAAGTTACCTTTCTGCAGTTAGAAATATAATCTTCCTATAGGCTTCTACTGCTTTGTGGGCCTCCACCATTTTCATTTTAAGAGTCCTAGGCAGCTGCTTAGAATAAAACAAGAACCATCTTGGAGAGTGCCCAAATCTTTGCACTGGCCCATGTTGCTTTTTGTAATTTTTTTAAAAATGTTAAGTCCTTTTTTTTTTTTTTTTTTTTTTTTTTTTTTTTTTTTTTGCCTAAAAATACCAAGGAAATGTCATTTTCTAAAAAAAAAATTGAAAAGATTCAGTCAGAACTAGAATACAACACGACTTAAGAGTAATCAAGTGTACAAATCCAACAATAATATCAACAGTACAGTTGAGCTGCGCCTGTATGAATAACAATCAAATAACAGAAAATGGACACCTTATGCTCTGAACCCCTCCAAAATTTGTGAAGTATAACAAGGATGATAGAAAGGAGGAAGAGAAAAAGGAAGGGAAGCAGTAGTTGGTATTTGGCTAAAAAGTGGAAAGGAGAGGACAAGTAACCCACCTATAAAACATTGGTATATGAGCTGAAAATTTTGACCTTACAAGTTTGACGCCAGATATACATGGAATATACAATCTTATTACAACAAATCACAATAGAACTAGGTATTCAGTTTGTTGAAATTCCAACCATTGAAACCAGGTATTACGAACTTTGTCCTGGATGGATGGAGGAAGTCAAGTCCTCCGTACACAAGTGCTTCTCACTAAAGTAGAATATCATCAATAAGTTTTTAATTTCTTTCTGTTCAATATAAAAAAGGAAACTCATAATGGTCATTACAAACAGTGATCTATTTCTAGTGTTTATTTCTGTTAATGTTGATGATTATGGCTTACAGCCAATGAAAACTGAAAAGTCATTATCTCAGTAAATTAAAATACTTTATAACACCAACTTGAAAAATGATTTTAAAATCTGAAATGTTGGCCTACTGAAATGTATGTTCAGTAAATGCACTCAATACTTGGTCGGGGCTTCTTTTGCATCAATCACTGCATCAATGCGGTGTGTTATGGAGACGATCAGCCTGTGGCACTGCTGAGGTGTTATGGAAACCCTGGTTGCCTTGATGGCAGCCTTCAGCTCTTCTACATTGATGGTTCTGGTGTCTCTCATCTTCCCTTTGAAAATATCCCACAGATTCTCTGTGGGGTTAAGATCAGGTGAGATTGCTGGCCAATTTAGCACAGTGATGCTGTTTTTAAAATAGGTTTTGTTACTTTTGTCAGCGTGGACAGGTGTCAAGTCTTGTTGGAAAATGAAATTTCCGTCTCCAAAAAGCTTGCCGGCAGAGGGAAGCATGAAGTGCTCAAAAATTTCCTGGTAGACGGCTGTGCTGACTTTGGTCATGATATAACACAGTGAACCTACACCAGCAGATGACATGGCTCCCCAAACCATCACTGATTTTGGAAACTTCACACTAGACCTCAAGCAGCTTGGATTGTGTGCCTCTCCACGCTTCCTCCAGACTTTGACCTTCATTTCCAAATGAAATACAAAATTTAATTTCATCTGAAAGTACCTTGGACCACTGCGCAATGGCCCAGGTAAGACGCTTCTGGCGTTGTCTATTGATCGTGAATGGCTTGACACAAGGAATGCGATACTTGTAGCCCATGTCCTAAATTCGTCTGTTTATGGTGGCTCTTGAAGCAATGACTCCAACAACAGTCAACTACTTGTGACTCTTCCCCAAATTTTTGGCCTATTCTTAACAATAATTTCAAGGCTGCGGTTATCCCAGCTGCTTGTGCACCTTTTTCTACCGCACTTTTTCCTTCCACTCGATTTTCCATTAATATGCTTGGATGCAGCACTCTGTGAACATCCAGCTTCATAGTAATGACCGTTTGTGGGTTACCCTCCTTGTGGAGTGTGTCATTGACTGACTTTGGATATCTGTCAATTCAGCAGTCTTCCCCATGATTGTAGAGCCTACTGAAAGACTAAATGGCCCGTCACACACAGCGAGATCGCTGATTTTGTGACGCCACAGCGATATCGCTGTGTGTGACACACATCAGCGTTTGGGCCCCCTGCCGGGTATCTCTGATCGTGCAGGATCATCCTGGGACATTTTTTGATCGTTGCTCTCCCGCTGGCAAGCGCACATCGTTGCGTGTGGCAGCGGGAGCCAATGATCAGCGAGGCTCCCAGCGCTCTAAGCAGGCGCTGGGAGCTGGCATCTAAGGTAAATATCGGGTTACTAAGCGTCACGCGTCACTTAGTTACCCGTTGTATACCTTAGAAACCTGCGTGCTCGCAGCTCCCGGCGTGAGCATGCAGGTTTCTACGGTACACATCGGGTAACTAAGTGATGCGCGCCGCTTAGTAACCCGATATTTACCTTAGATACCAGCGTCCTCGCTGGTGCTGATCGCTGGTAAAGCTGCCTATTTGGCAGCTCACCAGCGATCATGTAGCGATGCACCAGAGATCCTGACAAGGTCGTATCGTTGTCGGGGAACGCTGGTGCATCTTTAAGTGTAACGGTACCTTAAAGGACCTTTTTAAATGCTTAGGAAGCCTTTGCAAGTGTTTTTTCGTTAATTTTAATTTACTGGGATAATGACTTTTGGGTTTTAATTGGCTGTAAACCATAATCCACATTAACATAAATAAACACTTGAAATAGATCACTCTCTTGGTGATGACTCTATATAATGAGTTTCAGTTTTTGTATTGAAGAACTGATATAAATTTTTTATATTCCAACTAGCTGAAGAGCCGGCATTGCCTGGGCACAGTAACCAACTGTGGTTAGTTATAACAAATTATTATTATATTGCACATAAAAACCGTGCATCTAATTATCCTGTGTGATACTGACTGCTGACCCGTGTATCTAATGCTTTTCTGTGTGATACTGTGTGCTGAGCTGCGTATCTAATCCTATCCTGTGTGATACTGTCTGCTGAGCCGTGTATCTATTCCTATCCTGTGTGATACTGACTGCTGAGCTGTGTATCTAATCCTGTCCTGTGTGATACCGGGCTCCCCCTGCAGTCTGTGTCAGAGGGTGGTCTGTGTTGGCATGGTAATTGTTATTTCCAGCTTTACAGAAGGATGATAACACCATAGAAATGATAAGAATAATAGGCCTCAGTTACCACAACTGTCTACAAAGAAAACTGTTGCTGATAGCAACCAATCACAGCTCATTTTTCATCTTTTAAACAACTCTGGGACAGCGTGGCGAGTTTTGAGTGGCGACTTTTGTGTTTCGACTTTTATGTGGCGAGGTTGGTGTATGTGTGGTGAAATGTGTGCTGAGGGTGGTATATGTGTTGAAGCACATGGTAGTGTGTGGTCCATTTTGTGTGTTCATATCCCCGTGTGTGGTGAGTATCCCATGTCAGGGCCCCACCTTAGCAACTGTACGGTATATACTCTTTGGCGCCATCGCTCTCATTCTTTCAGTCCCCCTTGTTCACATCTGCCAGCTGTCAATTTGCCTCCAACACTTTTCCTTTCACTTTTTCCCCATTATGTAGATAGGGGCAAAATTGTTTGGTGAATTGGAACGCGTAGGGTTAAAATCTCGCCTCACAACATAGCCTATGATGCTCTCGGGGTCCAGACGTGTGACTGTGCCAAATTTTGTGGCTGTAGCTGCGACGGTGCGGATGCCAATCCCGGACACACACACACACACACACTGAGCTTTATATATTAGATATACTGAGAAGCTCTTGTTCATAATCTCATTACCTTATGCCAACCATAGGGAGATGGGATGGCTCAGTATTGTGAATAATGCACTGGTGAATAGCAATATTACCACCCAAACATCACTGCAAAAATTTAGAGTGGGACCTATTGTCGGATGTGATTTCAAATAGTTGGGAACAGAAGTGGCAGTTCACAGAAGGGCACACAGTGGAAAAGGGGCAAAAACTTTGCTCCATCTGAACTCAAGCCTTATTTAGACCATTTCTGCACCAATCAACTATTCACATTAAGTGTCCAGCCCAAATAGTATAGCTTAATATCAGGAAGACCTATACCACCTGTATACTTAGGTCTGAAAAGGATTGAGCGTTTAAGTCTGGGAGTTGTCTTCGCCCAGATAAGTGTTCTGTATCGAAGAAATGGTTTTTAAAAAATTCATCCTATAATGGGAAGGGCTTACATGAGGTATAAAATTCTCGGTAGAGTATTCATCCTTAAAAAATCTAGCATCTGCCTAACCATGCAAAGGTTAGATTTTGACCAACTTTCATAGTCTCCTCTTATAGCGTTAATCAAATCTGGGAAGTTACATTGATATAGTGATTGAGGTTTTAGCAGAAAGAAGAATACCAAATGACTGAAATGTCATTGGGTCCATCTAAAACTAAAGGAGTTTTTAAAGTTTTGCACGGGAGTATCACGAAAGGTTGATAGTCAAAGCTTCTGCTTTTGAAAAGTTATTCTTAAAGATAGATAATTGCGAGTATATTGGAAATTTGTGCAATAGGTTAGGCAGGGAGATTCTAGGATTGGTTATGAAAAAGAGAAGGTCATCTGCATAAGCTATGATTTTGTGTGTTTTGGTTGAATTTTGATACCCTCATTATCTGTGTTTGCTCTTACATGTCTAAGGAAAGGTTAAATCTTTAAAATGAATATTAGCGAGGATAAAGGGCAGCCCAAGCATATACCGTTGTAAATCTTAAGTCTGAAAGAATTCTGTTCAACCGAACTCTTGCTAAGTAGGGTAAACTAGCATAAAGACCAGATCTATTGAAGCATCCTACGTCCAATGCCCAAATGTTTTAATGTCTCCTCGAGAAATACCCAATTAACCCTATCGAAGGCTTTCTCAGCATCCATGGATAGGAGCATTAAGGACGTATAAGATGATTTAGCTCTATTTATAAGGTTGATAATACCACTAAATCTATGTCATGCTTCATGACCCATCATAAAACCTGCTTGGTCCAGGTGAACTAAACTAGCCTTGTGAAGGGTCTTTCCCAGGTGTATGAATTACCGAGATGTGAGGGTGTCTGAGAAGGGAGGAGAGATTTTGGACATGGAGTTAAATGAAGACATTAAGTAGATAGTTAAATGCTCCCTGAGCTTTGTATAGTAAATTAAGGGAAAACAATCTGGAACTGGTGCTTTACCAGTTTTGGAAGTAGAAATTGCACGAGTGATCTCCTGTGCCAAAACCAGTTCAAGTGTACTAATATCGTCAGGTTTCAGTTTGGAGAGTCTAGCAGTCTTGATGTAATTCTTAATTCAGGCATGAAAGAGAGTGGGTGTGTTTTACTGTTGATATTGTAAAGAGAAGCATAATATTTCTGAAATGCTGAAGAAATTTCTGTTGATAACCATAAGTGGGAGGTTTGGTGGGAAGTAACGGTCTGTGCTACATATGTTGTCTCTTTGATGTCGTAAGGCCCTCGCTAACTATTTGCTGCATTTGTTGCCCAACTCATAAAAATGTCGCCTACATCTGGCAAGAAAACCTTTCGCTATCTCCATCTCTCCCTCTTCAACTTAGCCCCATGCCTTATGAAAACACTCCTAATCACACATTTGTGAGCCTCCCAAATAGTATTCAGAGAGGAGTCAACGATGGTGTTTAAAGCAAAGTATTCAGACAAAGTTTGTATAATCACCTGAGATACCATTGGGTCATCTAATAGAGATGTGTTTAGTTTCCATTGCCATTGATGAGGGATTGAACAATGGAGAGAGATGGATGTCTTGATTAAAGCATGATTAGAAAAAGTTATGGAATCAATATTTACATATTGTAACCATGCGAGATCCTGATGCTTTAAGAAAAAACTATCCAGCCTAGAACAGAAAATGATGAACCGAGGAATGAAAAGAGAAATTCCTATCACCTGGGAGTAGTAGTCGCTAAGAGTCTGATGATCATGTGACAGTCGTCTGAATTTGCGCAAGGCAACAGAGGAAAGCGCGGATACACCAGAAGATGTATCAAGAACTGAATCCACCATGTGTCATGTTTAACTTTAGGCTTTTTAGAGATGATTTAATCTTCAACTTGCTTAACTGTTCTCAAAAAAAGGAATTTTGACCAGGGTTGTTAAAACTTTTACATCCCACTGTATATAGTAAAAATCAATATCTTATGATGACCAGCTACAGGCTGGTCTTTGTAGAAGAACCATGATAAGAGACACAGGGGTCTTCAGCAGACCCTGGCTGTCATGGCAACTCATGGGCTCTCCGCTTACAATGGAGTGCCCTTAGGATCACTTTGCTGTAAGTGCCACAGTCAGAGATTGACAGCGGCATTGAACAGGTTAATAGCTGCTGGCTAACCTCAGCTCCACCTGCTGCTGTTTGAGGTGGATGAGGGCTACATAACAGCAATCGTTGGCAGGCAAGAAAGAGGGCTCTGTTCCTGAGCTGACTTCAAAGAAGGGTTCCTAAGATATGACAAATGTACGCCATATATCTGGAAGGTGTTAAGTGTTATACCCTTCCAGAAAAATTTTGGCTGGCTGCTCAGTTCACTGTAAAAAAAAAAAGAATGCACTTTTCCTTCCAACTCTACTGGAGAGATTATGTATAGGCTGCAGTAGTGGCCTTGTCTACATACTGCAGCCAATCAATGAACTCGGTGGCTTTTTCAATGAAGATGTCACAAACCGCTCAGATTCAAGATTAGCAGTACGCTGTCGATGTCATGTTACCGCTGCAATCAAAAAACAAGGGAGGCTAAATAAAGAGTGGTGGCAGAAGTGGTTGATAAATGAAGAAGTGGGGACGTGTTTCTATTATACTTTTCCTCCAATTGCTCCACTCCCGGTTTTGGCTTACAAATACTGATGGGAAATGCTGACCAAATACTGGACGTGAGAAAGTAGCCTAATACTAATGGTGCAGGGATTTTTTGCGTGCTTGATACTGGCCATTGTTAACGCCTTCACGACATGCTGAGCCCGCATCTTACCCCACACATGACGGCTGATTTATTCAGGGTATCCAGCAGTATGTATACATGCATATATACCCAGCTATACGAGCAGATAGGAGACAGAGATGGGTCTGCAGGGAGAGCAGGCAGCATTCTCCGATACGAAATCAGCGCTGCTGAATTCAGCTCCGCCCACCCGCACCGCAAACCACGCTATTAGAGCCCATAAGTGAGGGGGAATCTGACGTGACATCACAGGAAACCAGGAGGTCTCAGCAAAAGATCATGTAACCAAAGGAGCAGCATGACCCCTGGGACCCCTACCGTGCCACTCACTTGAGGTAATATATTAAGAATTACTGGGCATTCTGTTGCGATATATAATAGATGATAGGTATTGGTTACTGATGAATCGCTCGCAAGTGTGACCCGGGCCGGTTGAGTATGGCTTCTATAATTTACACAGGGCAGCAAATTTTCTTAACCCTTTGTGGTGGTATAGTAGTGTTGATCTTGCTGTGTTGGGACTCAATTATCTCTATGAGTCTACCCTGTCATTTTACCAATTAATATTTATTTGGGTCTTGGGGATCTTAGCGTTTTCTCCCATTATTGAAGCAGGTTTGTCCGTTTCATGCATTTTTCGGCACTGTTATTGTCTTTTCCTGCATAATTGTTAAATAAATATGTACAATTTTAATATTTGGATCTGTGGTCGTTCATTAGTGGTTTTTTCCACCACCCTTTGATTATTGCTCTATAGCGATTGATCTATATTTATTGTCATGCACAACTGTCGAGGCACCTAGGTATAGAGTACAATGCCAGGGTTATGCCTCTGAGCACTGGTTGTGTTCTTGAGTATTTTACATGACCCTACTGTACAACGCCTGGGCATGCTCCTGATGAGGCGGTGGATGGTCTCCTGAGGGATCTCCTACCAGACCTGGACTAAAGCATCCGCCAACTCCTGGACAGTCTGTGGTGCAACGTGACATTGGTGGATGGAGCGAGACATGATGTCCCAGATGTGCTCAATCGGATTCTGGTCTGGGGAACGGGCGGGCCAGTCCATAGCTCAGTACCTAATGGCAGTCAGGCTACCTCTGGCGAGCACACGGAGGGTGTGCGGCCCTCCAAAGAAATGCCATCCAACACCATTACTGACCCACTGCTAAACCAGTCATGCTGAAAAATGTTGCAGGCAGCAGATCGCTCTCCACGGCGTCTCCAGACTCTCTCGCATGTGCTCAGTGTGAACCTGCTTTCATCTGTGAAGAGTACAGGGCATCAGTGGCGAATTTGCCAATCCTGGTGTTCTGTGGCAAAGGCCAAGAGTCCTGCACAGTGTTGGGCTGTGAGCACAACCCCCATCTGTGAACGTCGGGCCCTCAGACCATCCTCATGGAGTCGGTTTCTAACCGTTTGTGCAGACACATGCACATTTGTGGCCTGCTGGAGGTCATTTTGCCGGGCTCTGGCAGTGCTCCTTCTGTTCCTCCTTGCGCAAAGGCGGAGGTAACGGTACTGCTGCTTGGTTGTTGCCCTCCTACAGCCCCCTCCATGTGTCCTGGTAGCGCCTCCAGCCTCTGGACACTACTCTGACAGACACAGCAAACCTTCTTGCCACAGCTTGCTTTGATGTGCCATCCTGGATGAGCTACACTATCTACAACTCACACAAGTGGCTCAGAGTCCGTCTCATGCTACCACGAGTGTGAAAGCACGACCAACATTCAAAAGTGACCAAAACATCAGCCAGAAAGCATTGGTACTGAGATGTGGTCTGTGGTCCCCACCTGCAGAACCACTCCTTTATTGAGGGTGTCTTGATAATTGCTAATAATTTCCATCTGTTGTCTATTCCATTTGCACAACAGCATGTGAAATTGATTGTCAATCAGTGTTGCTTCCTAAGTGGACAGTTTGATTTCACAGAAGTTTGATTTACTTGGAGTTATATTCTGTTGTTTAAGTGTTCCCTTTATTTTTTGAGCAGTGTATATATAGTATAATACAGTGTAATACTCGCCTCTCCTCCTGTCTCCCAAGCTGATTCTGGCTCTGCTCCGATATGAGCAGCTGTACTTCAGTCTGCCCGGCCCACAGCGGGTACGCGAATAAATGATCTCATCACACACCTGCTGTGTCAGAGGCAGAGGGGAATGATGGGAGAGGGAGTGTCATCTGATGCTCTGTCCTCCATTGTTGTCTTCAACTGTATCAGCATCTATGATGCTGATAGTTGAATGCGGCACGCACTGGGGAGCGGTGCTGGCACCGGGCCCCCCTGACTCACAGCCCCACAGTGGCCACGTGGGCTGGGGGAGCGGGGGCCCTGGTCTACCGGACCTGATAGACAGTGTTAGCCGCAATCTGTGGCTAAAACTGCCCGCTATTAGGCTGTGTGCCCACTATGCGATTTTTAAGCGTTTTTGCCGTGATTTTCGGCGCAAAAACATTTAAAAATCGTGTACAGAACGCACCCCATGCATTCCTATGGCATTCCGCACATGCTGTGCTAATGCTGCGCTTTTTTCCGTGGCAGAATCGCATCGCGGAAAAAATCGCAGCATGATTATTCTTTTGTGCGGAATCGCAAAGAATTGTCGCGATTCCGCACCCATAGGAATGCATGAGAATCACTTACTTCCCGCATGTGGCTATGCCCACCATGCAGGAAGTTAAGCGTCTCGTGCGGTTGGTACCCACGGTGTGGAGGAGAGGAGACTGTCCTCCAGGCCCTGGATACCAAACCCCTGTAAAAAAAAAAGAATAAAAAATCGGGGTATATTTACCTTCCGACGTCCCGAGCTGCATTCCCGGCCTCAGCGTTCCCAGTAATGCCTTGCGGCAAGGTCCTGTGATGACGTAGTCTCGTGAGATCGCTATAGTAACACGAGACCAACGTCATCACAGGTCTCGCAAGGCATCGCTGGGAACGCTGAGGCCCGGGATGGCAGCGCAGGACTTCGGAAGGTAAATATACCCCGATTTTTTTTATTTTTTTATCATTTTTAACATTTTATCTTTTACTATTGATGCCGCATAGGCTGGTCACACTTGTCAAACACTATGTTTGACGAGTGTGACCAACCTGTCAATCACTTTCCAAGCGATGCTTCAAATCGCTTGGAAAGTGCTTGAGAAAATCGCGAACAGAATCGCGGTAAAATCACGCAGAAAAAAACGCGATTTCTGGGAAGGAGTCCGGTTTTCACTGTGCATTTTAAAACGCTACGTGGGCCCATAGCCTTAAAGTGAAATGAATATTCACCCCTCTCCACGCCCATGGGGGCAATAGGAAAGCTGAATATTAATTTCTCTTTAGCAGCGGGGACATGCTTTAGCCACAGCAGCCGGCTTCTGCCTCCTGTCACCCGCTGCTGCTCCGCTGGCATCGGGGGGCCCCATAGCAGCTGCGTGCTGTCCCGCTATTAGCAACATGCCACTGGCTGGGGGCTGCTGGAGCAGTGGGGGCCTAGTCAGCTGCTGGCCCTGTATGCCAGCTGGTGTCATTGCCTGGGCCCACCGGAGAATCCTCCGGTTCTCCAATCGGCCAGTCCGACCCTGGGCCTGCGTATGCTAATGTGATACATAATTCATTTCTCCTTACCTCAAGGAAACAGAAGATAACTGCAAACGGAAACATTTAGGTATTTATTTCTGCCGTTTTATTTTATAACTATTTTGCATATTTGTGTTTTGTTTTTATCTTGTCATATCTTTTTTGTAAGCACTGTATATGTTTATATGAAAGCTTAAAATCTTTAGGTTTGATCCATGTATGTTGTAAACAACCCATAGCCTTTGAGGAGAGTATGTGAACTTTTGCTTGTCAGACAGTAATATATTTTATGGACTCGCCATGGCAGCAGCAGCATTAAGAAATCAGAATGTGCAGACTGTCATGGTGTGATTTATGCTCACTTTGTAGCCTAGAACAGAGATTGAGTGTTGTATTGAGTGAGAGGAGATAAATTAACCCTTGCAAGTGAACCCCACATGACGTGCTGAGAAGTGTATGCGTGACCGTAAGTGTGACCAGTTGCACCCCCAAAGCAGGTGGAATTGTGCATTATGAAGAACTGTTGAACTGCAAAGACCCCCTTCTGATTCCGCCAGTGTGTGGTGCTCATACTTGATACTGAATAAATTGAGCTGTTTTCAAAATGTTTTTTTCATTTTTTTTCATCATTTGAGTATTATTCACCTATCTATCATTCCTGTGATTTCCACAATGTTCCTTTTTGGTGCTACAATTTTACAAATTTCCAGTGTTACAATTTTAATGTTGAAGAGTGTATCCATAGGAGCTGATCTGCGGTCCATAGCAGCAGCCAGCCACTTAACGACATAACAGAACTGTGGTGGTCTGCTCCATACACTGCTTACATTGGCTGCTGTCAGAGGTGATGACAACTGATTGTTGGGGATGACGGGATTAAAAACCCTTTTAAGTGCAATAAACTTCTATTTCCACTAGAGGGCAGAAGTATTTATAGATGTATTGTATCTAACATGTTCATAGTCACTGGTCTTACCTATTCTGTACTGATGAATATTATGTATTTCTATTGTCTATTCTGGTCTAAAGCTAAATATAAAATTCAGATTTTTTTTTTTGTTATGGTAGAACATTGCAATATATGAGCACGCGGCGCTTGGTTACCCGCTGTTAACCTTGGATACCACCTCCCAGCGCGAGCACGCTGGTATCCAGGGTACACAGGGGGTAACTAAGGGACACGTGCGCTTAGTTACCCGCTATTTACCTTGGATACCAGCTCCCAGAGTCTGCTTACAGTGCTGGGAACTCGCTGATCGTTGATCTCTCGCTGCCACACGCAGCGATGCATGCTGGCCAGCGGGAGACCAACGATCAAAAAATGGCCCAGGACATTCCTGCACGATCAGCGATACCCGGCAGGGGGGCCGGTCGCTGATGCGTGCCACACACAGCGAGATCGTTGGCACGTCACAAAATCGGTGATGCATCAGCGATCTCGTTAGCGATCTCGCTTAGTGTGAAGTACCCCTAACACCAGCAATGTGCAGCTACTAGATAGTTTATGTTCTTCAGTGGTGTACAGTTGGATGGGCCCTTGTGCAAAATTTTGTACCTGGGCCCCAACCTGCATGTTGGTCACATATATGGGCCCTTGTATCATTCAACATCCTTTAAAGACATAGGTGTTAGCCCAAATTTAAAAATGTCCCCTTGCTTGTAATAATGTCCATGATCCTGGCCCTTTTCTGTAATATTCCCCATCATGAGCTTCTTCCTGTAATAATGTCCTCCATCCTGGGCCCCATCCTACATTAATGTCCCCCTTCTTGTGTCCCTCCTTTATTATATCCTCCATCTTGTCACATTTATTTAATGCCCCCCCATCCTGGGCTTTTTCCTATAATATTGCCCTCCATCCTGGGCCCCTCCCTTTAATAATATCCTTCATCCTCACCCCTTGTAATAATGTCCCCTGATCTGCCGTTCTTTTCGAACACATTAAAAAATAAACAATTCTTCCTACCTTCCTCTGCTCCCATGGTGTGCAGCATCATCTACTACAGCACGAGGGGATGTGTAGATGATTGTAATAGAGGCAGTGGAATGTTGCACTGATCCCTTCACCACGCCAAGGGTGCACCAGGGACCCCTCATTTGCATAGATTTTTTAAAAAAATTTTATTTAAAAATAAAATAGTGAATTCTGTAATATAGGTATAATATTTATTCTGGCTAAGTCCACTATAAGAACATATGAGTGGTTTAATTTGAATTTTGGGGGTGACACACTCACTTTAACTCCTTCACGACATGCACTGTACAAGTATGGCACATGTTGGGTCTCCCTCTGATGTGGGCTCCGTCGCTGAGCCCACATCTTTTCTGGCACTTGTCCACCGATTTCATCAGTGGACTTGTGCCCCTAACAGCTGCGGGAGGAATCGCGATCCACACATGGCCATTAGCATGTTAAATGCCGATGTCAGCCTCTTAAATATGATTGCACAGAAAGCGTGTCACAAACCCTGCCGACTGGCTCCCATGTCACATGACTGCAGGTTGCCGATGGGAAGTAATGAAAAGGAAAAAAAAAGCCAGAATTACATGTTTTTGGTTGCCGCAACATTGCAATAACAGGCTATCAAAATGTCATATCAACACCAATTTTCATTTTTTTTTTTTTTTACAAACTTTGGATTTTTTTTTTACACCTCTTAAAGAAGGACCTATACATGTTTGGTATCTACAAACTTGAAATGACTTGGAAAATCATGATGGCAGGTCAGTTTTAGCATTTGGTGAACAATGTAAAATAAAAAGAAACAATTGTGGATTTGCACATTTTTTGCAATTTCACCGCACTTAGAATTTTTATCCCATTTTCCAGTGCATTATATGGTAAAATCAATTGTGTTGTTCAAAAGTACAACTCGTTCTGCAAAAAACAAGCCCTCACATGGCCATATTGATGGAAAAAGTTCTGGCTCTGGGAAGAAGGGAAGCAAAAAACTAAAACGGGCTGTGGCATGAAGGGGTTTAAATTTTAACTAGGTAGGGTTTCTTGAGAATTAGTTCAAAAACACCACCCTGGACAAGTGCAATTCTGACTGTCATAAAACTGTGAGTGTCTATCAGCCATATCCTCTTTCTCCTCTCGCTTCCTCAAACTCAATGTAGACAAATATGAACTCATCATCTTTCCTCCATCTCACAGATCTTCCTTACCCGACCTAGCTATAACAATTAATGACATCACACTTTCCCCAGTACCAGAAGTCCGCTGCCTCGGAGTAACCTTTGACTCTGCCCTGTCCTTCAGACCGCACATCCAAGCTCTTTCTACCTCCTGTCGCCTCCAGCTCAAAAATATTTCCAGAATCTGTCCTTTCCTCAACCCTCAACCCACTAAAATGCTTGTGTATGCCCTCATCTCCCGCCTCGACTACTGCAACATCCTTTTCTGTGGTCTCCCTGCTAACACCCTTACACCTCTCCAGTCCATCCTTAACGCTGCCGTCCGACTAATTCATCTCTCTCCTCGCTACTCCTCCGCTTCTCCCCTCTGCAAATCTCTTCACTGGCTCCCATTCCCTCAGCGTATCCAGTTCAAATTACTAATACTGACCTACAAGGCCATCTATAACCTGTCTCCCCCATATGTCTCTGAACTAATCTCCTGATACCTTCCCTCACGTAATCTCCGGTCCTCCCAAGAACTCCTCTCCTCCACACTTATTCGCTCCTCACCCCACCGCCTCCAAGACTTCTCCCAAATAGCTCCTATTCTCTGGAATTCTTTGCCCCAACAAGTCCGACTATCAACCACACTTGGATCCTTCAGACGGAACCTGAAAACCCACCTCTTCAAGAAAGCCTGCAATGACCCCGCTACCTCCTCACCACTACCAGAGATATCATCTCAACCAACACCGGAACTGCTGCAACCCACCAACCTACTGTCTCCTTCCCCACCATCCTGTAGCATGTAAGCCCGAAAGGGCAGGGTTCTCTCTCCCCTCTGTATCTGTCTGTCATTGTTAGTTTGTTTACTGTAAGTGATATCTGTAATTTGTATGTAACCCCTTCTCATGTACAGCACCATGGAATCAATGGTGCTATATAAATAAATAATAAAAAATGTCAGATGAGAGGACATTGATGTGGTAGTAGCTAATGTGTTCTAATGCAAATGGCTTTCTCCTCAGTGTGCTATGAAACAACTTGTCATCTTAGGAGGCAGCCTGTATACTCTGTTATGATGCCCAATATGTGCTAGTAGGTCCCCTGAAGAGTCAACAAGTGACGAAACGCATCGGGATGCACAGGGATGTTGTAGGGCCTTTATTGTGAGGGTCAGATGTGGACTGCCCTTGTCAGGGCAGGAGTCATGGGTGTTAGAATTGTTAGCTCCTTTAGGGCTTGAATAGGGTGAATGCCTTTTTTTTTTCCTGACCTGACATGACATGACTCTGATGGGACATCTGACCTTGGACATCCTCCATTTGCATGTGGTGAGACGTTTCCTTTTCACATAATGTTTATGGATTTGTTATTTTGATGTCTTCTCTATATGCATGAATAGGCATATTCCTTGATAACCTGTACAGGGTAGGGGTTTTTCTTATATATTCCCCTGATAAGGAAACTGTTCATTGTTTGTACCTGGTCTTTACTTGAATGGTTTAGACCAAGTATTCTTTAGCCCAATCTTTTCAAATTTTTGGACTTGGAATAGCCACATGTATATATTGGGGGGTGATCTGTGGCAGAGATTTATACAGACACTTTCCATTATGGTCTGTGGTATTTGATTCAGTGTGTTTTTATCTGCACTTTAATCTTTGGTAGCTTTTATTATATCCATTAAAGGTTATGTTTTATGATTTTTCTCTATTGCTGATTTGCTACTCTGTATCGTGAGAATTTGTGGGTATATAATCCACTTAGTGCTGTATCTCCACCATGGGAAAATCACATCATTCGGCAAAGTCAAAATCCATCAGATTCAGAGCTGCTCCTGAATCAACAAAAGCCTTAGCAGAAGATGTAGACAAGGAGCAGATCAAGGTAACCGCCAAAAGGAACTTAGGCTGTACACTGCCCACCGCAAATGAGTGAGCAAAACGTTTTTCTCGTTTAGGGCAGACAGAAATAGTATGAGAAGCATCCCCACAAAAGAAGCACAACTTATTACGCCTTCTAAACTCTTGACGTTGCGCCCTAGACAAAACCCTATCACATTGCATGGGTTCAGAAGTTTGTTCGAAAGGCAGCACCGCCTCGTGTAGTTTTACATTCACGTAAACGATCAATTTGAATGGCTAATGACAGTCATTAAGACCAGATGGGACAGGAAATCCCACCATAACATCTTTTACGGTTTCTGCCAGACATTTCTGAAAGAGAGGTTTCGGAATTTTTGACAATATAACTCTGCAGAATCTTGACCCTGGTTCAATGCCAATAAGGTTTTCTCAGCTTGATCAATAGCATTAGGTTCATCATACAACAACCCCAGGGCTTGAAATAACACATCCACATTAGCCAGAATAGGATCTCCACGTGTCAGAGAAAAAAGCCCAGTCCTGGGGATCGCCACGTAGCAGGGAGATGACAATTTTAACCTGCTGCACCGAGCTCCCCGATGAGTTTGGTTTCAAAGCGAAAAATAATTTACAATTATTCTTAAAATTCAAAAATTTAGACCGATCCCCAGAAAACACATCAGGAGTAGGGATCTTTGGTTCTACAGCAGATGATTGAGCGAGATAGGCAGATATTCCCCGCACTTCAGCAGCGAGCTGCTCAACACGATTGGACAATTGCTTAGTCTCAATTAGAGAAAAAAATCCTCCTACGGCCCAAGAGAAAAAAATTTTTTTTTTTTTTTTTTTAAACACAATTCTTTCCTTCTTTAGAGTACCCTAGAGTCTACAGTTTAAGCTGGTGATTCTGTTATGAATAGGTCACCGAGGAGGATGGCAGGAATAGGCTAGGCCACCAGGAAACCAGAAAGGTTGGTCACTTAGCAGATTGCAGACCCCTAATCCTAACACAGTAGCCGTGGAGCATACCTACGATGCCCTAGATGCCTCTGCACAGCCAGAGAACTAATTAAGCCTAAAGCAAGAAAGGTGAAATCTAAACTGCCATGGAGTAGAACCCTAAAGAAATAGATAGCCCCTAAGCATATATTGTCAGTGAGAGAAGATGAGGCATAAACACAGGCAGAAAATAGACAGCAAATGATGGGGTCCAAACTGTCTAGATAGGATAAGAAAGGAAAGACAGTCTGCAATCACGCAAAAACCCTAAAAAAATCCAACACATCTGGTGTACAAAAAACACTGAGGTCTCACGACCTATCCCCCACTATATCAGCATTCTGGTGTGAACTGGCAGCAAAGCAAAAGAGACTAATGTAACAGGGGACTGAACAAACTGACAAGCTGTAACATATGGAGCGGGGTCCAGCACAGCCCCAGCAGGGAGCACGCTGAACCCTCACAGCAAAGCAGAAAGAGGCAAAACCAGATCAGATGCAAAGGATTAGCAAATGAACAACTTAACTGAAAAATGCAGGATCAGGCAGGAGACAGCAGACCTCAAAATGAACAGGAAGAAACTAATCACCAGCAGCAACTGAGGGAAGCCTGCTCACTTATATCTTCCCAGTCAGTAACCTCTGATTTCCAATAATCGTCGTCAGGTGGAAGACTTCTGTCAACCCGACCAGCTCCACTACCCGCAGTAACCACCAGAGGGAGCCCCGACTCAGAAGTCAGATCCAGAGAATTCACAACAGTGAGCACTAGGTCTAGTATCTCTCTGGGGGCAATGTTGAACAATCTCTCTAAGTTCTTGGGGAGTAATACCATGTTATGGAGCTGGACTGAGCACATCAGGGGGATGATGAGGATGCACTCCATGACCCCTGCATTAAAAGCCGAGGTGGCGTGATGGCTCTAGCTGGAGAAGCAAGAAATTCAGTCACTTTACGACCCCCCAGGGAGCCAGACCCCTTTAACAAGGTGCTACAAATTTTGGAGGAGACCAATGGGGACCCCACGGATGTAGGGGAGTAAAGGATGCGTTTATTTAGCCGTATGCAAAGAGAGGAGGAGACAGTGACTCAGTACATGAACGCCCCTCAGGAGATCCATACTGCTATCATTACAAAAGACAGCATAGGCGTAGGATCTGCTGCCATATTGTTGCGAGATCAATTGGTGACAGGTTTGCGTGACGTGCTGACGAAACAGGCTTTGCAGGAGCACTTGCAGATAAATCCTCGCTTGACCTTTTCTGAGATAGGAAGAGACGCATGCACACAAATGCGAGCAAGAGCAAGGGGTGATAGTCTCAGTAGGGAAGGTCCGGAGCAGAGAGGTGTCTGTGAACATGATCACTAAACCACCATGAGTGGAGGAATTGTGGAAGGAAATCCAGGATATTCGAGGATAGTTGGCTAATGCAAAGAAGAAATCAGTAGGAAACTCTATTCTGCCAAAAGGACAGAGATGGCCCTGAACCCCACTGCGAAACAAGGTTGTTCCGTCGAGAGAGACCCCTCACCTGTTATAATTGTGGAGAAATTGGAAATTTTGGCTCGGGAGTGCCCATGACTGGGTAGGCCCCTTCAACGTCATCCATTAAACTAGAGGGCTCTGAGCCTGAGGGACGCCATCCGAAGCCTCAACAGTCACAAAGGAGTAACAGAAGTCCCACAATTCTAGTCTCTACGTGCCCTTGTCTGGGCCAAACTGGACAGTTGAGCAGTACGTCGTCTGGTGGATACTGGTTCGCAGGTGACTATGATGCCTGAAACTTACTTTCGGCGACAATTCCTGAAGCAATGCGACCTGAGTGGGGCCCAGTGATAAAGATGACAGCTGCCAATCACTTGCCTATTCCGGTTGCAGGGGTGGTCTGGATGCAAATAACCATCTGTGGCCAAGATCTTGGTCGGAAGGGAGTGGTGTTGACAATTGGAGAAGCAGGTAACTGACATGCCGTCACCCTGAGGATGAACGTGCGGAAGGAGTTTGGGAGTCTCCTCATGAATGAGCCCTCAGATGTAATCCTGAAGCAGTGGAACCCGCACACTCCCCACAGAAGAGCGTTCCAGCAGTTAATCTGCGTGGCACAAGCTCAGGAGTCCTCCAGTGATAGAAGAACGTTGGGAAAAGTGATTGTCCCAGCCTCTGCTAAACTCGTTTTGCCACCAGGACAGACTGTGCTTACCCTGTCTGTACGGGCTTGTACCCCCCTTGGAGTGGCTATCCAAATTGAACCAGCTACTACGGGACAACAACCCCCAGGAATCCTTGTGGCACGAACGCTAGCCATTGTACGCGACGGGACGGTCCCAGTACATTGTGTCAATTTAGGAGAAGGTAACATCATGCTATCTCTCAGAAGTGAAGTGGCTCGAGTTATGGGCATGCCAGAAGAAGTTATACCACCTCAGGCAGTGCAGTTGATGGTGAAGCAAGGAGACCCTTGGACCGTAGCTGTGGATACCTCAGACACCGGAACCTCAGTATGTCCAAGAAGGGAATCGTATATTGGAGCAGATGCGGGCTGAGCTGACAGACCTTACTCTGCTACAGATCCAGCAGGTGGAAGCTTTACTGGGGCAATATCAGGACGTGTTTGCACGCCCTGAGAATGATTTCGGCTGCACTACGGCAATCACACACGAGATACCGACTGGGAATGCCGCACCCATAACAGAGCAATATCGACAAATTCCGCCACAACTATATTGAGAGGTGAAAGGTATGCCAACTCAGATGTTGCAGAAAAGCATCATAAGGGAGAGTCAAAGTACGTGGGCCGCCAACATTGTGCTAGTGCGAAAGAAGGATGGCACACTGCATTTGTGTAGACTATTGTAAACTCAATGCCTGCATCGTGCACAGTGTTACCCAGGCTTGAAGAATCCTTGTCTGCACTAGGAAATGCCAAAAATTCTTATCGTTGGATCTAGCCAGCGGCTACTGGCAAGTACCGATGTCAGAGCAGGACCAGGCAAAGACAGCTTTTTTACAGGACTTCCTATGGGACTGTATGAATTCAACCGGATGCAGTTCGGTTTGGCCGACGCACCTGGAATGTTTCAATGGTTGATAGAGAGATGTTTAGGTGATTTAAACTTTGAAGCCACGCTCATCGATCTAGATGACATAGTTTATGCCGCTTCGTTTGAGGACCATCTACATACACAGGAACAGGTGTTGAGTTGCCTTCAAAGACACGGTTTAAAAGTTAAACCTCAGAAATGTCATCTGTTTCACACTCAAATCGAGTGCCACGTTGTTTCTGCTGAAGGGGTGAAACCATCCCGGGATAAAATTGCTGCAGTGCAGGATTGGCCTACCCCAACGACAGTGAAAGATGTCCGAGCATTCTTGGGACTGACCGGCTATTATCTGCATTTCGTGTAGAAGACTGTGAAAAATGAGTCTTCTACTAGGCATTGCTCCTACTAGCCAGTTTCCTACTCCACACTGATGAGGGGCAAATACCCCGAAACAGCTGTCTGTGGATGGATACCATGTTTTGGCATAGGTGGTTTCCTTCATTGGAGACTGCCCTTCCTGTGGTTGTTCCTTCCCGGTGAAAGACCTGGCTAGTCATTGCTTGCGTTGAGAAACATGTGATGGTGTCTCCGCGGCTTTTGTTTTGCATATTTCCCATAAGGGATGGGGGCAGTGCTCTAGAATCACTGCGTTGAGAAACACGTGATGGTGTCTCCGCAGTGTTGGATGTTGATCTCCATGAGGTCAATCATCCTCATTTTTCACGACTACAGTCCTGTCCCTCTCTTACAACTGTACTATAATTCAGTATATGATCTGTAGGACTGATATCTACAACCATATAGTAATAAATGTGCAAGAAATGTGTCTGGGCCCCTCTCCCTGCCTGGTACACTGCTTATGATAAGGGCAATCTGGCAATGGAGCCCCCTCCACCTCTGGGCATCGATGCAGTTGCACTGGCGGTATGTCAGACCCTGTGGTACTAATAGTCTTACTTTGTAGAGTTTTTTTTTTTTATGTAGTAACAATATTGTCATCCATTGATATGTATTCCTTAAACAGCCAGTAATATGGCTAGCAATCTTTTAGAATATTAGCAAGTTACATAAATTAACGCCACAAGTAATAACTTATCAAGTCATAGTTTAAAACATACCTTTATTATTACAATGTAAAAAAATAATCACATTTCAAAATTTGTATAAACAGGACACAAGGTACAATAGTGGGCTCACTCAGATGCCAGTTTTCCACGAACTTATATTGGATTTTTTTTGCCTATAGAACTCATACCTATTGTAGTGTATGGTGCGGTTTACATGTCCATGTATTTTTGCAGATCAACTGGTCCACACTAAAACAGTACCGTGCTTATTTTCATCCAAATTGCAGATCAAACTTCAAGCCAATCTATGGGTCCTTAGAAGGCATCAAAGTGCTGTCCATTTTTTGTGTGTATGGTCTGTTTTTCACCGATTGGTCCATCTGTTTTTATAGCGCATGAGGAAAAACTAATACACTGACTAAACTGATGAAAATTGTGCAGTTTTCTTTGCATATGAGAAAAATCACTTGTCTGAATGAGGCCTAATAATTAAGATTTTGTTTGTGTTTTATATACATCATGTATTAAAAAACAAAAAAATTACACCACGCATATATTTACACCCTTTATCCCTCCACCACATTACTAATCCGATAGTTATTTGTGATTGACAATTCTGGGATGTGTAATGGAATCAGAAAAAAAATCCCAACTTGATTTGCTCAGATTAGGATCTCTATATCAGGACAAAAGTGGTAAAAGCAAAGGATTTCAAGTCATTTGTGAAGAGGAAAAAACAAAAAGAAAACCTTAATAACTCCAGAAATTCCCCTGTATAAAAAAAATTATACAATTCAGTGATAATTTAACAATTTTAGTCTAATCAATGACTACTGAGAAACTGTAATAAAAATACCCAACGTGTGCCGAGTGTTACCAATAGTAAATGCAGTGAGAGTCAATTATTCTGGTACACACTCACAGTCAATACCTGGATTGGTCACCAAACCACAACATTTGTGCTGAGTTTGTCAGGATCAAGATTTGGTTTTGCAATAGTTAAATTTTAATTTAAAATTCATATAGAGATAATTTGACTTTAAACTGAAAACTATGAAGAGCAGGTGAAGAATCTATGAATAGATATGTTGTGTTCTCTCTTCTAAGGTGCATAGTAAGGTCAGGTTCACGTCGACTTTAATTTCACTTCATTGGCTCTGTTGGGGTCTACGTATGAATGGAAATGGGATTTAGACGTGGCTGACTCAAGTAGGTGGATACAGACAAAAATTACGTCCGACAGAGCACACAGTCACTCCGACTACATTATAGTCAATGGCCCAGTCAACACAAACGTCCAAATCACGTTTTCCAGGACTTCAGACATAAGCTCTGAAGGAACCAGACGTGAATGAAAATGGTCAACATAATTAGGTGATGCCAATATCGCATTCACTTCAGAATCATCCGTTAAAGATATTTTTACCATTCTGTTACTCAATTTGTTGGTCAAATAATTTTACTACATGCTTATATCATGACTTCCATTCACCAAACCCAGGAAAGGAATGATGATGTTTTCCTATGGTTACTGTCAGGTGTAGAGACCCCATTGGCCTTAATGAGGTTCATCAAAGTTCATGAATAGCACGGAAAACTACCGTAAATTGTTCTTGCAATCAAATTACTGAATGGCTGTTGCAAAGCCTGATGAAATCCCAAAAGGGGTAAACAGAACCTTTGTTATATATCTTACTCTGGGGGAAAAAGTGGTGTTGGTCAGTATGGCGCCAATTAGAACCCCATAGGTTGTAGTCTAAATTTCCTACCATAGAGAACAGCAAATCTACTGCTATATAGGGAAAGTAAGAAAATTATTTACATATCAGGACTCCTAAAAGCTGGCTGATATTAACTATGAGCATTAAAACATGGAGGACAAAGATATTACACAGCAACAGCAGAAAAGAATATTCAACAATCTGTTAAGAGGACATTTTACATGGAAATACATTTGAATGAGGGAAAAGCATATAGAAGTTAATGCAGAAGTATAAATCCAGTATCTTCATGGGCGACCACAAGTTAATGCTCATGTCTCCATGCTGGCTCCCCCTGCTGCTGCACTGCACTCTCACCACTCTGTTCACCTATGAAAAAACAGAACATATAATACTTAGTTATATCTATATCATGTTGTGCGGATTGCTAACAGGCTGAGGTTTATTAGAGCAGATCTTAAAATATATAAAGGGAAGGTGTTCTTTTAACCCAAAATATTTTATTACAGCTAGAGAAATGAAGCTTGAAGTCCATCACTATAGATAGTGACAGAGCTTTGGTTCATCGGTAGCCATTGTTCCCCTTACAGGAATATTGTACAGTACATCAGATGGCATCAGGAACAGTAAATATATGCTCTAGATCAGGGGTCCCCAACCGCCGGTCCGCGGCCCAGCACCGGGCCGCTGCAGTGCCCTTGCCGGTCCGCGGACACAAGGGGAGCCAGGGGCGGTCAGTGGCGTAGCGGGGGCTGGGGCGGCACGCAGCAGTTCTTAGCGGCGGCCAGGGAGCGATCCAAGCAGCTCCGCTGCCTGCAAGAGGGAATAGCAGGAGCGGAGCTGCAAGGACCCGTCCAGCTTCCTGCCCGCCGCCCGCGCTTCCTGTATCTGACTGACACAGAGAGGAGAGCGCGGCCGCTGTGTCAGAGCGAGGATGCGCGGGCGGCGGGCAGGTGAGAGGAGAGAGGTGGTGTCTGTGTGTGTATGTATAATGTGTGTGTGTATGTATGTCTGTGTGTGTTGTGTGCGTGTGTGCGCGTTGGTCTGTGTTTGTGTAGCCTGGCCCTGGAGGAGATGGGGACATGAGGAGAAGGCCATGAGGGGAGTGATGGAGAGACGGCAGTGATGGGGAGAGGGGAGTGATGGGGTGAAGGCAATGATGGGGAGACAGCAGTGATGGGGTGAAGGCAATGATGAAGAGATGGCAGTGATGGGGTGAAGGCAATGATGGGGAGAGGGGAGTGATGGGGTGAAGGCAATGATGGGGAGAGGGGAGTGATGGGGTGAAGGCAGTGATGGGGAGAGGGGAGTGATGGGGTGAAGGCAGTGATGGGGAGACGGCAGTGATGGGGAGACGGCAGTGATGGGGAGACGGCAGTGATGGGGAGACGGCAGTGATGGGGAGACGGCAGTGATGGGGAGACGGCAGTGATGGGGAGACGGCAGTGATGGGGAGACGGCAGTGATGGGGAGACGGCAGTGATGGGGAGACGGCAGTGATGGGGAGACGGCAGTGATGGGGAGACGGCAGTGATGGGGAGACGGCAGTGATGGGGAGAAGGCAGTGATGGGGAGAAGGCAGTGATGGGGAGAAGGCAGTGATGGGGAGAAGGCAGTGATGGGGAGAAGGCAGTGATGGGGAGAAGGCAGTGATGGGGAGAAGGCAGTGATGGGGAGAAGGCAATGATGGGGAGAAGGGAGTGATGGGGTGAAGGCAATGATGGGGAGAAGGGAGTGATGGGGTGAAGGCAATGATGGGGAGAAGGGGGTGATGGAGCACTTATTCAAAACCTATGGTGAGTTGAGTCACATTATAAATGTTATTTAATTATAAGTATGCACTGCTACACTACAACCGTGTCCATAGCCCCGCCCCCTTATGACCAAAGCCCCACCCCTGCCACACCTCCATCCCCGCCCTGCCGAGCCATGGAAGAATGGTCTTGCTTGAAACCGGTCCCTGGTGCAAAAAAGGTTGGGGACCACTGCTCTAGATTCTTTACTTACAAGCTGGTGGGTCATTAATACTCATGTCTCCAAAGAGTTCTGTCAGTTCAGCTTCATTCAAATCTTCGAGGTCATCTGCTTGGAAGTCACGAACACCACCGTTATCAGTGCAAAACTTTAGAAACCTGATTAAGATTAGAGAATGTGAACAAGGAGTTCATAAAAGTGGGTTCAGTCAGTGTTATCCACTAACAGATTTGTGCCTGTTCTTTCCAAGACATATTTTTAGGTTTAAGTCTGGGTCTACTTGGCAACTTTGGCTAAGACACACATTGTGCAACTTGGGTTGCACAATGCCACGCGTACACAATGACACAATGAAAGAATGTGGCCACGCTGCAACATGCAAGTCGCAAAAACCAAATCATTTGATTTTTTTGTGATTTGCACATCACAACATGACCACATTAGCTTCTACTATGTTGCTATTTAGTAGAATCTTTGGCCACAATAAATGTTGCGCTGCCAAAGTCGCTATGTAGCCCCAGCCAGCCTTCTGGCCTAACATTTCAACACAAGAGTGACATGGACAACATTATAGTGCTGGGCAGCACCACCTTTACTCTCAAAACAGCAAGGACTCAACCTTTTATACATAGAATGTTAGAATTGGAAGTTACCTCTAGGGTCATCATGTACAACCCCCTGCTCAATGAAGGATTCCCTAAACCATATCAGACAGATGTCTGTCCAGCCTCTATGTAGATATACTAGAAACGTTCTAAAGACCAGTTGCATGATGCCATTGTCAGTACGGTCCTTAAAACAGGACATTTAATAAGGCTAGCCCAGAAATGTGTGTATGTGTGTACACACACACACACACACATATATATACAGTACATAATATATGGGAAAAAGCAGCTAAAACAGTATGAATTTGATTTGCCTAATTAATACCAGAGTTTCCCTTAACATTGCTAAGGAATTCTCTCTCTACTGCATGGGCATTCACTAATCAGCTGGGACAAAGTCACTCTTTGAATTCTAAATGTAGACATGCTTGAAAAAAATGGTCTTTGCATGTTTGCTACTTACCGACACCAAATTGGATCCTTTTGCAGGATGATGGCATTACCAACCATGATCAAGAGGGCCTTTGCTCTTGTTATGGAGACATTAAATCTCTACACAGACAAAAACAACTTAGTTAGGAGTGTTCTGTCCCCGACATTTAATTCATAATCCCTCATTATCTGCTTGTTAATGTTTACAGTGTTTTCTGGCTCCATCTAGTGACCATAGCCATAACCGCAGTGTGATTGTGGGTTTTACTTTTACTTGTCATTTCCCTCCATTTGCAGTGCATTCTGTTAAGGTAGCAATGCACCCTGGTAGCCTTTTGCAAAGGATTATGGTTAGTTCAGCCCAATTTTCCCTCCAGTCCACCATTTTCCTTCTCCCTGCATTCAGGAAGCATCTCATTTCTCTTCTCCCCTTGTGACAGCATCGCTGCTATGTATTTATGTTTCCTGTATCCAATTCCTGCCTCATATTAGCCTGCTTAGTTAGCTTCACTGGTTAGCCATTAGTGCAGATGATGTATTATGTATATATGAATCCCTGATGAACCCAGTATTGATTGTCTGCATATATGTTTTTGTTTGTAGTTTCATCACGCCAATATACCATCACATTCAATAAAGCACAGATTGAACCTAGTCTCCTTTTTGGACCCCGTTATAGCGGTTTAGCTACGTGAAGTCTGCTTCATTTAGTGAGGACAGAACAAGGAGATTTAATAGGAGATCAATAAGGACATTTCCCTCATTTTCAATGAGGATGATGAGATTATGAAGGATGAATAATGATGGATGAATGATAATCAATGAATGATGATGATTATGAATGATGAATGAAGTATATGAACGATGAATGGATGATAGGGATAATTATTATTAATTGAGGCAGTTGCCATTTTATGCAATAAAATAATTTTCTAGGAAAGCAAAGGAAATTGCACACATTTGAATACATGTACTTTTTACTCCTGCATGATATTTACAAATCTTTAAGTAGGCAGCAACATGCAGGGGGGAGAAGAACATGCCCCAATAATCGTTTAGAACAGGTTTCTCAGAGTGAGACAGCTGTGCGTGATTATGTAGTGCCTAGTGTAGAGCAGACATAAGTGTGATTACTAACACTTCTCACACTAGCTGCTGTGATGAAAGCTGAAGAAGAGTGGTACAGCTGAGGTGACAGAGGCTTGCAATGAGAAAACTCAGCTCTGTTGTAGTGCTGATCCTCCTCACACTGACTGCTGTGATGAGGGCTAAAGTATCAGTCACAATCATCTATGCTCCAGACACTATCTACTCATACAGTTTTCAGGGAGATCAATGAGAGCAGGCTGTTACAAATCTTGCACTGAGAAATCTGCTCTAAGCTAATGTAGGTGTGTTTTGTTTTTTTTTGTTTTTTTTTTTTTACAAAAAACTGCACTTAGGGACAGAACTTTCCTTAAGACCGAAAACCTCTTGAATTTTCTTCATTACCCCAATTTGCTCCATTTATCTTTAACACCATGCTTCTCTGCCTAGTTGATACTGTCTTCGGTAGTGGATGTAAATTGCAGGTGTAGCAATGATTCGTACTCGAGGAGAGCTTCTGAGCTCCCCTTCCCGATGTTAGGACACAATTTCCTGTCCGAGTATGGGGGAGAGGAGCAGAAAGGCTCACTGGCTCATGAGACGATCATGGATACGGATCCTGCCATCATAACAAGCTCACTGATATAGTCACAGTAACTCATTCTGCAGACAACCATTTTACAGGGATACACAGAGGTTTTAAAAGACAAAAACAGTCAAACATTTTTAATCAAACCACACTACAAAAATTATTTTCAACCAGAAATACATGGAAAAATGATCCCAAAAAGTGGTTAATTTCATCTGGTATTAATGTAGTGAAACTTTTGATAAATAATGCAAGGGACAGACAATTGAGCAGACCCCCCATGTCAGAAGGTTCATGCAGATGAAGAAACATTAGTTACATGTTCAATTTTGGTCCATTTATACAAATCTTAGAAAATCAACCAAGAAGATGGGGTGGACACCTTCCTGTAATCTAGGGATGTCAAACTCAAAGACAGAGGGCCAAAATTAAAAGCTTGGACAGTGTCACAGGCCAACCTGATCTCTATTAAAAAAGGTCTACAATTGAGGTTGTTTCTCCTTATCAAATATAACCATTAACTTTTTCATATGAAACAAAGTGGTTGTCCCACAAACAAAGTAGATTTTAATTAATAAATCTTAGAATAAAATACTGGAATAATAATATGTAAGAGCAGTAAAAAGCATATGGCCCAATGTCCTAAATTAAATATGTAATAACAAAGGATAAAAAACCTTGAATAATACAGATTATAAAGTATTATGCAAACAAAAGTGCCCTCAAATACAGTGATACCCCCAGAGTGAATTCCTTCATAGTACCTTCCACACGCAAGGTATGATATTACTGTACCCCACCGCTCTAAATCCCCCCAACAAAGAATGGTTACCGCCATCACGGTATGATTCTCCAACTGTAATCCCTACACAGTCCTCCATACAGTATAATGGGCCCCATATAGTGCTCCATACAGTAAACTGTGCCCCATATTGTGCTCCATACAGTAAAATGGGCCCACATTGATGACTTGGGAATCCTAGTTAATGATAAACTTACCTGGAGCAGCCAGTGCCAGGCAAACAGGATCATGTGGTGTATTAAAAGAGGTCTGGATACACATGATGAGAGCATTATACTGCTCAGTACAAATCCCTGGTTAGACCCGCACATGGAGTACTGTATGGAGTTTTGGGCACTGATGTTCAGGAGGGATATAATGGAACTAGAGCGAGTACAAAGGAGGGCAACAAAATTAATAAAGGGGATGAGGGAACTACAATACCCAGAGAGATTAGCAAAATTAGGATTATTTAGTCTAGAAAAAAAAAAAAAAACGACTGAGGAGCGATCTAATAACCATGTATATAAGAGGACAATACAAATATCTCACCGAGGATCAGTTTATACTAAGGAAGGTGATGGTCACAAGGGGGCATTCTCTGCGTCTGGAGGAGAGAAGGTTTTTCCACCAACATAGAAGAGGATTCTTTACTGTTAGAGCAGTGAGAATCTGGAATTCCTTGCCTGAGGAGGTGTTGATAGCAAACTCTGTCGAGGAGTTAAAGAGAGGCCTGGATGTCTTCCTGGAGCATAGCAATATAGTATCGTACAGTTATTAGGTTCTTTAGAAGGATGTAGATCTGGGGAATTATACTGATGAAATATAGGCTGAACTGGATGGACAAGTGTCTTTTCGGCCTTGCTAACTATTAAAAAAAAAAAAAAAAAAAAAATACTCGCCTCTGCCCGTTCTCCTGCTCCTCTTGTCTCTTCAGATCCTCTGCGCAGCTTGGTACAGCGGGCGCATTGTAATAACGTCGTCGCGCCCACTGCGCTGAAACGTGTGTGTGTGTATATACACGCATATACATACATACACACACACACGTACGTACATACATACACACACAAACTATATATATATATATATATATATATATATATATATATATATATATATATATATATATATATATATATATATATAATGCGATTCCTCCTCCACCATTGCTTTCAACTGTATCGACATCTAGGAGGCAGATATAGTTGAAAGTGAGATGGCGGGTGGGGGGAATCGTAGGCCGAATATACTAGTGGGACCTGACTTGCATTGCGGGTCAGATTTGTCCCACAAGGCAGAGATTGACATGTGCTCTAATCCCCAAGCACGAGGAGGTACACAGGTTTCATGCAACAGCAGTCAGAGTCCAGTGATGAGTCCAGTTATTGACTGGACCAGAATATTTAGCTGTGCCATGCATAGTTATGCTTTACATTTCTTCCTACTTACCTTAGGATTTTTCAGAAATCCAAGACTAAATTTTTCATCAAAAATTACATAATCCATGCAACTCCGCACTGTAGATATAAGGATCACCTTCCGTTCCTGGCCCTGAAACTCTTCCACAGAGCCAATCTGTTAAAGGGACACAAAGTGTAAATGGTCAGCATTATATCAATTCTGCCATTTTTATTCATAACTAAAAAAGTATTTCCAGAATAGTGTAACAACCCCCCCCAAAAAACCGCACAATAAAATTATTAACTTGACCCCTTAGTAAAAGAGCCAATTTTGACTTTAATGTCCAAGCCTAATTATTCAAATCTGACATGCGTGTCACTTTGTGAGTGTGTGTAATAATCATTGGGGTATGTGGAAGCATTCTGGGTGAACAATTTTTCTTTATATAAGTAATTGGCAAACTTAGGCTAGTTTCACACTAGCGTATGGCAGAGCTGCGGAGGTATGCAGACTTCCTCCGTGAAGCTCCGCCCATGGTCGCACCTCCTCCGGGTCAGCTCTGCCTCCGTCAGCATGCGGCCTACGTACCCCATCTTTAGCATTAGGTACGCAGGTCGGGCCGATGTATGCGGATCACCTATAGGAGGGCTCCCACGATCAAAAATATATTAGCCCCCAGTCGTTTGAAGGAGAAGACCTCTAATCCTTTTTTGAATATTAAAAAAGCCAGCAATATTGGAGTATTTCGGTGTGGGAAATTGAACTGCTATTGTTGCAAAGGCATCACTCATAATGTGTCCACTTTCAGCTCTACCTCTACTAATGAATCCTTCCCATACGTGAGCGATTGTCCTGCGAGTCGGACTTTATTTGATACAGTGTAGCTGCAATAAGCAGTATATAGGGCGGACAACACAGACCTTAAGAAAGAGAATCAATGCACATCGCCATAATACTAAAAAAGGCTTTATGAAGCACGGCCTGTCCAGACACTGCGCTATTACACATGGACGGCATTTCTCGGGTTTGCGGTTTCTATCTATTGACCGGATTACTCCTAATACACCTAACAGATTGCAGGCTCTGTGTAGGAGAGAAATTTATTGGATTTATAGGATGAATACTATAAATCCGAATGGCCTCAATGAGGTGTGTGATATCTTCGAGTAAAACTTCCTCTCATATGTATTCATCCGGCATTTTTTTTTTTTCTCACCTGGGATCCACTGATAATTTTTAATGATCCCAATAGCTCAGACATCTGGTGTTGAAGGGTTCGGCTGACATCTCTCCGCTTCTTTGGAAAGGTCTCCCTGGCCTCTGACGTCAGTACTGACCGTGGGAACTGGAAAACCCTTTGGGTTACTCAGAGTCATGGTTTCTGGCGCTCCCCGTGTATAATGTTTACTTTCCATTTTAACATACGTCTCCTTTATCAGTCAAATACAGCAGAATGCATATAGCACTACTAGTTAAAGTGGATGATCTTGGTTCATATACATACACTCAGTCCCACAACCTTATTGGTTTGATCCTGGTGTGGGGAGTCTTTTATGTTTCATTTTTAAATACTTATTTTTTATTTCTTTTTTAATTAGTCCAACTTGTGATCTATGGGATGTAAGTTATTGTGTCTTAAAACTCCAGGTGGATTTACAGTTGTGGCCAAAAGTATTGACACCCCTGCAATTCTGCCAGATAATACTCAGTTTCTTCCTGAAAATGATTGCAAACACAAATTCTTTGGTATTATCTTCATTTAATTTGTCTTAAATGAAAAAACACAAAAAAAAGAATGAAGCAAAAAGCAAAACATTGATCATTTCACACAAAACTACAAAAATGGGCCAGACAAAAGTATTGGCACCCTCAGCCTAATACTTGGTTGCACAACCTTTAGCCAAAATAACTGCGACCAACCGCTTCCGGTAACCATCAATGAGTTTCTTACAATGCTCTGCTGGAATTTTAGACCATTCTTCTTTGGCAAACTGCTCCAGGTCCCTGATATTTGAAGGGTGCCTTCTCCAAACTGCCATTTTTAGATCTCTCCACAGGTGTTCAATGGGATTCAGGTCTGGACTCATTGCTGGCAACCTTAGAAGTCTCCAGTGCTTTCTCTCAAACCATTCCATTTTCTAGTGCTTTTTGAAGAGTGTTTTGGGTCATTGTCCTGCTGGAAGACCCATGACCTCTGAGGGAGACCCGGCTTTCTCACACTGGGCCCTACATTATGCTGCAAAATTTGTTGGTAGTCTTCTGACTTCATAATGCCATGCACACGGTCAAGCAGTCCAGTGCCAGAGGCAGCAAAGCAACCCCAAAACATCAGGGAACCTCCGCCATGTTTGACTGTAGGGACTGTTTTTTTTCTTTGAAAGCCTCTTTTTTTCTCCTGTAAACTCTATGTTGATGCCTTTTCCCAAAAAGCTCTACTTTTGTCTCATCTGACCAGAGAACATTCTTCCAAAACGTTTTAGGCTTTTTCAGGTAAGTTTTGGCAAACTACAGCCTGGCTTTTTTATGTCTCGGGGTAAGAAGTGGGGTCTTCCTGGGTCTCCTACCATACAGTCCCTTTTCATTCAGATGCCGACGGATAGTACGGGTTGACACTGTTGTACCCTTGGACTGCAGGGCAGCTTGAACTTGTTTGGATGTTAGTCGAGGTTCTTTATCCAACATCCGCACAATTTTGTGTTGAAATCTCTTGTCAATTTTTCTTTTCCATCCACATCTAGGGAGGTTAGCCACAGTGACATGGGCTTTAAACTTCTTGATAACACTGCGCACGGTAGACACAGGAACATTCAGGTCTTTGGAGATGGACTTGTAGCCTTGAGATTGCTCATGCTTCCTCACAATTTGGTTTCTCAATTCCTCAGACCGTTCTTTGGTCTTCTTTCTTTTCTCCATGCTCAATGTGGTACACACAAGGACACAGGACAGAGGTTGAGTCAACTTTAATCCATGTCAACTGGCTGCAAGTGTGATTTAGTTTTTGCCAACACCTGTTAGGTGCCACAGGTAAGTTACAGGAGCTGTTAATTACACAAATTAGAGAAGCATCACATGATTTTTCGAACCGTGCCAATACTTTTGTCCACTCTCTTTTTTATGTTTGGTGTGGAATTATATCCAATTTGGCTTTAGGACAATTCTTTTTGTGTTTTTTCATTTAAGACAAATTAAATGAAGATAATAATACCAAAGAATTTGTGTTTGCAATCATTTTCAGGAAGAAACTGAGTATTATCTGACAGAATTGCAGGGGTGTCAATACTTTTGGCCATGACTGTACCTACAATGACAGACACCATAGAAACTGAGGCAGGATGGTGTACAAAGTGACTTCATCTGTGTTATTACAGTGAATGATGCCATCTGAATCCTGTTTTTTAGGGGAAATTTAGATAGAAACCCTGAGGCAAGTGATCAGTGCAGAGCACAGATTAAATGCAAGCTGAGCCTTAAGCCCCTGTTACACATAGCGATATCGCTAACAATATCGCTGTAAAGTCACCGATTTTGTGATGCAGCAGCGATATTGCTAGCGATATCGCTACATGTGATACTTGCCTCCGACCGGCTCCCCCACTGATTATCACTGGTCGCGCGAGAAGGTCCTGGATCATTTCTTGTCGGGCGCTTCCTGCTGGGCTTCCTGTGGCGCCGACGAGCGACATGGGCGGGAGGACGTCAGGATCGCCACGTCTGACAGGTAAGTAGCGACCCCCGACCCCAGCGATGTCGCTGGTGAGATCTGCCTGTGTGGCAGCTCACTAGCGACCACTTAGCGATGCACCAGCAATCCAAATCGTTGTCGGGATCGCTGGTGCATCGCTAAGTGTAACGGTACCCTAAGGTTTCATTCAGGAGCCCATTTTTTTTTTCACGGTCGAAAAAAATGGTCCTAGTTTCATAAGCGTTTTTTGATCCAAGCATAATTAGATTTTCATCAGAGTTTTTGTTCTTTGGTTTGTTTTTTTGTTTTTGTTTTTAACTTTTGCACACAAGATGGTGATGCAAAAAAACCTTTTGTAAAATATCTAATGAGAAACGTACCTTAACTTTTTGTTTGCCAATAGAGCCAAACGTGGGCTTGTTTTTTTTGTGATAATAATAATAATAATAATAATAATAATAATAATAATAATAATAATAATAATAATAATAATAATAATAATAAATAATCTTTATATAGCGGCAACATATGCCGCAGCGCTTTACAGTTTAACAGTTCCAAACATAAGTCATAAGTAACAACGTTAACAATACAATAATTAAAGCAAAATAAGATGACCCTGCTCGTGAGAGCTTACAATCTACAATGAGGTGGGGGAGATACAAAGTACAGGTGTGTATTTACATTGATGTATTTACAGTGATGGTCCAGCCATCTTGAGGGAGTGAGGGATGGATGGAGATAGTGAATGGGCTACACAAGCACACTTACACATAGAATGACTGTGATTAGTGAACGTGATGGGCCGCTCTGAACAAGTGTGTTTTGAGGGAGCGCCTGAAACTATGCAAATTGTGGATAGTCCTAATTTCTTGGGGTAGAGCATTCCAGAGGATTGGCGCAGCGAGGGAGAAGACTTGGGAGTCGAGAGTGGGAGGTACAGATTAGTGCAGATGTTAGTCGAAAGTCGTTTGCAGAGCGCAGCGGTCGGTTAGGCCGATAGACAGAAATGAGGGAGGAGATGTAGGGGGGTGCTGCACTGTGGAGAGCTTTGTGGGTTAGAACAAGTACTTTGAATTGGATCCTATAATGAATGGGCAGCCAATGTAAGGACTGGCAAAGAGCGGACATGTCCGAGTACTGATTAGCCAGATAGATAACCCTGGCTGCTGCATTATGTATGGACTGGAGAGGGGATAGTCGAGTAACAGGGAGGCCAATTAATAGAGCGTTGCAGTTAGCCAGGCGGGAGTGGATCAATGCTACAGTGAGGGGTTTTGTTGTTTCCATGGTGAGAAAAGGGCGGATTCTAGAGATATTCTTTAGGTGTCAGTGGCAAGAGCGGGCAAGAGATTGTATATGGGATGTGAAGGAGAGATTCGGGTCAAACATAACACCCAGTCAGCGCTCCTGCTGCCGGGGTGTTATTATGGTGCCACCCACGTAGAGGGAAATGTCAGATTTAGGGAGGTTAGTAGACGGCGGGAGCAGAAGTAGTTCAGTTTTGGAGAGGTTGAGTTTCAGATAGAGAGCGGACATGATATTGGAGACTGGACAGACAGTCACTGGCGTTCTTTAGTACAGTGGGGGTAAGGTAGGGGAATGACGTATATAGTTGTGTCATCAGCATAAAGATGGTACTGAAAGCCAAATCTGCTGATGGTCTGTCCAATTGGGGTCGTGTAGAGAGAGAAGAGAAGGGGGCCCAAGGACTGAGCCCTGAGGTACCCCAAAAGTGAGAGGAAGCGGAGATGACGTGGAGCCAGAGAACAAAACACTGAAGGAGCGGTCAGAAAGATAGGAAGAGAACCAGGAGAGAGCAGTGTCCTTAATGCCTAGTGACTGGAGCCTAGAGAATAGAAGATGGTGGTCAACAGTGTCGAAAGCTGCAGATAGGTGAAGGTCAAGAAGAATGAGCAGAGAGTGGTCACCGTTACGTTTTGCTGTCAGAAGGTCATTGGTCACTTTGATGAGTGCAGTTTCAGTTGAATGTAGGGGGCGGAAGCCGGACTGTGTAGGATCTAGGAGGGAGTAAGTGGAGAGGTAACGGGTAAGGCGGGAGTAAACTAGGAGCTCCAAAAGTTTAGAGATGAAGGGGAGATTGGAGACTGGTCTGTAGTTTGTGCAGGATGGGTCGAGAGCAGGTTTCTTTAGTAATGGAGTAACAATGGCTTGTTTGAAGGAGGATGGGAAAATGCCCGAGGAGAGGGAGAAATTAAAGATTGTAGTAAGGCGAGTTGTGACGACTAAAGAGAGAGACTGGAGGAGAAGTGAGGGAATGGGGTCAGTAGTGCATGTGGTCGGACGAGAGGAAGAGAGGAGTCTGGAGACTTCGTCTTCTGTGATGGGATCAAATGTGGAAAGTGAGCCAGGGGAAATGCAGGAATGGATGGGAGTCACAGCACTTGGTGGTTGGGAGCCGATTTCCTTACAGATATTATCTATTTTTTCTGTAAAGTGGGAGGCCAGGTCATCAGCAAAATGTCTGTGATAGGGGCTTGTGCTTTTGGCCTGAGGAGGGAGTGAAAAGTGTCAAAAAGTTTCTTGGGGTTGTTGGCTAGTAAGGAGATCAGGGTGGTGAAGTAGGTCTGTTTGGCGAGGTGAAGGGCAGTGTTATATGTTCTTAACATAAATTTGAAGTGGATGAAGTCTTCTGGTGTGCGGGTTTTTCTCCATAGGCGTTCAGCACTCCTAGAGCATCGCTGGAGAAGTTGAGTTCGCGATGTGAGCCAGGGCTGTTTTACTCTGTGCTTGGAGGTTCTGAGGGTGAGTGGAGCTACTTGGTCAAGGGTGCTTCTAAGCGTGTCGTTGTAGTGATGAATGGCCAGATCAGGACAGGAAAAAGAGGAGATTGGGGACAGTGATGAGTGTAGGGAGTCTGAAAGTGTCTGATGGCTAATGGCTTGTAGATTTCTGCCTGTGTGGTAGCTAGGAGTGAGCTGGGGTGGGCGAGGATTTGTGAGCGAAGGAGAGAATGTTGTGGTCAGAGTGGAAGCGGTGAGTTATTTACGTGGGAGACTGAACAGAGCCGAAGACCAGATCAAGGGTGTTACCGTCCTTGTGTGTCTCAGAGGTTGAAAGCTGCGAGAGGCCTAGAGAGGTGGTTAGTGATAGAAGCTGGGATGCAGATGTGGAAGTAGGGCTGTTAATGGGGATTTTGAAGTCTCCCAGGATAAGAGTTGGTAGTTCTGAGGACATGAAGTGTGGCAGCCAGGCTGAAAAGTGGTCAAGGAAGTGGGTGGGTGAGCCTGGGGGCCGGTATATGACCGCTACTCTGAGGGAGAGGGGATGAAAGAGCCCAATGGTATGGACCTCAAAAGAAGGGAATGAGAGTGATGGAACTTGGGGGGGGGGGGGGGGGATGACCTGGAAAGTGCATTGTGGGAACAGGAGTATGCCGACTCCACCACCATGTCTGTTTGTGGGTCTCGGGAAGTGAGAGAATTGTAAGCCACCATATTAAATGGCAGCAGGAGAGACAGTGTCAGAATCCTGAATCCAGGTTTCAGTGAGGGCCAACAGATTAAGAGAGTTGTTCAGAAAGTAGTTGTGCAGGAAGGGAAGCTTGTTACATACAGACCGTGGATTCCAGAGGACACAATTAAAAGATGGAGATGAGGGAGTGCAAGTAATATTAATAAGATTATTAAGGTTTCGATATGAGGTAGGGTAGGGGTTGAGGTTGGGGGATGGTGGACCAGAGTTGGGGGAGATGTCCCCTGAAATCAGTAGGAGTAGGAAGATAAAGAGCAAATAGTTGTTGGAATTGTAAGTAGTTTTTTTCTGCGATGTGTTTGGGCAAGATGGGCTGAGGTTTCTCAGGAAGGTGAGGAGTGCATGGGAGCTGTACATGGGAGAGGGAAGTATAGAGGGGCTGATGTGTATGAGTCGTGATGGAGAAGGGATGGGGCGGTGAATGTGGATGGCAAGGGAGCACAGGAGGATGCAAATAAAGCACATGGCTAAAAGGGAATGCAAAGTGTGGGTTACCCGATTCCTGCCATGTATAACTGCCATGTATAACTGCCATGTATAACTGCCGTTTTCTTGATGCTTAGCTTCTGTGATGCTTTGCTTATGGGATCCTTGCGTGCTGCACACCACACTGCGTGCTTCCCCTTAGGAACTACTACGTATATAGGCCACACTACAGGGTCAGGAGAGAGGGATTGTGGGAGCTGGTTTGGGATAATTTGGCAGATAATTTGGCAGCTGGGGCCAGCACACCAGGGGGTAGTTAGATGATCAAAGGCAGGAGATGAGGCTGCATCTATTTGCTATAGCATCTTCCACCTGATAAGATCTAGAGAGGCCCCAGTCACGGATATAAATCAGTAAGTATTAAATACTGTACAGTGCAACCAATGAATTATACCAAAGCTTTAGCAGGCACATTAAAATATGTCACAAAAATGGTAAAGCAGCAAAAGACAGACAGCAAGCAGAAGTATGGACTTGTACCATTTGGATATATTGCAGCAGAAATGACAGCCAGCAGAGGTGGGGAGTTGAACCATTCAGGCTGCTTGCTATAACAGTCAATATACAATATGACGTTTTCAGCACTACAAATTTATTTAATTTTTTTTTTTTAAACATATGACTTTGTGATTACATTTTTTCCATCTGTTTTGCACATCAGTATGATGAAAAGCTACATTTTTGGTGCTTTTTTAGGATGATTAATGTAGAGGAGTAGTATTGTGACAGTCTGTAGTTCCGTATCAATTAAGCTTTTTTTTTTTTTTTTTTTTTTTACACTTTGTTCTACTAGTATTTTTCACTTTGATTGCTAATCTCATACACTGCAATACTTCTGTACTACAATGAATGAGACCTGACAGTTTTACACAGACATGCCCTGTTAGACACTGCTAATAGCAGGCCTAAGATGTCATTGTGCCCCATGCGTTGCAATGGCAACTATTGGGACTTGTAACTGCAACTGTGGTGTTCCGATAGGGACCCCGTTTTAAACCTGTTAACCATCTAGAAAAGTCCTCAACTGGGGTTAACACTGATCATGAGCAATGCATTTTCACCCAACTTACTTAATCCTCAGTGCCATAAAGAAAAAAAAAAAAAAAAAAAAAAAAGCAGCACTGAGAATTAAGGTCTATCGTTAAGGCATTTGTGCAAAGGAGGATATGATCTGCGACTTGACGCTTGCTTCCTATTAATTACTTGTATGTCCAAAGGCGGGGTCAGTGAAGCTGGTGCTGATTGGGTGTAGTTAAAGTTTCTATCAAATAATGGTCTACCAATGTAACGGGCCAAAAATCACATTTTACATTTATACCACATCAACATGTGTGGTCATATATTGCATTTGGTTTGTGTAAATATAGATGTGCATATACAATCCTACCTTAAGATCTTTAATACCGGTTACAGCTTGGAATTCTTTACTAACAGCTTTCCGAATTTTTTCTACCTGAAGAATAAGAATGACATAATTTACAAGGAATATGGATGAACTTCTTTTGGAAAAAAGGAACTGCACACCACATTGGGTATATGGAGATGCTCAATTAGAAATTATTCACAATAGAACCAGATTCATAGATTACACAGCAGTCAATATAGAAAATACAGAACTTTTTGGGTAAATATCCTTGAATAGCCATCTCTGCAGTGTGAAATTGTGACGCAGAGTCACTACTCACACATAAGCCATAAGACAGTAGTCAGGTCAGAGGTCAGATACCAGGAGGGTTTGTGGTACAGAGGGGCAAGACAAAGACATGGTCAGGCAGCAGTCCAGGGTCAAATGCTAGGAGGGCACGTTAAGACAAGGGAGTAATAAGATAAATGAATAGTCAGTGGCCATGTCTGGGGTCAGGTACCTGAAGTCAGAATGTCAGGAACAGAAGGGATAATCCACACAAATAGTCACGACAATTCCTAGGTCTGGCAACAAAATCAGAGAATAAGGCTGGAGTCACACTGCAGTCTTTTTCGTGCGATAATTGCATCGCACTGCACGGACTGGCCGGCGCCTCTCCTGACCTGAGCATGACAGCATAATGGATTACTATGCAGCTGTCAAGCTCAGGTCAGGAGAGGTGCCGGCCAGGGCAAGTTTTACGATGCAATTCTCACAGGAGAAATACGGCAGTGTGACTCCAGCCTAAGACTCAATCAGGCACAGAGCTAAATCACACTCCAGACTACAGTAAGTGAAGATACAGGTGACACTGGATTGCTCACAGCTAGCCAGCTAAACAGCTAGCGAAAACCAAGGATGGAAGGCACCTGCGGAAAACCTGCAAGCTAAGCCAGATTGACCCACAGGGCTGTCCATCAAAATGTTGACAGTCCAACACACGCCCAGCATCAGATTGGACGATTGGACTGTCACTCACAACTGACAGTCCAGCACACTCCAGATCCCATAGGGCAGCTGAGCCATCACTCACAGTATCCCTGGGGTGCAGTAAAGATGAAACCTTGACAGAAAATTAGAATGATTCAGGATTTGGGGTGGGCTTTCCCAGAGCAAAGAGGCAAATAAAGTATTGTGTAAAGTGAGTGGTGTGTCACAATACTTGGTCCTGGTTTGCCTCCTTGCTCTGGGAAAGCCCACCCCAAATCCTGAAACATTCTAAGGGCTCGCTCACAGTGGCGTATAATACAGAGGAGTGCAATGCGAGAAAATCTTGCATTGCACTCCTACCAGTGTTATTCAATGAGGCAGAACACATCTGCAATTCTTTTTCTCATGCCGATTCAGCACAGAAAATAAACAAACCATCACCTGTGATGCCATTCTCGCATGCGACTGGATCGGATCACAGTAGCATAACACTCGGCTCACACTCGTAGCAGAGTTTGAGCAAAGTGTCATTGGCATCTCGCATCGGATGCTATACACACCAATGTGACCTCAGCCTAATTTCAAGAGCATTTCCCACTGCGGACATGTCCGATGAAGGATATTTACCCGAAAAGCTACGTTTTCCTTCATACTGACTGCAGTGTAATCTATGGATATGAGCTATTCTGAATAAATCCTAGTTAAGCATCTCCACATACCTCATTGTGCGCAATTATTTTCTTACATTCACTACGAATCTGGAGTTCATTGGTTGGCTTCAAAAGTAATTTGCACGCTATCCAATTTCATATAGTCTATGAAGGGTATGCCACATACCCTATTTGAGAGGTGTGACTGCTCATGCCTGAAGACCGGGTAAGAGTCTCCTAAAAGGTTACACAGAATGTGCGGATACAGACGTTCCACCTGAATAGCCTCTGTACAGTCAAGTTCTGCAGCCGACCTGACTTGCTGGCACATATTCATCAAAATGTTGATGCCTGTATTTTTGCTATGTGATCTTCATATGTCAAATATATTCCACATTCTATAAATAAGTGTTTAGCACTTCTTTATTGGACGGTTATAATAGAGGTCTTTAGGACAGTTTCTAGCAATCTGAAGATACCAGCTTTAAATATAAAGAATAGGCGAGTAATGTCCTTAGTGAGAAAACGGAGATACTCTTCTAGAATATAATACGTACATTTAGAATTATGTAAATTGTACCTGCTTTCTGTAAGGAGTAATGATGCCAATTTCTGTGGGGGAGAGCTTGGCTACACCTTTTTTTCCTTGTGTCTCTAGTAAATCCTGGAGATAAGACATCAGCACCTGTATCTCAAATACATTGAAGAAAGACGGGCTGTTCCCTTCTCGTTCATCTTTTCCCATCACATGATGGAATATGATTGGAAAGTTCTGTAAAAATGAATATTGCACAAAACAATAAGCAATGTTGCTATATTATAACATTTTCTCTGATTTGACAAAGTAGACTATTGTAAACCCAACTTGCCCACTGTCCCAATCTCCTGGGTGACATTTGGAAAATAAAAAAGGAGACCTCGTGCAGGAACATGGTCTGATCATACTACAGCTCCTGGCCGGAGGGAAGTATACAGACATTTCTTTCTTTGAAGCATTGAAGTAAAACTGTTTAAAATCCGTCAGTGACATGTTTTACATCACAAAAATAAATCAATTGCGATCCCATGCTGTAATATCTGTATACTCTCTAACTTCTCCCCTGCACAGGAGCTGGGGTAGGATCAGACCATGTTCCTGCACAGACACAGCCATTACACAGTACACAACAGGGGCATATTTATAAGATTATCTCAGCGCAGGAACATTTTATTTAAAAACATCCAATTGTGGAAATAATTATTATTCCAAGATCTATTGATTAAAATTAACTTTTGTTTGTGGGAAAAAAAAAAACCCTTTAAGCAAGGCACTCCTCGGACCATGTTAAATGACCGCTTTAGGGATTCTCTTTCAGGAGGACAACATCAATATAAACCAGTATATGGCGCACAACTATCCATAATTAGCATAGATCAGATGGTGGGAAATGTGGATCTGATGCTTTGAGTTATTTCGTAGAATCTATCACAGTGTAAAAAATTTCTCTCTAGTAAAAGCTTCGAAAATCTTTTTTATTAAAAAGAAAAAAAAAAGTCAGGCTTACCTTTTTCGGTAGCTTCTCCCAGTGGCAGTATGCATGTGTGACCATTTCATCAGCCCTGACTTGCAGCTCATTATCATAGAAAAGTTCATTAGGGACAGAGAGAATGTCAGGATGAGACCTAGTTAAAATGGAATTTGTCATTACCAAGAAGATACATAGGCAAAAACTAAAAACATGAAAAAAGTAAATACTAACCACTTGTTGGCCTATATTTTTTTTTTTAATCAATTTACAAGAAAACAAAGTGAATCCAATTTTTTAGTTGAACCAGCTTGTCAGACATCTTCAAAACAACCACCACTAAGTCCCCAACCCGTGACGGACTTATGGCTGTATCCTCATCCTGCTGCACGCTACAGTCTTGATGTTAAGAGCGATGTTCCATTTTACAGACAAAGATGATCCACATATAAAAAGTAAGGTAAAATTCTTGTTTACGGTTAAAGAGGATTTCCTACAAACAAATACAGTTGTGGCCAAAAGTATTGACACCCCTGCAATTTTGTCAGATAATACGCAGTTTCTTCCTGAAAATGATTGCAAACACAAATTCTTTGGTATCATCTTCATTTAATTTGTCTTAAATGAAAAAACATGAGAATGAAGCAAAAAGCAAAACATTGATCATTTCACACAAAACTACAAAAATGGGCCAGACAAAAGTATTGGCACCCTCAGCCTAATACTTGGTTGCACAACCTTTAGCCAAAATAACTGCGACCAACCGCTTCCGGTAACCATCAATGAGTTTCTTACAATTCTCTGCTGGAATTTTAGACCATTCTTCTTTGGCAAACTGCTCCAGGTCCCTGATATTAGAAAGGTGCCTTTTCCAAACTGCCATTTTTACATCTCTCCACAGGTCAACTATGGGATTCAGGTCTGGACTCATTGCTGGCCACCTTAGAAGTCTCCAGTGCTTTCTCTCAAACCATTTTCTAGTGCTTTTTGAAGTGTTTTGGGTCATTTTCCTGCTGGAAGACCTATGACCTCTGAGGGTGACCCAGCTTTCTCACACTGGGCCCTACATTATGCTGCAAAATTTGTTAGTAGTCTTCAGACTTCATAATGCCATGCACACGGTCAAGCAGTCCAGTGCCAGAGGCAGCAAAGCAACCCCAAAACATCAGGGAACCTCCGCCATGTTTGACTGTAGGGACCGTGTTTTTTTCTCCTGTAAACTCTATGTTGATGCCTTTGCCCAAAAAGCTCTACTTTTGTCTCATCTGACCAGAGAACATTCTTCCAAATCGTTTTAGGCTTTTTCCAGGTAAGTTTTGGCAAACTCCAGCCTGGCTTTTTTAATGTCTCGGGGTAAGAAGTGGGGTCTTCCTGGGTCTCCTACCATACAGTCCCTTTTCATTGAGACGCCGACAGATAGTACGGGTTGACACTGTTGTACCCTCGGACTGCAGGGCAGCTTGAACTTGTTTGGATGTCAGTCAAGGTTCTTTATCCAACATCCGCACAATGTTGTGTTGAAATCTCTTGTCAATTTTTCTTTTCCGTCCAAATCTAGGGAGGTTAGCCACAGTGCCATGGGCCTTAAACTTCTTGATGACACTGCACATGGTAGACACAGGAACATTCAGGTCTTTGGAGATGGACTTGTAGCCTTGAGATTGCTCATGCTTCCTCACAATTTGGTTTCTCAAGTTCTCAGACAGTTCTTTGGTCTTCTTTCTTTTCTCCATGCTCAATGTGGTACACACAAGGACACAGGACAGAGGTTGAGTCAACTTTAATCCATGTCAACTGGCTGCAAGTGTAATTTAGTTATTGTCAACACCCGTTAGGTGCCACAGGTAAGTTACAGGTGCTGTTAATTACACAAATTAGAGAAGCATCACATGATTTTTCGAACAGTGCCAATACTTTTGTCCACCCTCTTTTTTATATTTGGTGTGGAATTATATCCAATTTGGCTTTAGGACAATTCTTTTTGTGTTTTTTCATTTAAGACAAATTAAATGAAGATAATAACAAAGAATTTGTGTTTGCAATCATTTTCAGGAAGAAACTGATTATCTGACAAAATTGCAGGGGTGGCAATACTTTTGGCCACAACTGTATATACAGAACAGTGTATTAAAACAATAGATCTTGGAATAAAAATAGGTCTCATAATTGGATGTGTTACAAATAACACAGATAATCTTATAAATGTGCCCCTGCTGTGTACTGTGTAATGGCTGTGTCTGACCGTGCAGGGACATGGTCTGATCATATCACAGCTCCTGGGCAGGGGACGACGCAAAAAGTATATCCAATTGTATAACTTATTACTCCAAGAGCTATTGATTAAAGTATAGTTAGTTGGAGACAACCACTTTAAGCTCCCACATTGAGTTTTGGTGAATTTTTGATGTGAAAAAAATGCAGTGTTCAACAGTTCCAGGAAAGTTGATGGGATACATAAAGATCACGCCCTCTGCGTTTTTTTTTTTAGTTACGTTGAGTAAAGGAACTGCAGTAAAGTTTTAAAAATTCATAACATGTCAAAACTCAGAGTACCCCCAAGAGAAATTACGTACAAATTTTCCCCATAGAAATACATTAGATGTAAGATGCACATGACTAAAAACTGCATCAATAAAGCTGGCAAAGCCAAAATGACAGAAAGTATCAATAACAAAGAAGCTTAATGGGGTTTTCTAGGAATAGAAAAAAAAAAAAAAGCTAAAAGAAATATCAGTATAAATTCCTACATTTATTTAAAACAAAATTACTAATAGTTTTGTTTAGAGAGAGTAGTGATGAGCAAGGTTGCTCGGATAAGGTGTTATCCGAACATGCTTGAGTGCGAAAAGTTATTTTCGAGTTGCCGTTTTGGCATGTCTCACAGCTGTTAGGCAATCCTTTCATGTGTTGCGGCTGTACTGTCCGCACTCTAGCATGTCGGATAACACCTTATCCGAGTACGCTCGCTCATCACTATTAGGAAGGTAATCACTATAGAATTAAAATGGCCGCCGCCTTGTTTCATTGAGAGAAGCCTGTCCTAGAATGTTCAGACAGATGCCTGTGAACATGTGCAGTAGGAAGTTCCATCATCCTTCACAAGTGTAGGGAGATGGGCTCCACTAATACTACTGGAGATACCAGAGGGGCCGAGGTAGGAAGAGGCCACTCAGACTTCTGTATGCCCCGACATTCTGAATAATATCAGTATCTCCAGGTTACAGCAGCAGAGCTTCCTGCGGCACATGCTCACTGGCATCTGTCCGAACAGGTTTCTGCAACAAAGTGACATCCACTTTAATTCTATAATCCCAAATGGATTGGGATTTACATTAAATTAGTAAATAGCAATTCAATGCATTTAGGAATTAGACCAAATAAGCCGTGTCAAAAACAAGATAAAAAGACTGATGTAAAAAAAATTTAAGTAACCCAACTCTGTCCTTCTCCTGGACCTGTCTTCTGCCTTCGACACCATGGACCATTCCCTCCTGTGACAGATTCTCTCATCTCTTGAAATCACAGACTTGGCCCCATCCTGGATTTCATCATACCTAACAGACCGAACATTTAGTGTCTCCCTCTCACACAACACCTCCTCTACTCGCCCCCTGTCAGTGTTCCTCAAGGCTCAGTTCTAGGGCCCCTACTCTTCTCCATCTACACCTTTGGCCTGGGACAGCTCATAGAATCCCACGGTTTGCTGTACGCCGATGACACGCAGATCTACCTATCTGGACCGGACCTCACCTCCTTACTGACTAAAATATCACAATGTCTGTCTGCTATCTCAGCCTTCTTTTCTGCTCGCTCTCTCAAACTGAACATGGACAAAACAGAATTCATCTTTCCCCCCATCTCACTGTACCCCTCCACCAGACCTATCCATCAATGTCAGTGCCTTGGGGTGATCCTCGACTCTGCCCTCTCTTTCAAACCACATATCCAAGCCCTTGCCTCCTCCTGCCGCCTCAAACTCAAATATTTCCCGGATCCACGCATTCCTCAACCATGAAACCACAAAAACACTAGTGCACGCCCTTATCTCCCACTGCAACCTCCTACTCTCTGGCCTCCCCTCTAGCACTCTGGCACCACTCCACTCCATCCTACACTCTGCTGCTTGACTAACCCACCTGTCTCCCCGGTAATCCTCAGCCTCCCCTGGCTTCCTATTGCCCAGAGGCTCTAGTTCAAAACCCTAACCATGCAAAACACAAGCCGTGGAGACACCATCACATGTTTCGGGGTATTGCCCCTCAGTGTGGAGTAGGTAACTGGCTAGTAGGAGCAATGCCAGTTTCCTACTCCACACTGATGAGGGGCAATACCCCAAAACAGCTGTCTGTGGATGGATACCATGTTTTGGCATAGGTGGTTTCCTTCATTGGAGACTGCCCTTCCCGTGGTTGTTCCTTCCCGGGGAAAGACCTGGCTAGTCATTGCTTGCGTTGAGAAACATGTGATGGTGTCTCCGCGGCTTGTGTTTTGCATGTTTTTGCATATTTCCCATAAGAGATGGGGGCATTGCTCTAGAATCACTGCGCTGAGAAACGTGATGGTGTCTCTGCAGTGTTGGATGTTGATCTCCATGAGTTCATTCATCCTCATTTTGCAAAACCCTAACCATGACTGACGTACAAAGCTATCCACAACCTGTCTCCTCCATAGAACAGAAAAAAATGCATGAAAAAACAGAATGCCTCACCGTGTCGATGTGCTTGGTAGCCTTGAACTTGCCGGCAACGATACAAAAAATTCCGTCTGATCGGATCACAATGAGAAGAAAAAAAAAAAAAAAAAAAAAGGTTGTCGGATCACACAGCTGAGTAGTAAAAAACAATTCTTTATTTCACACAATCATAAAAATGTGTAGATATATCCACAAATTGATAAAAACAGTCACATTCTTACGCATTTCTGGCTATCAGCCCTTAGTCAGATTATGACTAAGGGCTGATAGCCAGAAACGTGTAAGAATGTGACTCTGTTTTTATCTATTTGTGGATATATCTACATGTTTTTATGATGGTGTGAAATAAAGAAGAATTGCTTTTTACTACTCAGCTGTGTGATCCGACAGACAACCCTTTTTTTTGTCTCCTCCATACATCTGTGACATGGTCTCACGGTACCTACCCGCAAGCAACCTTCGATCCTCTCAAGATCTCCTTCTCTACTCCCCCTTATCTCTTCTTCCCACAACCGCATACAAGACTTCCCCCATACTCTGGAACTCTCTGCCGCAACACATCAGACTCACCAACAATGGAAACCTTCAAGAAGAACCTGAAGACCCACCTGTTCCAACAAGCCTACAACCTGCAATGATCCTCAGTCTACTGAACCACCGCACAACCAGCTAGACTCTCCTAGTGTATCCTCACCCATCCCTGTAGACTGATCCCTCGCAGGCGGGGTTCTCTCTCCTTCTGTACGTGTGTCCCTTGTCTTACACATGTTTATTGTATTTGCCTATATTTCCCCTTTTCATATGTAAAGCGCCATGGAATAAATGGCGCTATATAAATGAATAATAATAATAATAATAATAATAATAATAATAATAATAAGGCTTTTTCACAAGTCCCACTGTTGTTGCTTATTTTTGTAAGAGAGGTGGACTGTACCGTCACAATCCCGACCCTGAAGTAACCAATCATGTTGTAATGAATGTGAATAAGGTTTTTATATACAATCATGGCCGAAAGTGGTTTCAGAAAATGAAGTATTTCTCAGAGAATTACTACAATTACATGTTTTGTTATACACGTTTAGTTTTCATTTTGTGTATTGGAGCAACGCAAAAAAGAAAATTGCAAACTTGACAATTTCACACAAAAACCCCAAAAAGGGCTGGACAAAATAGTTGACAGGTGCTGTCAAGGTGCTGCAGAAGCTTGTTGATGGTTATGGGAAGCGATTATTTTTTTCATAGGGTGTGCAACCAAATATGAAGTTGAGGGTGCCTCAACTTCATATTTGGTTGCACACCCTATGAAAAAAATAATCGCTTCCCATAACCATCAACAAGCTTCTTACAACTCTCAACTGGAATATTGGACCACTCTTTTCCAAACTGCACCAAGCCTTCTTCCAACAGCAATTTTAAGATCTCTTCACAGGTGTTCAATGGGATTTATATCTAGACTCATTGCTGGCCAATTCAGAACACTCCAGGGTTTTGTTTCCATCAATTTCTGGGTGCTTCTTGAAATACATTTGGGGTCATTGGTCTGCTGACAGACCGATGACCTAGAATGGAAACCCAGCTTTCTGACAATGAGCACTATATTGCAACCCAAAATCCGTTGGTAATCTTCAGATTTCAGTGCTGCAGAATACGTTGGCGCTATAAAAATAAAACCTTATTATGATGTCTTGCACACGGTCAAGGCACCCAGTGCCAGAGGCAGCAAAACAACTCCAAAGCATCTTTGAACCTCCTCCATATTTGACTGTAGGTACGGTGATCTTTTCTCATTCCATTTTCATTAAACAGTAGAATGATGTGCTTTAACAATAAGCTAAATCTTGGTCTCACTGTCCAGATGATGCTTTCCCAGGATGATTTTGGCTTACTCACATACATTTTGGCAAACTGCAGTCTAACTTTTTTATATGTCTCTGTGTCAGCAGTGGGGTACTCCGGCATCTGTTGCCACAGCATTTCATTCAAATGTCAATGGATACTTCGCACTGTCACTGCTGCACCTTGAACATGCAGAATAGCTTGAATTTCCTTGGAACTTGATTGGGGCTGTTTATTCCACATTCAGACTATCCTGCATTACGACCGGTCATCAATTTTTCTCTGCCATCCACATCCAGGGAGATTATCTACAGTAACACGGGTCGTAAACGTCTTTATATTCCTTTGTCCCCAGTGCGCAACATAATCAAGATCTCTGGAGATGGACTTGTAAACTTGAGATTGTTGATATAGTTCAACTATTTTGGTTCTCAAGTTCTCAGACAGTTCTCTTTCTGTTCTCCATGTGACAGAGTTTAAATGAACATCACATGCTTAAAACAAAGTTGTTAATTGACAAATTTTGGAAAAGTGCCAACAAATTTGTTCAGCTCATTTTGGGGGTCGTGTGTGAAAATGTGTCTAATTTGTCTTTTTTTCCCCTCTGTTTTTTTGGTGTTGTTTCAATACACACAAAAGGAAATAAACATGTAACTGCAATAGTTTTCTAGGAATAAAACAGCAAGGTTACTTACCGGTAGCTGGTTTTTCCCAAAGCCCATGACAGCACACCTGAGGGATCCACCCAGACAGGACCCTAATGAAATATAAGGACGGTACCTCTCCCCCACTCCCCCCCCCCAAACTATAGTGCACAAAAAGCGGGGGAATATACAGGTGCTGTCATGGGCATGACAAGTCATGTTTTCTCCTCTTTCAGGCCCATAGTTGTCCTAATGGCCTTAGGTAGACTATCCGTGTCCTCTATGGGAAAACACGGTCTACCTCCTGTATCACTATCAAAGTAGGAGAAGGACGAGTATTCAACATAAATTTGGCCTTGTGATGAGTATGAAGAGGAGTCGGAGTTAGAGGGAAGTTCTTTACTCTCTTTCTTCCCTTTCCTCAGTAGGGTGGGAGCCCTCCACTTCAGACCCAATAACAGATTGCAGGCTTGCCGCAAAATTAGGGGGTCTCCTCATTAATAGTTCTTTGGATGCAGTTGGAGCAGAGGTCCTTCTGCCAATCCATCCCTAGGGGTTTTTTTTTTTGCACTGTCCCTGTTCCTCTTCTTCCCCAAAACCTTCCTACCTAGGCTTCTCCTAAAGATTTAGACAAACAATAGGGGCCCATCAATCACATGATTGACATTCACGGAGATCGCTCACCACACGTTGTCAATCAAGGGTACTGGACTTGGAGGCTGTGGTGGGACACATAACGTATCCTCTCTGGGCAAAGAGGCGTCCTCTGGCTGGGAAGGCTGCTGCTCCTGGCACTTGAACGCTGCCTCCCTTGTGTCAATGCTGTGAGCGGTGGGCTGCACTGGCAGCAGCGACTGCTGCAAATCACTTTGGTCCATCTTCATTTGACCTCAGCAGTCATCCGCTCCAATGTTTGCCCTTAAAAATTGGCAGCAAGCGCCATCTTGCCTTCCTTCCAGTTCCAGCGGCTGCCCTCCCCTTCCCCCGCAAACGCAGGCCTGACACATTCTATTTCAACACCGCCCGGCGTCGTGCAGGGTACCGCCATCTTTTTTCCGGCGTCTTCCTGACGTCAACCGAAAGCTTCCACGGATGCTCTACCATGCAGGGATCAGCTGGGAGCCAGCCCGAGGAGTGCAAGTGGAGGGTGGCGCGGTGGATCAAGCCAGGACAGAGCCGACTGTGCCACCCGCACCCGATCATACACCAAGCCCCCGGGGGACCCGTGGACGGTGCTTCCAGCACTCACAGGTACGAGACCTGCTGTTCCGACGCCGGGACTTTTTCTTTCATCCATTACATGTTACTGTCAGTCTTTCAGCATGGGAATCCCATCAAGGACAGGAGCCCAACTGAGGTGGGGGAGAGGTACCACTCATATTTCAGTAGATTCCTGTCCTGGCTGGGCAGATCCCCCTTTCAGTTGTGCTGTCATAAGTGAAGGGAAAAAAACGTCACTTTCTGGAACAATTTCAAGGGTGTCAACACTTTCAACCATACATGAAGGAAAATCTGCTGCACTCTCAAAAATTGCTTGTGAGAAGCCTTGGAGCCAGGAGCGGGAGGTACGAATTAGTGTGGATGTTAGTCGAAAGTCGATTGTAGAGCATAACAAGCGGTTAGGTCAATAAACAGAAATGAGGAAGGTAATGTAGGTGCGGCAGCACTGTGGAGAGCTTTGTGGGTGAGAACAAGCAGTTTAAATTGGATCCTATAATGTATGGGCAGCCAGTGTAATGGCTAGCACAGAGTGGAGGCATCCTGGTAGACGACCTTGGCTACTGCATTAAGGATGGACTGGAGACGGGAAAGTCGAGTGAGGGGGAGGCCAATTAATAGAGCATTACAGTATTCCAGGCGGGAGTGGATTAGGACAACAGTGAGGGTTTTTGTTGTTTCCATGGTGAGAAAGAAGTAGATTCTAGAGATCTTCCTCAGGTTTAAGTAGCAAGAGTGGGTAAGAGATTGAATATGGGAGGTGAAGGAAAGATTTTTGTGAAACTTAACACCCAGACAGCACGCCTGCTGCCTAAGCATTATTGTGGTGACACACACAGAGGGAGATGTCAGATTTAGAATGGACAAGGCAACTGTTAGGTTGATTCATAACTGGCTTAGTGATCGGACCCAAAGAGTGGTCGTAAATGGCTGCACATCCAGTTGGAAAAATGTCTCAAGTGGGGTACCACAGGGCTCTTTCCTGGGCCCTGTATTGTTCAACATCTTTATCAACGATTTAGATGAAGGAATTGAGGGTAAACTGATTAAATTTGCTGAGGACACAAAGCTAGGAGGGATAGCTAATGCTAGAGGAGAGGATTCAAAAAGATATAAATAAACTGGAGCAGTGGGCAGCAACTAACAGAATGGTTTTTAACAGGAAAAAATGCAAAGTACTACATCTGGGCAATAAAAATGGGAGGAATAGGGCTAAGCAACAGCACATGTGAAAAAGACTTGGGTATAGTAATAGATCACAGACTGAATATGAGTCAACAGTGTGGTGCAGCAGTAAAAAAGGCAAATGCAATTCTAGGATGTATTAAAAGAAGCATACAGTCTAGATAACGTGAAGTCATTATTGCCCTCTACTCCTCTTTGGTCAGACCACAGTTTTGGGCACCACATTTAGAAAAAAAAAAAAAAAAAAACACATCAACAAACTGGAGCAAGTTCAGAAAAGAGCAACCAGAATGTGACTGGTCTGCAAACCCTGTCTTATGAGGAAAGGTTGCAGGATTTGAGAATGTTTAGCTTGCAGAAGAGAAGACTGAGAGGAGACTTAATAGCCATCTACAAATATCTCAAGGGCTGTCACATTGTAGGAGGATCATCTTTATTCTCATTTGCACAAGGAAAGACTAGAAGCAATGGGGTGAAACTGAAAGGGAAGAGACACAGATTAGATATTAGAAAAAAAAAACTTTATGACAGAGTGATCAATGAGTGGAACAGGCTGCCACGAGAAGTGGTGAGTTCTCCTTCAATAGAAGTCTTCAAACAGAGGCTGGACAGACATCTGTCTGGGATGATTTAGCGAATCCTGCTTTGAGCAGGGAGTTGGACCAGATGGCCCAGGAGGTCCCCGCCAACTCTACGATTCTATGAATTTTTGTGCCCGATACTGCGTGTTACAATCTGATGAACGTGAACTATCCAGTAAACTTTTGTTAGTTAAAACAAACTTGGTGCCCCCCCACCCCCCGAGCTATGAGGGGCGGCTCCTGAAGATGGAGGCCTGGAGACAGCGAAGGCCTGTGGCCTACAACAGCAGATTGGGACTCAGACACCCATGGTCTGTAAATTGCCATGGCGTTATGGAACAGCAGCTTGACTAGGGCTATCGCCCTTGGTTACTATATATTTGAACACCAAAAAAAAAAAATATATAACAGCATTTTACAGTAAAAGCAAAACCAATTATATTTCTAAAATCTGAAGATCATGGTGTGTTTTTTCCCTTGAGTATTTCCAGTTGGGGTTAATTTTCCTACATTTGCAGCAAGTCAATTCTTTCAGCATTTTCACACATTCAAATGAAAAAAAAAAAAAGCCTGTAAAAACAGATAAAAACATAGCAAAAATGTGCAAATTTCCAGTGTTATTCCTGCCAAGACTTTTTTCTGCAGAGAAATCAGATGCAAATACTCAATGTGTCACATAGCCTTAGTGCATAGGTGTATAAATACTGCAGAAAGTCTGCATCATCAAAAACTCAAACACTCATCATAGGAAAATAACCTAAAAGGGGAAAAAAATAAATAGCAACACAGACCTGTAATTTTGCAGCAACTTGGTAACAAACTTGGCATCATAAGACCCGCTGGATTTTCCATAAAGTGGATTTTGAGTCATCAATCTTTCAAGCAAAGACAAAGCTGTAAAACAAAATGTGAAACACCGCAACTTTAAAGTTAGAGATTGTGTCCATTATTAGAATTCACAGAGAACAAAGTAATTTATAGGTGTTCACCTAATCCGTTATCAATGGCAAATGGAGACCTTAATATTGGGCCAAGCTGCTTTGGATCACCAGCCAGAACCAACTGCCCTCCTTTCATCACATCCAGAATACCTAAAATTGAGGAAATGTTGAAGTTAGTAACATTTGGCCTTATTTCAGGGCATTTTCGCTACAAAGACCACATTCTTCTAGAACGCAATTTTATAGTTCAAATTACAGGGTGGGCCATTTATATGGATGCACCTAAATAAAATGGGAATGGTTGGTGACGCAGATCGGCGCGCTGAATTTGCAAAATGGGCAAAACAAAAATTGGAACAGGACCCTCTGCCTCATCACTAAACATAATGTTCTGTGTAAACTAACTTTTTTGGGTGGGCCATTTATATGGATACACCTAAACATGGGAATGGTGACAGTTCTCTTCCGTAAGGTGTCTTGCATTGAAATCTGCTGCAATGACCCAAGTACTGCGATCACCAGACCAACACAATTTCTATCCACTCCTGACGTGTTAACCTCTGCGACATGTCAATGGCTGTAAACAAAGAGACTTGTAAATAACTCATGAAAGAATAAAGTTACGTTAAAACCAAGCACACCATTGTTTTTCTTGTGACATCCTCAATAAGTTTGATGTGTCACATGACCCTCTTCCCATTGGAAAAAATAAAGTTGGATCCAAAATGCCTGACTTCAAAATGGCCGCCATGGTCACAACCCATCATGAAGATTTCCCCATCCCATATACTAATGTGCCACAAACAGGAAGTTGATATCACCAACCATTCCCATTATATTTAGGTGTATCCATATAAATGGCCCACCCTGTATAACTGGGCATCCATGTATGATAATGAGATTACTAGGTACATGTACAGCTTGAAAAGAGTTCACTGATGAACATTACGATACCTGCGACAGCTATTACACACTCAGGCTCTACTGCATGTCCGCATTCATCAATAAACACATGGGAAAAGTGACCAGAAGGGAATTTTGCAGATGCAAGCCTAGAAAATACAAAATTACAGCATGAAACTTTCATTAAAAGAGGTCACTCAATCCACTTGTTAAGAGGGAGGAATCTTTTAAAACAAGTAAATCTCAAAGGGTTCAGCCATTCTGGGAGCCCCATAGACCGGCAATTTGTTGAGAAACCACAAAAAAAGATTAAAAAAAAAAAACCAGGACCCCCAGAGTGAGATGTAATCTATGTAAATGTTCTCCACTCTGGCCAAGAGAAGAGGATCTTTATTATAAATACATATTTTCGAAAAAGGACAACCCATTCTGCAAACCTGCTGAAAACTTTAAAAAACAAAGAAAAAAACAAAACTTAATGTACATTTTTAGATGATAAATTCCATTTAAAAAGGGAACCAGTCAGCATGATCAACTTGCCTAAGCCATCTATATGAGCATGTAGGTCAGAGGAATCTGAATAAAATGATATCTTGATATCTGACATCTAATGCCAGAGACATCCTTTTCTTAAATGTAAATAAGCTGTTCCAGGCTATGGGCTGGCACTTATCTGCTCGAGATTCTGCCTCCAGAGCTTATTTTACATGACAGGAGGCATTAACAGTGTGTTTTAATGCCTCTCTGATCTGTGTTATAACTGGCACATCAGGGCTTCAGCTTCCATTAGACAGACAGGATTGTAATAGTATTTCAATACAGCAGAGCTCAAGAGCTGCAGGAAACGTGACAAGTTCAGTTCTCCTGTTCTGTGTTAGTTACATGTCTCACACTGGTAACCCTTCCTTTAATTTAAAATAATCTCGGGAGGCAGATTCTCTTGCAGATAATTGTCCGGCTAATAGTCCTGAACAGCTCCTAAATATATACAAAGGTACACAAACATCACTGAGAGGGTGAATCATCACTGGAATCATGAAAATAAAGGCTTCAAATTGAGGGGGGTCATCAGTGCATCTGTACTGAAACAATGGGTGATTTTATTTTTCCACCCATCTGTTAGACTATTTTGCATTACACAATGTTCAATTGATAAGAGACAAAAAAAAAAGACCAAGATCGGTTGACTGGACACTTGAATGACATACTTTTGAGCCACTGGTTAAATATTTGCTGTGATCCTGGGATAAACAAGGTTTTTACTTAAGGGCCTGTCACACTAAGCGATATCGCTAGCAATATCGCTATAACGTCACAGGTTTTTGTGACGTTATAGCGATATTGCTATGTCTGATACTTACCTCCGACCGCTCCCCCGCTGGTTATCGCTGATCGCGCGAGGATGTCCTGGACCGTTTCTCGTCGTCTGCTTCCTGCTGGGCTTCCTGCTGTGACGACGAGCGACGCGTGGACGCGGGCGGGAGGACGTCAGGATCGCCTCATCTGACAGGTAAGTAGCGACCCCCGACTCCTGCGATGTCGCTGGTGAGATCTGCCTGTGTGGCAGCTCACTAGTGACCACTTAGCGATTCACCAGTGATCCTGACCGCGTCATATCGTTGGTCGGGATTGCTGGTGCATCGCTATGTGTGACAGTACCTTAAGGTCTATGTCTGGCAACGCAGAAACTGTTGTGCTACAGAAGGTTGGGTGTACATTTTCAGCCTCAGGACTAAACTGCACATGCATACGAGACAAAAGTTGGCTAAAATACAGAAGTTAAAAATTATCGGTAGTGGCATAATTTATAATCTATCACACACACAAACATAGAAACCTTATGGCTTGCTCAGGTCCCCCATTCTGCCACAATGTCCTCCTTACTAGAGGAATACCCTGCCTAACAAGCCATTTTTATTGTGTAAGAGGATTACATATGGCTAAAAACTAATTTTATAACTTTGGTGAGGATATGCTAATTAGTGGGTGATTAGTTTGTGGGGGGGGGGGGGCACTGTTTTCCTCCAAGACTAGTCGCCTGTGATGCAACGGCCGCTGTGACCTGGCCAGATGGATCAGGGGCCCACTGACACAAACTTAAATCTTATACGGATGTGCATCCTCAGAACATCCAGCTGAAGTGTATTGCATCACACAGATCCATTGGGTCCATATGCGGCAATACACACTGTCGGACAATCAGAGACCAGCAGCTGATATTGGCGTGCATATGACTGAGGGTACATGATAGTGATGTCATGGACTCCCGATACACTCTGAAGTCAGCTGTAGGATTCATGAGAGGACACCGCGCGGCAGGGGAGCAGAGGAAAGGGAAGTATTTATTTTTAAATTTAAATTTGTGGCCGTACTGTAAGAAGATGAGCCGAGACAGTCAGCGGTTTCCAGTGCCCTTTGAGGCCGGAACTATGTCACCACTGTTGCTGGGGGGAGGGTTCTTCTGGGAGGGGAGGACCTTCATGCTGGACAGCAGGAGGCGCAGGGAATATAAAAGGGGACCGAGCATGGGAACGGGTCAGACTTGGCGGGAAAGCGACAGGAGAAGGTTGACTCCCTCTCCGCTCCTCTGACTGCTAACTCCACACCATTCATCCCCCAGCATACATACTTTAAAATTGACTGTCGCGACTGAGCTATCTTCTAACCCTGCCTTTGTGGGCGGTTCTTCCCCGCCTGCAGTTGTAAATAAGCTGACTTACTCAGTTCTTAAGAGACTACTCCAGAGGACTGCCTGCTGCTGCGGTCTGTGAGCATGCCCACGGTTCCTGTTCAGCGCCATTCCTGAGGAATCTACCAAAAAAACTTTCTACATTCCAGCGCACTCAAACCAAGTGGGATCGGATACATCAGCACCGTCGGGAGACAGTGCTTCTTGTTCCTCCATAATAAAGTCAGAGACATTGTCCACGATTTGCGACACATCAGGAGATATTCCAGCCTTTCCCCTGCAAGAACTGCAAGCAATAACTTACCTTATTTTTGTATATCTTTCTCTCGAGAATTGCGTTTGTGTGCAATTCCCGTTGTTGCCGCTACTAGTCTTGCCTCTCTGCGTGGGGTATTCCTTGTTTAATTACCTGTTCAGTAAATCCTGTTAACCCCTTCTCTGCCTCCGGGTCTTCACTGCATCCAACAAACCTCTCTCGCTCTCTTTTACAATTCTACTACATGGATGACTATGGGCTGTGCATTATATTATATGTATGACTATGGGATGTGCATTATACTATATGGAGGACTATGGGGAGTGCATTATACTTCTGCCAAGGTGGGATGTGCATTATACTATATGGAGGACTATGGGGAGTGCATTATACTTCTGCCAAGAGGCCCAATGACTTCCATGTACCGCCCTGAGGGCCATCATGAGGGACCTCTATACCAGCATAGAGGGCACATATATAATTTATTCAGGATGGGGAGGGGTGGGTGGAGACTAGGTCCAAATCTTGCATTGAGGCCCATCAGACTCTAGCTATGCCAATGCTAGATCTCCAATTAACTATGCTATCACACTGCTGCAGGTGTGCATAACATGATTTGCAAGAGCAGCATCACGTCAACATCCTACATCTACCTTCCTTGACATTCGCAATGCGCCGATGAAAACATGATGCATACACCCTGCTTACAGAAATTGTCAAAGAACAAGCATCGACACAGGGGTGCGATAACATGATTAGAGGGTTGACCAATTAGGGGAAAACAATGTCCCCTCAAATAGTTGCCTATTAATTAGCATATCACCATCAGTGTTATAAAATAGTTTTTTTTTTGCCATGTGCAGTAATCCCTTAGATAATAAGATGGCCTGTTAGGTAGTGTATTCATATTCCAATAAATACATGGTGGTGGTTTAGGGGAAAGCTGTCTGGTCCCCCTTAAATACTGTATGTGCTTTATTAAGCAGTTTAGCCTGGGATGTTCTTGATGGGAGCATTCGTACATACAATTTGATGTATGACTTATGGTTCACAAATTGGAAAAATACAATGGCTAGCTTTACCATGTCATGGAAAACGCGACTGTTTTCAAGGTTATCTTACAGAATTTTATATTAGCTATATGTCGGAGTGCAAAAAAGAACTGAAAGAATAAAATGAAAACTATAATAAAAAGTAATCAAATATACAAAAAACAGCATTTGGAAAATAAACACTTTGTATCATCAAGTCAAATTAGGGCAATTGAACGTCATTGAGCTGGGTGCCCTGCTTGGGACTTACTTCTATGAACAAGAGCAGAAATGTGCGTACAGGCAGCGGCAGCTCACCCATAATGTATTAAAATGGACAACCATTCATTTGATGGCCTAGAAATATATTCATACCAGCTTTAGTGGTTGTAGAACCTCCCGGCAATAATAGCTTTATTTGCTAAAGAGTAGTCTTTATTCAATGCATGAAACAATGTTAATAGGCGTTCTGCTGTAACATGTCCCATACCTTCCAGCGGTGACAAGAGTTGTGATGATAACTCTGTATTCCATGAGTTTCGCTTTATTAGGATATTCATATGTTTGGTTGCTAAAATTCCAATTGCAACACGGCTGCAGAAAAAAAAAAACAAGAAAATCTTCTATTAAGAAAAGTGGAAGAAATAGACATTTAACAAATCATTCACTATATCTCGGTGAACATGCGAGTATGCCAAGTTTCATGTGGTATTGCGCTTTTCTACAACTCTGCGGTTAGTCATCACTTCCTCGGTTGTCTTGTCGGTGAGCACACCACTTGTATTTCTATCTAAACCCCCTCTCACTCCTTCCCCCAGGGCTGCAAAGAATCAGCATGATCTCCTGTACAGGACACATAATAGTATACAGCACAGTGTAGATACACATTACATAGGGTATACAGCGATGTACATGTAAAAACACCTGCTGTATGAGTACAGATACAAAAAAGAGGCCGGATCTGCAGGGAGAGCATGGTCTGTGGCAGCATGTACAGGAGCAGCATGAGCTTTGCCAAATAGAGCCACGCCCAACCAGTCAGTAACCCCGCCCACCCATCAGTCTCTGGAGCCCAGGACTGAGATTTTGACACAAAATCATAGGAAGAGGGGGAGGTTCTCAGCCACAGATCAGGTAACCAGAAGGACAGCTCAGGTTACAGAAGGATTCGAGAAAGTATTTAGCAAATTGCATATCTCCTGCAGTTAGTTTACATGAAAGGGACTTGTAAATTTGAGACCAACCCCTATAAAGTTACTACTCAAACTCACATCTGCCCCAGTCCCTGCCACTCAGTGTGTCTAAAATGTGAAGATTAGAGGAAGGGACAATTCCAACTTCAGCGATTTTTCACATACGACAAAAACAGACCAAGTTGTATCAGTTTTGGATCAGCATTCCATCCCAGGTTCAATAGAATGTCATCAGGGCTTGTTCCAAGTTTAATCAGTTTTTCTGGGATAAGGGGTAAATAAAAGGCTTCTCCTATCAGTCTGTGAAAAGCAGACATCTGAATGATCTCCAATTTTTTTCACGGACCCATAGAGTTACATTGACAATTTTGATCCAGCACCCAAGAAAGCCACCCGATTTGGGGGAGAAAAGAAATCTTCATGCGGAGGTTGTTCTTCAGCAGATTCACACTTAAAACGCAAGTGCTGCAGGGCGATTCCATGCCGAGAAGGAATATCTTCAAAATTTTCTGATATTTTGGAAATAGTTATTTTTTTGTAAGTTCGTACTTCATTACACATGGCATAAGGTGGCAACATTGTTTCTTTCAAATTCCATATATTTCCAAGATGGTAGAGGGTTGCATATGAACACTACTGTTCTTACTGGAATCATACAGTAACAGGCTATATTGGCAAGTGGATTACTATTAACTTGCAACATGCATAACAAGTTCAGTAAATATAAAAGTACTGTTAGGAAACCAAAAATACTATAATATCTTTGGTTCTGTAAGATTATCGTTTACCAGAAATTTTGCACATCCATTGTAGACATTTTCTCAGTAACATACTGTAAGTTACCATAAGATACCATAAAGTTTTTGTAGGATAGAGAACTAAGCATAAATTAAGTTGTAAATTTCAGGCTGCGTTCACATGTTGCTTTTTTTGCCTATTCCTCACGAGACCGCTACATTAACGCGAGACCGCGACGTCAAAGGTCTCACATGGCATTACTGGGAATGGAAGCATCAATGAGGCCCGGGGAAGGCTGCACAGGACGCCGGAAAGTGAATATAACACCAATTTTTTTTTTTTTTATTATTTTTAACATTCTGTCTTTTACTATTGATGCCGCATAGACAGCCTCAATAGTAAAAAGTCGGTCACACTCGTCAAACACTGTTTGACGAGTGTGACCAACCTGTCAATCAGTTCTCCAAGCGATGCTACAGATCGCTTGGAAAATGCTAGTGTTCTGCAAGCTACTTATGCTTGCAAATTGCTATTTTTTCCAAGGGAAAATCGAGGGGATTTAAAATGCCATTTTTCCAGCGGAAAGGAATTCCGGAATTCTCACTGTAACTTCCGCTAGTGTTCTGCTACGTGTGCACATAGCCTCAGAGTTCTTATATTGCATAATGTATTAACTATTCACTAAGTTTCATGTTGCTGCTAAAAGTTTCAGGGTGTGTGCACACGCTGCGGATTCTGCTGCAGATTTGGCCCTGCGGATCCGCAGCAGTTTCTGCTGTGGTGTACAGTACCATTATTCCCTATGGGAATAAAAAAAACGCTGTGCACATGCTGCGGAATTTTCCATGTGGATTGTGCTGCGGTTTCAAATCCGCAGAAAGAATTGCATGTCAATTCTTTCTGTGGATTCCGCAGTGGTTTGCCGTCTCCTCCATTGTGGAGATGATAAACCACAGGGCAAAACTGCAGAGCAATCCGCAGATAAACCGCAGGTCTATTGACCTGCGGATTTTGCAGAATCCGCAGCATATTCTGCAGCGTGTGCACACACCCTCACAGTTTCTATATGAAGTAAACTTAACGCAAGTTACCATCAGCCTTGTAACGCAAGTTACTTCAGGTTTTCAATGTAAGTTACCTGCCTTTCAATTTTTGGACAACACTTACAGTCAGCTTTTTGAAATAATTAAATACTATCATAATTTTGATGTTCATTTTACATTATAAGTATTATACTTTATAATATATTATATTATATTTCCAAATTTCATGCCATAGGGTATTTTGCAGGCATATTTATTGGCTTTAGAACCACTAAAAACATGGTCTATTACAATAATAACTGCAAGTACCCGGATATTGAATACAAAGTTGATGACTGGGTTGAAGTAATGTATGATGGCAGAAAGTATCGTGGAATGGTTACTGAGGTTGCACGCAATGAGATGAAAGTGAAAACCATGGAACTCTATGCAAGAATAAAAATACCTGGAAATGCCCATCTAAAGATGAAATTTATTATGATGTCTGTAAAATTTTAAGAAAGGTTGATCCTCCCCTGAAAATGTGTTCTAGGGACATCTGGGAATTTTTTGATTAGCCAGGAAGTTAAATGAGCAGTGAGCACAAATTTACATCCTTGTTGAAGCTCTTCATTAGCTGTGTCTGAATTCATTGGACTGGACCACATATGTAGGCCTAGACTAAAACAGTCTCAATTCTGAAATTTTTTCTATATTGTAGAGTCCTCAATGGTTGATACCTTTTAATGGCCAACTGAAAAGATGGTAACAAATTGCAAGCTTTCGAGACTACTCAGGTCTCTTCATCAGGCATTGACTAATACAACATCTGAAGAATCACATATTTATGCACAACACAGCACAGAAAAAATGCAATAGATAAGACAAGTGACGTGAAGCAGAACTATCACTATGGGGGAGTGATAGACAGTTATGGCCATAAATTTTGGACCAGTTCATAGATAAGTGAAAGTTTTATTGTCCTCTGATTGGGGTCTGGTCTTAGGAGCAAATTCCTCAATTGATGTAAAAAGACATAAATCCATGCGACACATTCATTCCTGAACTGTGAGTGTCAAAGGTCGTCATGAACTTGTACTCTCAGACTCTTCTGTCTCTCTGAGATGTGAAGTTACCTTTCATTACAAGTAATTTCATGCCCATGGTGCTGTGATCAGGCATACAAATATATATTTTTCTATCTACTGGCTAACATGGTACAAAGATATACATCTTTTCTGTAGTCTACATTATGCAATTGATCAACAGTCATATTCTGTAATCAAATTTTCCACTCTGCAAAAATGTTGACAACTGAAGTATGAATATTGATTGATTACATTTTTATACTATGTTTTAGTCCACATATGTAGTTCACACCAATTAATTCACATGCAGCCTAGGTTTTGTCTAAATAAAGTCAGTTTGCCTTCTCAAATATGAACACTGACAAAGTTGAACACATTCTATGTTTTGTAACACAAGTTAAGGGCCTGTCACACTAAGCGATATCGCTAGCAATATCGCTATAACTTCACTGGTTTTTGTGACGTTATAGCGATATTGCTAGCGATATCGCTATGTCTGATACTTACCTCCGACCGCTACCCCGCTGATTATCGCTGATTGCGCGAGAACGTCCTGGACTGTTTCTCGTCGTCAGCTTCCTGCTGGGGCTTCCTGCTGTGACGACGAGCGACACGTGGACGCGGGCGGGAGGACGTCTTCATCGCTTCGTCTGACATGTAAGTATCGACCCCCGACCCCTGCGATGTCGCTGGTGAGATCTGCCTGTGTGGCAGCTCACTAGCGACCACTTAGCGATGTACCAGCGATCCTGACCGCGTCATATCGCTGGTCAGAATCGCTGGTACATCGCTAAGTGTGACAGTACCTTTACCTACATTTCTTGTAATAAAAAAAACTGTTGCATTTAACTTGAGAGGTTAAAAAAAAACTTGTTAAAGTTGCTTGGACTATGGTGTTTTAATACAATAAAACTAGTGCTTCTCCCCTGTTCACCAGAACAGAAAATTTGGCAGTCTCATGATATGGACAATTGCCTTTCCTTTTTGTGTAATGTAAGTTACCAAGTAATAACACTGTATTTTGTATTTAATTTGTATTGTTCAAAAATTAAACTATGTTGAAATCTATTGAGAATAGTGTAATGTACAATATACATTCACTCATTTTTGTGCCTGCCTTCAAAGAAGAGTCTGTAGCATTATTAACTCAGTTTTTGGCTTGTGAATGTAACGCAAGTTACCATGGAATCGCCCTGCAAGGTAATGGTACCAACTACAAAGCCAATATGCTGTCCAACTCATTGATTTGATGTTAAAATAGGAAAATGCTTATCAAAGCTTAGTGGTAATTACTTTGCTTATTATTACACAACTGACAAGATGCATTAAAACTGGAACAAATAATAAAGTACAATACTTTCCAGAGACAACCAATCAGATTAGACAATTTTGGGGAAATTTATCAAAATGGATGTCATTCCCAGGACTTAAATACAAGTTACCACATTTCCCCATCAATGAAATACATGACATATACCTTTATTTTTTCTGGAACAGAACGGAAATCCCTGCTGCTGGCCATTATCCTGTAAACATCTTTCTTATCAATGTGTTCCATCAGGCGCTCACAGAGCAGGTCTGATGCGCTGTTAGATGGGGCACATGCTAGAATGTGGCACCCTGGGATGTTCTTCAGTACCTGTAAAAGAGAAATATTAAAGAATATCGAAAGGTAAGCATTAGAAAATCTGTCTGCTGCAAAAGTAACAGATACTATATGGCCAAAAGTATAGGATTGTTGAATATCCACTTCAAAAGCTATGGTCTTATGTGACAATTGGGACTTCCAACCCTCTTGAAGGACATTAAACAATATTTGTGGAATTTGCACATTTCAACCAAAATATAATTTGTGAGGTCAATGCACTGATGTTGGTTGACAGTACTTAGGCGTTCCAATATATTCCAGAGGAAGGCGCAGGTGTCTGTCAGAACTCAATATGTTATATCCTAAATTCACCCAACCATGTCTTTATAGACCTCGCTTTGTGCACTGGGGCACTGTCATGCAGGAACAGGTAAGCGTTCCCCAAACTGTTCAAAAGTACAAACCATGAAAAAAAAAAATTCCCACACTACCCCATTGCCCCCAAATTTTACAGTAGTCATTGAGCATCTAGTAGGTAGCATTCTCCTGGTGTGTACCTGTAGGTAGGGGTAACCGACAGGGGGGTGGTCCGTTACTGGCCGCAGACAGACTCGAGACAGAATCGTGTTCAACAGGTCTTCTTTACTGATCGTTTTTCCATGACCCACAGCACCTCACAGCAGCTGCACGTTAATCTCCACAGCCTCACACAGCAGCTGCTCGACAATCCCCTCTGCTGCACACAGCAGCTGCTCGACTTCGTACACAGGCCCGGGTACCTTCACTTTCTTTCGTTGGCAAATGGACATCCCTCGCGGCTCCTTCACTATGGCTGCCCTAGGCCTACCACCACAGCGTTTCACCAGTTCCAGTCCGTTCTGTGGTACCTTAGGCTCTCTCTGTCTGCGGCCCCCCTGTCCGGGCCACCCACCGTAACCTATTCCAGCTGTCAGTCTACTCTGGGACTTCTCTTTTCTTTCCCCTCAGCAGACCTTGCCGTTTCCTGTGCTCCCCTCGCTGACTGGACCTTCCAGAACCTTCTCTCTGCCATTTATCACCTCCCTCTCTGGTAACTCCACCCCCCATGACTTGACAGTTTTCATAGCCAATGGCTGATGTTTAGTCCTATCCTTACACTCTCCACTGCCCTCTAACGGTCAAACTCTACTATTAGACTATTAATCTCCAGCTGTTTTCCCATCTCTCACCTACAATGCACTACACCCCTTACTTTCCTATTGCAGACAGGTCCGTCCGTCAGTCCACCTTCCCTACACTCCTTCCTTTATCCATTGTCATCCTCGACAATCTGGTCTCCCTCTTTTCCGTACGGAAACTTCCCCACCTTCTTTTGTCGGACAGGTTGTTGAGCCAGGCCCGCAATACACGGGGGCTGAACCAAATCGGGAGAGCAATCATGCTCAGAGTAGCTCACGGCTCACTCGCCAGCGCGTACGCCACCATGACAATTCCTTCAGGTTGGGTTAGGTCCATCCGGACTGCTCTACGGATGTGTACCTGCTCTCCCCTTCTGTCACCCTCTTAACGTCATGACCGAGGCCCTGACCTACCAGGTCATCAGTGTCCTCATGTCTTTTGTGGGGGTGTATGTCTGGTACTCGAGGTCTGACTTTGGGACTGTTGTCTGCTCTGATTCCATCCGTCTCTTCTATCCTGTCACTTTAAGTAGTCATGGTCGGCGTCTTCGTCATACTTAGTACCCGGGACCTGTTTAACATTTTCAGTTTTTTTGATGCAAATAACATTTCAAAAACAATTATACTCAGTGACAACTTACACTACTTTGGCTGGGTACAACATTTGCCCTACTCCTTGCAACATTCTACATAAATTATCATACTAAAGAACTACTCAGGTATATAACTTCACTTTCTTTTTATATCTCTATAAGCGCCATTTTGTAACATTGCAAACATTGTCAAAAACTTTTTTTTCCAGCTATACTCTGTTTTAATGCATCTACTTTTAAATCCCCTTTTTAAAAAAAAAAAAAAAAAATTATATAATATATATATATATTATATATATATATATATATATATATATATATATATATATATATATATATATATATATATATATATATATATATATATATATATATATATATATATATAACACCATTGTAAACATTGGTGCTCCCCCTTCCTTTGAAGAGAGCACCCCTCCCTGCATGCATCACTGTTATATCAAGAGTGGGGCCACTTTTACCCCAAGGCGACACGGAACAGTCCCCACGCTGCGCAACAGCGCAAAGCAGTCCCGGTAGTCCATTTTAACGGATACTCCGGGCCACCTCCTGGCGGCTGATGTTTTGCCAAGAACAGGAGACTCCACAGCCTTGGAGTCTCTGGGATGCTTGCAGTGTCTCTGGGCCCAGATTGTCCCTGATGTCCGAGACCCAGAAATCCTTCATCTTTTCCGTGGAGCAGCGCCCAGATCTCCCGCTCTTTGGCCTTCCTTTGCTCAATGACCTCCGCAACCCAAGCGGAGGGTCCGGTATAAGCCGCAGAGTCCAGTGGGCGGGCCACGGTCGAAGTCGAGAGCGGGGTAGAGGCGGCTGCAGGCATTGGGGAGCAGGCCGCAACCAGAGCCATGGACGGGGCAGAGGCGGCTGTGATCACCGCCAGGTCAGCCGCAACCAAGGCCAGGGAGGTTGGTGTAGCAGTCGCGGGGGAGGCTGCAGCTGGAACTGATGTAGCTGCAGGTACCGGAAGGCAGGCCGCAGCCAAGGAGGGAGCAACGGTGGCCACGGATGCTGGTGAGTCTGCTGCAGAGGCTGGCGGCTCCACCGCCACGGCAATCTGGAGTGGGGCTGGAGTGACGGCAGGGGTGGCCGTAAGTCTGTTCCGCACCGGCGACGTGGAATGGGGCACCGCCGGCCGAGGTGGCTCAGGGTCGCTGGTGGGGGCGTTGGTCGGCCCTGCAGGAGCCACAAAGTCATCAGGAGCTGGGGCACTGGAGAGCGGGAGGCCGAGGGCCGGTGTCGAGGCCCTGGGGCTTGTCTCGTGCACGGGGCGTGAGAGCGGGAACTGTCTACGGCGCCGCCGACTGGGCCGGGGTAGCGCACACCTACCCCGATGCCGCAGCTCCCCTCAGGCCGCTCCACCACTCTTCCAGGGGTCGGTCCGGGGGGGGGGGGATGGTCGCTGGTCTCCGCTGCTCCTCTGCAGCTCCCGGTCCCATCATCTGAGGTCCGCTGCAGTTCTTCATCCCGCCGTCCGGCAGGACCAGCCTCCAGGCCCGACGACGCCACCTGGATGGTCGGCAACAGCTCCTCTAGTAGCTGTTCCTGGTAGTCCAAGGTGGCTGCTAACTCCAGCACTGCTTTTTGGCGCCAAATCGCCAGTCATTTTTAACAAGGCCTTTTTGGCTCCGGATCCCCCTGATGACAGCCAGCAATCCTGAACACAGTCCCAATTCTTGTAATCCACAGGGAAAAATAAAATCTTCAACCCGTACAGCTTGAGGTCCTTTGGTTCTTCTGGCGCAGGCTTACCGCTGATGATGTTGTATTTGCAGCAATAATCCTGCCAACTACGCCAAATGTAGGTAGGGGTAACCGACAGGGGGGTGGTCCATTACTGGCCGCAGACAGACTCGAGACAGAGACAGGATAGTGTTAACAGGTCTTCTTTATTGATCGTTTTTCCATGACCCACAGCAGCTTCACGTTAATCCCCGCAGCCTCACACAGCAGCTGCTCGTCAATCTCCACAGCCGCAAACAGCAGCTGCTCGACAGTCCCCCCAGCCGCACACAGCAGCTACTCGAAAATCTCCTCAGCCGCACACAGCAGCTGCTAGACAGTCCCCTCAGCCGCACACAGCAGCTGCTTGACTTCGTACACAGGCCCGGGTACCTTCACTTTCTTTCGTTGGCAAATGGACGTCCCTCGCGGCTCCTTCACAATGGCTGCCCTAGGCCTACCACCACAGCGTTTCACCAGTCCGAGTCCATTCGTTTTGTGGTACCTCAGGCTGTCTGTCTGCGGCCCCTCCTGTCCAGGCCACCCCCCATAACCTATTCCAGCTGTCAGTCTCCTCTGGGACTTCTCTTTTCTTTCCCCTCAGCAGACCTTGCTGTTTCCTGTGCTCCCCTCGCTGACTGAACCTTCTCTCTGCCATTTATCACCTTCCCTCTCTGGTAACTCCGCCCCCAATGACTTAACAGTTTTCTTAGCCAATGGCTGATGTTTAGTCCTATCCTTACACTCTCCACTGCCCTCTAACGGTCAAACTCTACTATTACACTATTAATCTCCAGCTGTTCCCCCCCCCCCCCATCTCTCACCTACAATGCACTACACCCCTTACCTTCCTATTGCAGACAGGTCCGTCCCATCAGTCCACCTTCCCTACATACCTACAGGTGATAGTCACGAGAATAGACAGTCACACTCGCAATGATTTGTTATTGCAAAGTGTTTTTATTCTTTTTTCATTTTTACTTTTTCAATTCACCAGATAGTGTTTCACCGCAGTTACAAGAAAATATCCCAGAAGTGTATTCTATATGGTTACGTTTCGCCCTAACCATAGGTCTTTCTCAAACCATACTTGAGTAGAAGTTTCAGTGGAGGATGGAGATTTTTTCCAAGTCCCGTTAGGGGCTAATGACATGTGGGAGGCAGGGGTCTGCGGTGAACTGACCCAGATTTTTTTTTTTTCTTTTTTAACTGACCCAGTTCACCGCAGACCCCTGCCTCCCACATGTCATTAGCCCCTAACGGGACTTGGAAAAAATCTCCATCCTCCACTCTGAAACTTCTACTCAAGTATGGTTTGAGAAAGACCTATGGTTAGGACGAAACGTAACCATATAGAATACACTTCTGGGATATTTTCTCGTAACTGTGGTGAAACACTATCTGGTGAATTGAAAAAGTAAAAATGAAAAAAAGAATAAAAACACTTTTTTTGCAATAACAAATCATTGTGAGTGCAACTGTCTATTCTTGTGACTATTATTAGTGGATTATCCACACTCAGTCTTCACCTAACCAGCTAGAGTGCGCATATTTTTTCCTCTCTCCTACAGGTGATGAGACAGAGCCGAAATTTTAAAAACTGGTTTGTCACAAAAGGTTGCAGATGATAGTGCCATATTTGCCTTTTCAGTACAACCCATTCTACTGCCAAATGTTTGCCATGATCACATGGCTTTTGTACTGTTATACATCTGTTTGCAATAGGCGTTACAGGCACACTCAGTGCAAACATTTATATGACGTAAAGTGTGCAAAATGTCAACATGCAATTACACTATGTTCAGAAGTAGGTTTTTGTTTTGCTTTCTTTTCCTCATCTCAAAATCGAAATACCCAACGATTTTTTTTTTGTACAAAAAATATCAACCAACTTTTCCAGGAAAACTAGATGTAATTTCATGAAAACTCATGCCCACTGTGCTTTCAAAGTTACAGTTGAAGTGTGCATTTTTGGTGTGTTTTTTTCTCTGTTAACTCCTATTGGGAGCCAGGGGAAAAAAAAAAAAAAAAAAAAAAACAATTATCAGAAGGTTGCTGTCAGACAACTGCAAAAATTATGTAGATAAAGATCAGCAGGAAAAAAAAAAAACTCAATTTATGATACGGGTAAACACTGCCTTGATGTTTATCCATCAGGTGATTAGTGTCTCCGAAATTGCGCACAGCATGATTTTCAGCCAAGTACATTATCCTTTGAAACAGTATGAGGTTTCAGATGAAAAAAAAAAATAACACATACTTTGATGATCAGGTCGGGAACCATAGCCAGAGACAAGACAAATCCAGAGACAAGACAAATCCAGCTCCACCCCAGCCAACTCTTCCCAGCGCTACTCTAGGCGATTGACAGATCTCTATGAACGCATGACTGAGTAACAGGTCAAGCACCTACAGTGGGGAAAAACTGGCCTGGGTCAGCATCGATGGTCCGAATTATCAAAGTATATTTTCTATGTAACCTAAAACATTTCAGAGAACAATATACATGGCTGCAATTGTGTTGCTAGGCTGCGATTCATGCTGCCCGCTATTTCACAAGATACGCAATAACAATATTCCCAAGAGGCTGTCAAGTCCGGATCAGGCAACCCGCGGCCAATCCTTGCATTATAGTTTGTGCATGCACAGTGTTACACGGACGTCTGAATTAGACTAAAGGTTGAAGGTGTATTAATCTTGGATATCCGTGTACAGATAAATCTGTATTAGGGATGTACAAGTTTACAGGTCACAATCAAAAAGGTTTAAATATTTAAGATGGGTCTAAAAAGGCTTTATTTCTACAAAGCGTAAGAAAGTAGATATCTGGGTATAAAAATTGGAATCCTTGGGGACTATCCTGCCATCTCCCAGGATGCACTTGCTTGACTCATATCCTAAAAGCTGCGGGTGAGAAGTGATGCGTAGTTAGATAAAATGAGTTACAACTGTCACCTGTTTGATGGCCTCCACCAAAGTTACAGTTTTTCCAGTCCCTGGTGGGCCAAATATGAGGTATGGAGCTGGTCTGGATAATCCACTCACAATACTCTTTACAGCCATATACTGTTCTTTGTTATTCTCAAGTTTACGGTCAAACAGGCTAGTAAAGGAAAACATATCTTATTATATGGTTTATGTATCAGTTATTTCAACACCTGCTAACATTTTCTATGTACACAATAAATTGAAAGACTAAATTTTGTAAACTATATTAAGTTGAGGCGTTGTATTATATGTTTTATAGACATCCTCTTTTACATCACTTGTCCTTGCCTTAGCCACCATCTACATTAGAAAAGAGCAATCAATGTAGATCTCACACAACCTTTATTTTACTTTTAGCCAAAACCTATAATGTGCCAAGCACCATTCCCACAGGTGAGCAGAACAAACTTCAGCACACCTTATCTATACATTTCTTGACCTACCACAATACAGTGCATAAAGACTAATACAATATACCGACTCCCCGAGTCGGCCAGTGCAAGGGTATGTTCCCACGTCAAACCCGTAGCATCCAAATGTTACAGCATAGTGGATGGGATTTCAAGAAATCCCATGCCCACTATGCGTGCATCGGAACCCGCGGTGACAGACATGCAGCACACATCTTTCCAGACCGCAGTATATCTATTTATCTTGCGGAGACACCAAGTCTACGCAAGATAAATGTCACCTGTAAAATGTATTGGATGCGGTGACTCCGCACGGTTCAGTGAACACATGCAGATTCACCTGCGATCAAAAGCTGGCAGCGCTTTGGATGCAGTGGACATGTGCAGTGTCCAAAGTGCTGCCGATACCTGACCATGAGCACATACCCACAGAGGTGCTTGTTATTGGCTAATTTCTTTGAACCATACCATAAAGGAAATTCAGAATGTCGCATATGGAATAGGTTTGCCCTGACGGCCAAAAACCTCTATACACTGTACATAGCAGTTACTCGAAAGATGGTTTGGCCAATCATGCAGCTTTCTCGCTGGACTCTCTCTTAAGGCCCCGTTACACACAACGATATTGTGAACGATATCATTGCAACGTCACCAGTTTGGTGACGTTGCAGCGATGTCAAAGCGACATCGTTGTGTGCGACACGTAGCAACGATCAGTTGGCTGAACTTTAATTGTTGCCTAATGGTCTGGGCCATAAATCTATCGTTGGTCTCCTGCTGGGCAGCACACATCGCTGCGTGTGACAGCGAGAGACCAACGATCAAGCGAGCTCCCAGTGCCATACAGTAGACGCTGGGAGCTGGTATCCAGGTTAAATAGCGGGTAACTAAGCACTGCGTGGTGCTTAGATACCTGCTGTTTACCCTGGATACCAGCGTGCTCGCTGGTCCTGATCACTGGTGAGTCTGCCTATGTGACAGCTCACCAGCAATCAGCTAACTATGTCCCAGTGATCCCATCCACATCGGATCGTTGGTGGGATCGCTGGGACATTGAAGCGTGTAACGGGACCCATACACAGGAGCATTTGGCAAAGTATTTTGGTTCCCTATGAGGCAACCGCTGATAGACATCTCTGAAAGCAGTTTCTCTTTAGAGAACAAAAAGGACCAACAGTCTGGAACTGGACATGCCAGATCCTTATTTAAACTCAATCATCTGGCAGGGAACGCACACGTATTAGACTGTTGACTACACACTTCAGCGTTGGACAAACCTACCAATATCAGTCTAGTGTGCATGGGGGTCTTAGCCCTTTTCAGAATTACATGGTTTAAACTGTTACTTTCCACAGAAATGTATACAGGGATTACCTCAGCCTGTCTGTATTTATACTGCTTTGTTGGTGTGATCCACTTGGAAACAGACATTCTTTCAGGTTTTCTGTGCTGGCTAGATCAACAGCCCTGTGTTGGACCTGCAGTGGCATGCGGCTAAAAGTAAAGGTGACATCAAACTTCATTCCTTGACAAAAATGCTCCACAAGTCTAATAAAATAAAGAAAAAAAAAAAAGTCATCAGTGAGGTTTCACATACAAGTCACTTGAGTTAGTCCATGTTCACAGAGCATTCGGCATATATTTCTTATAAGCGATTAAACTTTTAATGGCCAGAGGAATGGTGAAAAAATACCAAGTTAAAGTGAACCTGTCACCAGGTTTTTCCCATATCAGGCGCAAGACCAGTACCTTTCAGTCCTGATATTCAGCATCCTATAATATTATATATACATATACTGTATACCCCCAATCCGGCCTGCAACAAAAGAAAAACCCATTTTATTATACTCACCTGCGCGGCAGTTTGGTCTGAGGAGTGTCGCTTTCTTGATCAAGCTCCTCCCTTTTTTCGATGCAGTCCTCCTTCTGTGCTTAGCGTGCATTACATGTCCTACAGCAGCCAGTGTTCCCAGCATCGCACTCCTGCGCAGATGCATTTCTCTGTCGAGGGCAGAGCAAAGTACTGAAGGGCACATGAGCCGGAAAAAGTCAAAAAGAGACCCGGCGCATGTGCACTGCAGTATTTTGTGCTGCCCTAGTCAGGGTAGAGAAGTGCGTCTGCACAAGAGTGTGATGCCAGGGAGACTGTGTGGATTATATAGGACACATCATCCACACGATGCACAGAAGGATGAGGGGTTCAAGAAAGGCCTGGATGTCTTCCTGGAGCTTAACAATATTGTATCTTACAGTGATTAGGTTCTTTAGAAGGATGTAGATCTGTGGATTTATTCTGATGGAATATAGGCTGAACTGGATGGATAAATGTCTTTTCGACCTTGCTATCTATGTTACTATGTAAGACAGCATCGCAAGAAGGGAGGCGCGGGACCAAGACAGCAATGCCCATCGTACCTGACTGCCCTGTAGGTGGGTTTAATAAGAGGCGTTTTTCTTTTGTTGCAGGCTGGATAGGGCGCATATGGGTCGCCCTCCCAGCTGGGCTGTGGGGTACTTGGTACTGGGCCGGTGTCAGGGGGATGTGTCACAGCAGCGGTGACCCGGTCCGTGGCCCTGGGCGCCCAAGTAATGGGGGAATGGAAATGGTGGAATGTAGTTAATGGAATAGTTCATGATGCCACCTGTGGTATTCGGCAAGGGAGATGTTAGGCTGATGCTGCAGGCAGATCCTCTGGGGCTGGTGGTGTGTTGCAGCCAAGATGGTAAAGCTCCCCACAGGTGGAGCTGTAGCCCCAGGGCAGTGTAGATGAAAGGGATGAGGAGAGGCACAAGCGGTGTAGAAGCTGGTACCCAGATGTAGCGGTGCTGGGTGCGTTGGCGCAAGAATGAATGGAGGACACCAGGGCCTGTAGTTCCAAAGCTTTACTCACAGTCTGTAGTGCCCGCTTCTGTGCCGTGTCCTACAGGTCAGGGACCCAGTCAATCTCCAGGCAAGATAGGACTCTCCCCTCTAACACTCCACCAACATGTGCCTTTCTGAATGTCTCCTCTATAGTGACTTTAAGTGTGAAGATCTCCTAGTACTGAGTTACACTGGAGTTCCTCCTAACAGATGTTCCCAAGAACTCTACTTGTACGGCAGACAGCTGTAGCCTGCTTCAGGGACTCCCTACTCCTGAGTCCCGGCTCACTATCCAAGTTGCTGTTGTGCCCCCAAGTCTTAGATGGGCGTAGTGCATTTACAGCCCACTACTCCACCGGTGTCTGCTGCAGAACCATAAAAGTATCCATACAACCTTGGGGACCGGGCCCCGGCTTTGCGCTTAGAACTTCTAGGCAGGGTTCTTCCTCTAACTCACGTCCTCTAAAGTTCTCCTTTACTCCTTCATTCCGCACTAATCTCTCTCTTATGGAAGCTCAGGTTTCAGTTCAATGTCTTTCTCCTTCATTCCTTTCCCGTGCCAACTGGCTCAGGTCACTGAGGCAGCTGCAGCACTCTTTCCTCCATCCCTCTTCCAGGGATCCCCACTCCTCTCCGAGTGGCTTCCTTACTCATTGACCTCCTGTCAGACTGACCTGTAATCCTAAACCTCCCCGCTCTTATGTATTCTCAACTCCACCCACCTCCCAGCACATTTAGTGTTCCAAGCTGGGAGCCACCAAAGGTGCTCTGCTACCCTCTAAGCAAGGAGCCACAATGTGGCTTTGCTGAACTACTCTGTTGTGTGGGGTGCGAGTGTTGGAGCGTGGTCAGAGTTCCCACCTTACCTGGATGGTGGGGCACTACACATTAGAAGAAGGTGCAGTACCTCTGTGGCGACTGAGCCTCAGGGGCGCCACACATATATACACACAGCATATTAAAGTGTCCCATACGAGTTAAGATCAGTACCTTTCAGCCCTGATATTCAGCAAACCTAGTGACACGCTCTCCCAGGGTTTTCCAGGCTAGGGTTAAATTTTCTTCCGGCATTACAGCATGCCGAGTCATAACAGTGTGTAACATGCACCCTTAGTATTCTGACTCGCCCCCAGAGGCCGTGGGGTACTCTGTGCCGGGCCCGTTGACTTCAAATGGGAGACGTCACAGTGGCAGTGACCCGGTCCGTGGCCTCCGGCGGTCAATGTAAAAGGGGCAGAGTGATGGGGATAAAGTCATTGAGATGAATCGTGACGCCACCTGTGGTTTCTGGTCAGTTTGACCAGCGCTGCAGGGTTGCCTCTCTGGGACCGATGGTGTGTGCAGCAATGATGTTGTAGCCCTCCACAGGTAGGGCTGTAGTCCCAGGGCAGAGTAGATGAGGTTGGCAAATGAGGAGATCGTGAAGAGAAGTAGATGGTGCAGGGTTAGGCACAGAGATATAGCAGTGCTGAGTGAGTTGGTGCAGGAAAGAGGCAATGAGACAGATTAATGCAGTTCCAGTTCTTTTACTCACGTTCTTGGCACAGACAGGTGCCCACTTCCATGCCGTGGTCTCCAGATCAGGGGTTCAGCCAACTCCCAGGCAGACAGAATTAACCTTTCCAGCTCTCCCTTTCGTGTGCCTGTTCTGAACGTCTCCTTTCTAGCGTTTATACTGAAGTACTTGTAGTTGTGTGTTAAACCCAAGTTCCTCCTCACAGATGTTCCTTGGAACTCTACTCGCATGACAAGTGACTGTAGCCTGCTTCGGGGACTCCATCCGTCAAGTCCCAGCTGATACATAGGTTGCCATCGTGTCTTCGAGTCTTTTGTGGGAATAGAGTGGTCACAGCTCCTATTCCTCCAGTGTCTCCTGCTGGAACATTAGTTTCACAAACAGCCTCGGGGACTGGACCCCAGCCATGCACTTCAAACTTCAGGAAGGGCTCTGCTCTGACCGTGGTCCTTAGTTCTCTTCTCCTCCTTACGTACTAAACCATCTTCCTTCTGAAGAATCAGACTTTCTATGGCTCTTTCCTGTGCCAGCAGCTCCAGGTCACAGGAGTCTTCTGCAGCACTTCCTTCACTCCATCCCTCTCAGGGGGATCTCCTCTCACAGACTGACCTTTTCCTAATATTCTCCGCCCTCTTGTGCAGTCTAAGCTCCACCCACCTCCCAGCACTCTTCGTGTTCCAAGCAGGGAGCCATGAAGGTTGCTCTGCTACACTACTGTGTTTGTGTGGGATACAGGTGTTGGAGGCTGGTCAGGTGTTACCGTCTTACCTGGAGAGTGGGATACTACACCTCAGGAGGAGGTGCAGTACCTCTGTGGCGACTGAACCCTCAGGGGCACCACAATTCCATTTCACTTGTATGTTCTAGTGGCCATCACGTGACCAATCAGATGCGATTTGCTTACTTGCAGTCACATACCTTCTTTTCCTGCTTCTCACAATGTTCATTCATATCTATTTACGGAGACCTCTACTTGCATTGAGCGAGGCCGGATACAGACTAGTCAGCATGTGACCACATGTATGCAAGTCACATGCTTGCAGTCATTCCCCCTTCTCACCTAGCGACATACTGATGGGCAGTCCAGCTCTTTTTGATGATCTGGCTCTCATGGCTCTGCTCACCAAAAAGAGCTGGCTTTTTTGGATCCTAAATGGATCCCTATTAAATATGTGTTCACATTATGTGAACACATTTAAAATGACATGTATGTGGCCAAAACCCCGCCTACTTGCAGTCAGCCAAATTGATAAATGGGCAGGGTTTGGGTTGGGTGGGAAGAGTTATGTCCGCTGAACACTGCAATTTTATGCCCCGTGAGAGCCATTCAGAGAAATCAGTGGCTCTCACTGGGGTACAGTCTCCCATCGTTCAGAGCAAGGAGCTGGCTCCTTGTACCGGATCGTTCACGAACGAACCAGCACTATAGCGACAGCACTGGAGAATCCTCACACTGCACAATGCACGTGATGTGAGGGTTCACAAGTTTGAAGTCACAGAGAAACAGCAGACTTGTAGTTTTAGACCGGACAACCCCTTTAATAGAAACATTGCTACTTTTGTCCACTAGCCATGTGTTATCGTAGGTCAGACTCTTTAATCCTGGACAACAACCCACATAAAAACTTTGGGAGGAGTGATTCTATCTTCTTACTATTTTGCAATCATTATATAGCAATGTGTACTTACAATTGCTCATTATCCCTTTCTACACAGTTAGGCCAGGTTCACATAGCATTAAGGCAGTCCGTTCAATGCATAGCGTTGACTGACTGCTTTAACGCTATTCCCCAACGGGATCACGTTATGTGATTGCGCAAGCGCAGATGCTTCATCTGCGCTAGCAGTGATGGACCCTCGAATGCTGCAGCCCGCGACCGAGGGTCCATCACAGAATGACAGCACATCGCTAACACATGCCGCTTAGGACATGCGTTAGTGATGAGCCGCGTTATGGCAGTCTATCGCAGCATTAACGGATGCGCTACATCGCATTAATGTCGCGGTGTAATGCAGTCACGCAATCTGAACCCTGCCTTAATTGTTCTGTTACCTCTTGTCTATGTAGAAACAATATCTAGTCCTTGCATTTTTAATCTAGACTCTTCAACTCCTGACTCAGCCACAGACTTTTGCAATGACTCATGACTTGTGCAGATAAAATGTACATCCTGTTTCTACTAAAGCCCCAGTCACACAGAGCGATCTCACCAGCCAGATCGCTGTGTGTGTCAGCTATCAGCGACCGCCCCCCCTGCCGGGTATCGCTGATCGTTGAAACTTCAGGACATTTTTGGGGTCGCTGGCCAGCACGCATCACTGCATGTGACAGGCGGGAGACCAGCGAGCAGGAGCTGGTAACCAAGGTACACATCGGGTTTCTAAGGGGCGCGCGGTGCCTAGAAACCCGATGTGTACCTTAGTTACCAGCGCGCTGATGCAGGGAGCGCCACGCGCCCCTTAGAATCCTGATGTGTACCTTGGTTACCAGCTCCCTGCATCAGCGCGCTGGTAGCCAAGATACACTGCGGGTAACTAAGCGACGTGCGTCGCTTGTTACCCGCGTGTCACTGGTCCTGATGGCTGGGGAAGCTGCCTGCTTGACAGCTCACCAGCGATCATGTAGCGACACACCAGCGATACTGTCAAGGTGATATCGTTGTCGGGATCGCTGGTGAGTCGCTATGTGTGACGGGGCCCTTAGAGCTTAGAAGGATTTAGCTAGTCAGTTTACAATCACATACGTCACAAACCTAATGGAAAACATAAGAATTATCTTGAAAGGCAAAGTGAGCAATTGTAAGTACACAGTGCCATAATATGATGACAATATATTAAAAATGACAACTATTTTGATGGTAGTGTTTTCTAATAAAGCTAAAGATAGGTTCTAACCAGTTCAGCTTTCTGGCTTTAGGTCTCCATTTGGACTTCATATACATCATATGTTGCAATGGAAAAGAACGTGCCCCCCTCCAAGACGTCCATTACATAATTGATACTCTGATTTACTTTTAAGACGCTGACATTTTCCCAGTTTTAGATAACTTAAGACATCTAAATTACATTTGAACACTTACTTCACAGAAAATCCAAGTTTGACTTTTTCCAGCTCAACACCATGTACATAGCCCTTGTAGCTGATTTTATGAGAAAATTGACGTTCATCAGACTTAGTTACAAAAAGGTGATCTCCCTTTAATACTGAAGGCCGGTTTTCAGCTACACCTGGCACCTGTGACAACAGAAAAGAAGCATACAATACTGCTCTGGTATGTACAGAATCAGCCAAACATTTGGAATCACCTATTCATTCAATAGTTTTCCATGTTTTTAGAAGAATGTACACATTAGAGATTGAGACTGAAGGCAGCAAAACCACAAAAGGGACACAGTTGGAAGCAAGGCGTAAAGAAACATACCGTATGTGAAACAAATCAAAAATAGATTCTCTAACACATCACTTAATTCATGCTACCCAAGCCACAGGTCGCATGATTTAGAGAGACTCACGGTACGAATGTAGCCAGGTATACTTTTATTTGAAGAGCTCCAGTGTTTCTGCGAATATATGCTAAAAAGATCGGGCTGAGCACCATACAAAGAGAGGAGGAGACTAGTCCGGCATCGACCAGCTCCAGACTTGTCAATTCTCTACCTACAGTCCCCAGTCAGTATTTCAAACTATAATTTCTATGATATGGTGTGTGGAGACAACCATGCAAGTGCTTCACAGAAAAATATGCCAGGCTCAGATTCGTGCTGCCCATGGTTTGGGCAGAATTAATCCAGTGACCGGTTACTTTTAAAACCATAGATTCCTCAAAACTTAGTGCCCCCTTTCAATCTGATGACAGCTTGGCTGGCATTTTCTAAAGCAGCATCAAGAAGCTACCTGAAATGGCTCTTAATCAGGGCTGCTTCTGCCTGCAAGATCACTCCTAAAGCAGTGTGAAGTGTCTTCCAGGGGGCAGCAATTTTCTGATGCCCAGGTGTAGAACTTGGCCAGTTCTCCAAACTGGTAATTACACTGACAGCCAGCATAATCCTGCATTCTGCTTTCAGACACAAATTCAGTTGAATATAGGTACTGGACTTTCAAAAGAGCTTCAATTGTCTCCTCTAGCAGACGAGCAGTGATGTGATGAAATTACTATCACACTGCTGACATAACTGGTGTGACAAAGAAGAGTACAGTAAGGTAATTGCTCATGGAGGTCGAAGATACAGGGGAGTATTATTGTAGATGGAGGGTGCAATCAATGTGCAGAGAGAGGTGAAGTGTGAGAGAGGTGAAGTGTGAGAGAGGGATAGTGTTGAGGGAACTGCATGGAGAGGGGAGCTGCATTGCGGAAGAATATGGAGGAGGGGCATTGTAGTTTATAAGGGAGTACAGGGTGGAGGTAAAGTACTATAAGGAGGACAGTGTGTGTTAAGTTTTATCTTTTAATTCCTGTAACATCCTTCATAGTCACAGTGCTAAATTCACACCTGTGCATCTGCCCATTTTGGTCTGTCTGCCTTTCCTGCTGTATAGCAGGTAATATGCCCACATTAGCTCCTGTGTCTTACTTAACCCCTGCTGTGATTCCCTGACCTGTGGCTGTCCCCTGCTGCTCACGCTTGGTTTAATAATCTACTATATAATAGTCTAATTCTGTCTGTTTGTAATGGAAATCCCGTGTCACTGATTGGTCGCGCCCGGCCGGGCACGACCAATCAGCGACAGGCGCAGTCCAGCCGCAAATTGGCGTGGAATTCGAATGGCGCACGCCACCGCTAATGTCTGGATATCTGCGACGCTAGCCGTTGATCTCCCGACAGTTGCCGCGGGTCATCTCCTGCCGCACAGATTTGCCGCAATCAGCGATATTGGCGCGGAATTTAAAGGGGATCTGTCACCCCATTTTTGGCCTATCAGATGCTCATCTATAGCATTCTGTAATGCAGTAGATAAGCCCCTGATGAAACCTGAAAGATAAGAAAAAAAGTGTTAGATTATACTCACCCAGGTCCGGTCCAATGGGTGTCACAATCCCATCCGGCATCTCCCATCCTCATACGATGATGTCCTCCTCGCTTTTACCTCGGCTCCTGCGCACACGTACTTTATCGGCCCTGTTGAGGGCAGTTTAGAGCAGAGTACTGCAATGCGCAGGCGCCGGACCTCTCTGACCTTTCTCGTCGCCTGCGTACCGCAGCACTTTACCCTGCTCTCAACAGGGCAGATAAAGTACGCATGCACAGGAGCAGAGGGAGAAGCAAGGAGGAGGACATAATCATATGAAGATGGGAGGCGCCGGACCGGGACGCGCCACCCACCGCCCCCCGGTGAGTATAATCTAACGTGTTTTTCTTATTTTTCAGCTTTCATCGGGGGGCTTATCTACAGCATTACAGAATGCTGTAGATAAGCCCCTGATGGCGGTGCCCCCAGCTTATGGGGTAAAAATGGAGTGACAAACTCCCTTTAAATAAACTACATACATACTGCAGAATACCCGATGCGTTAGAATCGGGCCACCATCTAGTAGACGTATAAATGTGTTGACACCGGTCTGGTGACCAAGGTCTGCGTGTGGCTTCTAAGTGCGGCTCTATAAGTGTGCTCCAGTAATATACCAGGAAGAGACCAGAAAGTAACAGCAAGCACTGCTTATTACATGTACCTAGCTTTTCTTTTAACCCACTAATAATCCTTCACCATGCTTACCTATGCCCTCAGTTTTTACTCCCCTAATCCTCACACTCATTTCAATAGCCCCAACCTCATAGCTCTCCCACTAAAAACATAAAACAAGCTGGCAACTCCTCCCACCTGCTCTCCCCCTCACTGCTGGCGACATGTCTCCCAGTCCTAGACCCCCACAGCTGACACTTCCCATTAATTCCTCCTCTTAATCACTCCCGACTAGTGTTGAGCTTTCCGATACCGCAAGTATCGGCCGATATTAGCTGTATCGGAATTCCGATACGGACTTCTGATACTTTTTTCATATCGGATACCGGAATCGGAAGTTCCCATAATGCTATCAGCCCGCTCTCTTTGATTTAGCCAATGGGAATCCTCAGAAGTGTGGGCACATCCTGTGAGGCATGTAGGCATGTTAACTATTGGCATGGCTGTGATTGGCTGCTGAAATTATGTCATGATGCACTATAAAAGCCACTGCCGCCGCCATTTCTGGTCACTCTGCTGTGAATTCAGTTAGGGACAGGCTGCTGTTGAAGACAGAGGGACAGTTAGAAATAGCGATTTGCAAAACAATATTGTGCTTTACCCAGGCTACATAAACCACCACTGTAGCTTTCTTTTCCCTAGCAGCAGTGTTCACAGCTGTCTGCAAGGGCTGTGTGAGTGCAGCTCACGCTGTGGAGTGGGTCCTGCAGCCACGTCTGGTTGTAGGCCGCCCAGCGTGCCTCACTGCTGCCTCATACATATTTTTCTTTTTGAGCTGCTTATTTTTAACAAATTCTATCTAGTGTGCTTCCATCCGTATCCATTGGTTGCAAACACTAGTAGTAGACAGCGGAGCCTTTCTGCAGCCTTTCAGTGCTAGTGCCCACTTAGCTGCACTGTTCACGGCTGTCTGAGAGGTCTCTGTGTATGAGGGCAGCTCACGCTGCGTAGTGTGTCCTGCAGCTACGTCTGGTTGTAGGCTGCTCAGCGTGCATCACTGCCTCACACATATTTTTCTTTAATTGCAGCTCATTTTTTCTTCTCCTATTAGTGTGCATCCATCCATATCCATCTACATTGGTTGGTTGCAAACACTATATAGGAGTAGATAGAGGAGCCTTTTTTCTGGCTTGTGCCCTTCAGCTGCAGCCAGATTAATATTACCCAATTTTTTTGGAGCCTCATCTTTTGCATTGTAGGTTACCTGCCTGCATTGTAATAGCTCCAGAAAGTTGGCGATACTCTCACTTTCAAATCTTTGGTCACATCATTTTAGTTTCCCCCCCCCCCAAAAAAAAAAAAAAAAAACAACAAAGTTCACCAAACACTACATTTTAAAGTTGTGTAGGCCACATTAGCTCCCGTTAAAGTGTAGTCGACACACACACTTCATAAAATAAGTGTTTCTTATACCTGTAACCAGCTGTTCAGGAATACGCACACTAAGGCCCCCCTTTGTACTTTTCTGCCTATCTTTCTCAGTCTAGCAAGATGAAGAAGGCAGGGAGTAAGGCACGTGGGCGTGGAGTTTCAGCAGGAAGAGGGTGTGGGGATTCTGTGCCTGCTGTTGGCACCAGTGAGTCAGTATCCCCCAGTTTTAGCAGGCAACAGTCCTTTATGCGCAGCTTTGTAGGACTTCACTGTACCCCACTGCTGCGGGAGGAACAAATTGAAGCCGTTGTGGGATGGATGGCAGCTAACGCATCGACTTCAATTGCTTCCACATCCTCTCAGGGCCAGAGCACCGAAGAGCAACCATCTGTCTCTTCACCACCTGCCAAAGTGCCCAGGCAGTCAGAGAGCCCTGGACAGGAGCCATCACAGTCTCTACTTCTGTTTTTGGAATCTGTTGGTTTGGAAAGAGGGGGCCAGCCAAACAGCATTCCAGAATGTGAAGAGGGAGTATGCAGTGATGCGCAACTTCTTTGTCCCTCTGAATCTGAAGAGGCGGGTGGGCCGGTGCCTATGGTCAGCACACCTCAGTACGCATCAGATGATGACGAGACACAGTTAACACTTTCTGTTGCGTACGGTGCTGGCGAGACAACCCAGGAGAAGCAGGTGTTTGAAGAGGGGAGTGTAGATGATGAGGTCCTTGACCCATCATGACGTGAGGAACAGGAAGGTGGTGGGAGCAGCTTGGAGGAAGAGATTCCCCGAACGGCCAAAACCGGAGGGAGAGGGAGGGTGCAGACTTGGTTGCCTGTAGCCTCCACTTCAGCACCCGTTAGGAGCATTCCACTTTCAAAAGGCAAAACGGGCACTCCCAAGACTTGCAGTGCGTGGTCCTTTTTTGACACAGTTGCAGATGACATTTGCTTTGTCAAATGCAAGCTGTGTCAGAGAGTCAAAAGAGGGAAAAATGTCAGCAACCTCAATACCACTAATATGTGGAAACATGTGCGGACCAAGCACGAGGTGGAGTTACACAGACACACTGAAGACGTAGGCCAACGTACAGCACCACCTACCACCTCTTCAGCTCATGTTGGGGCCTCTTTCTCCAGCTCACACACAGCTGGTTCGGCTTCCTCACAGGATCGCCAAGGAAGAACCTCTGGCACTGTTGTCCGGAGACCCTGTGATATTCCACCCACAGCACCATGTTCCAAGTCATCCTCACACTCCCAGGCCACTCGACAGCCATCGGTAGCACAGGCATGGGAGAAAAGGCGGCCATACTTGGCAAACCATCCCCAAGCACAGGCTCTGAATGCTGGCATTGCCAAACTACTGGCCCTTGAAATGCTGTCATTCAGGCTGGTGGAGACTGACACCTTCCGGGACTTCATGGCATTGGCAGTCCCACAATGCACTGTGCCCAGCCGCTTTTATTTCAGCAGGCGAGCCGTCCCTGCCCTGCAGAAGCATGTGGAGGCAAACATAAAACATGCGCTACTAAACGCCGTCAGTAGCAAGGTCCACCTGACCACCGATGCGTGGACCAGTAACCATGGACAGGGACGATACCTTTCCCTCACTGCCCATTGGGTCAATGTTGTGGAGCCAGGTACAGATCTGGAGAGTGGCGCTCTACGTGTTCTGCCAACTCCACGGATTGCAGGAATCCAGTCTGTACACATTGACTCCTCCTCCTACTCAAGGCCGTTGTTGGAGCCCAGGATGAAGCATGGAGCAGGCTGAGGCCAACTTGCAGCACGTTTTATAGAGGTTGTAGACTACTACTGATTGTAACCGTGCTCCACTTAGGCCTCAGGCTCCACTGTCTCTAGTATTTCCCCTGGCCTCCAACCCCGCCAGTTGCTGCTCTGAAATGGTGTCTGCACAATCCACACTTGTTCCTGAGTTACTGGGGCTCAGTCACGTCAGTTGATCCCCTGATGTGTGTCCGGCAAGGTCTCCTGGTCTGTCCACATTCCCATTACTAGTAGTGTGAATGATGACAGTGCAGGAGACCTTGCCGGACACACATCAGGGGATCAACTGACGGGACTGAGCCCAAGTAACACAGGAACAAGTGTGGATTGTGCTGACGCCACTTCAGAGCTGTCACTGGCGGGGTTGGAGGCCAGGGGAAATACTAGAGACAGTGGAACCTGAGGCCTAAGTGGAGCACGGTTACAATCAGTAGTAGTCTACAACCTCTATAAAACGTGCTGCAAGTTGGCCTCAGCCTGCTCCATGCTTCATCCTGGGCTCCAACAACGCTAGTTGGTGTTCAGAAGTGCCGTCTTCACAGAGCAAAACACACTAGCTCCTGTGTTAGTGGGGTTCAGTAATGCCAGCTGTTCCCCTGCTGTGTAGATGGCAATGTCTCCTGCTTCCTCCACATGCCAAAACAATCAGGCCTCAGCCTGCTCCATGCTTCATCCTGTGCTCCAACACCACCAGTTGGTGTTCAGAAGTGCCGCCTTCACAGAGAAAAACACTAGCTCCTGTGTTAGTGGGGTTAAGTAATGCCAGCTGTTCCCTTGCTGTGTAGACGGCAAAGTCTCCTGCTCCATGCACATGCCAACATCAGACCTCAGCCTGCTCCATGCCTCAACCTGGGCTCCAACAACGCTAGTTGGTGTTCAGAAGTGCCATCTTCACAGAGCAAAACACACTAGCTCCTGTGTTAGTGGGGTTCAGTAATGCCAGCTGTTCCCCTGCTGTGTAGACGGCAATGTCTCCTGCTGCCTCCACATGCAAACTACTACTACTATCCGAGTTCCAGCAACATCTGCTGGTCATTGGTAGTGCTTTGTAGCACAGGTACCTCCTGCTTCGTAACCGTGTTCCAGCACCGTCAGCTGGTCCACGGTTCTGCCATTGGCTGTTGTTCCTTCTGCTGCCACTCTGGGTTCCAGCACCGTCAGCTGGTTCTCGGTAGTTCCATTGACTCTTGTAGCTAATGCTACCCATCCGGGTTCCAGCACCGTCAGCTGGTTCTCGGAAGTGTCTTTGGCACGGGCACTCCCTCCTGCCCAGCCTGGTTCCAGCACACCTGCTGTTTCCGGGTAGTGTCAACGTCACTTTGCTAACCCGACCGCAACATGACAGGGCAACGTATTGGTGGCAGAGTCTATGGTGCCTGCAGTTTTGGTGCTTCCTATGTGGGCTGCGGGTTCTGGTAATAAAGGCTGGTTCCGTAGTGCCAATAGGACAAGCACCCCCTGTAGGACTGTGGGTTTCGGTAACTGCGGCCGGCTTACGGCCTTGCAGCTTTGTTTTTTTCCTGGGTACCTTCTGCTACCCATCCGGGTTCCAGCACCGTCAGCTGGCTCTCGGCAGTGCCTTTGGCCTAGGTGCCTCCTTCTCGGTATCAGAGTTCCAGCAACGTCTGCTGGTCCTTTGTAGTGCTTTTTAACACAGGTACCTCCTGCTTAGAAACAGTGTTACAGCACCGTCAGCTGGTCCACGGTTGTGCCATTGGCTCTTGTTCATTCTGCTGCCCCTCCGGGTTTCAGTACCGTCAGCTGGTTCTCGGCAGTTCCTCAGCCTTTTTGTACCTTCTGCTACTTTTCCAAGTTCAAGCTTGTGGAAATGGTTTTTGATTCTCACTCTGGATCTCCCTGACAATGACCCTGAATACGACGACCCTGAAGACCACACAGAACAATACCTAAAAGATGACCCTGAAGATGACCAAGAGGACAAAGAACAGGAAGACAACCACCAAGATGCAGAACAACAAGAGACAGAAGACCAAGAAGCATAAAAATCAAAAGCAGAAGAACATTAAGCATAAGACTAAAAATCAGAGCAAATGATATTATCTAATTTATAAGCAGAAGACGACTAAGCAGTGTATGGGGGTGAGTCCGTTCCTCCTCGTGGTACCCCTGGAAAAGGCCTTCTGCTGCAGGCCAAACTGAACGCAGACAAATGCTGTTGTAGATCTGTGTGACAGGCTGAACGGAAGGTGTAATCTTCAAACTTTTATAGATTACAACTACAGGAATGCCTGACACAAATAAGAATATGATGAAGAAGAAGAATAGGAAGACGATGAAGTAGAACATTTAGAAGAATAATAGTTGAATAAGAAGAATATGAAGAATGTAAAAAAAAGAAAAAAAAAAAAAGAAGACTATGAATAAGGTGAAGAAAAAGTTGATGAAAAAGATGCTGCTGAGGATGATGGAGAAAGTGTGGGAGAAGTAAAAAAGAAGGTGAAGAGCATGGAAGTAGTGAAACATACATATCTGACAAAATATAAAAGAGGTTAACATAGTAAATATCTTTGTAACTCCAAACGTCTTTAAAAAAAAAAAAAAAAATTAATTCCTGCTATTCCATTTGATTGGGCTAAACCTCTATGGCTTTAATGTGTCCTACTCCTCCCACAATACGTTCTACATTATTAGTTGTGTTTCTTCATGTAGAATTAACCTACAGGGAAAGAAAGGTTTTTTTTAATTCCGATATTTCAGTTCCATTGACTTGAATGGGACTTCCGGGATCGGAAGCAGCAATACCTGATACTTTTTTTTTTAGATCGGCCGATCCATTCCGGTACGATATTTTTCAGTACCGGGTGGTATCGCTCAACACTACTCCCGACCCAATATAAGTTACCGCAATATCTCCTATGTAAAACCTGTCCCCTTGAATCCCCATCTCTGCAGCACTCTGGAACACATTCATTCTGCAATAATCTCCATGTGATTCACGACCTGCTTATCTCGCAACTTTCCTTCCTGGGCCTCACAGAAACATGGGTGACACCCTCCAATATAGTAACCCATGTTGCGCTGTGATATGGTGGCCTGCACTTCAACCACACTCCTTGCCCTGTAACAGACATGGTAGAGGAGTTGGTCTTCTTTCTACCAACTGCACCTTTAACCCAATCCCACCTCTCCCCTCCCTTGCTTTGAAGTCCATTCTGTCTGCATCTACTCTCCCTCCAGAAGGCCATCATATACTGACCTCCGGGCCCAAATGGAAATGGGCACTGTAGCTTTAAGCTGCGGCCCGATGCATCATGATCCGTCCTGACGTGAGGTCACACGCTGCTACACTTCCTCATTCTGGAGCAGAACAGCGTGCAATGTGCCACGTGGGAGAGGACAGCCAGGCAGACTAGACAAGTCAGGGGTCGGACCGGACGAGTCGACGGGCAGACCAGACAAGGTGGCAGGTGAGCATGGTGAGTCTCTCTCCAGTCAGGTGAGAAGAGGCTTGACTCAGTGGTGACTGGGGGCAGAGGCCTGCATTCTAACAGGGCCCAGGCAGCAGGGGGCCTGCGTTCCAACATTGACCGGGGAAGAATAGAGACACAGGGGGCAGGATGGGAGACACTGGGCAGGAGCGGAATGGAGGCAGATTGTGCAGGATCATGGGGCAGGATGGATACGATTGAGACAGATGGGGCAGGATCATGAGACAGATGGGGCAGTATCATGGGTAAAGATGGAGACAGATGGTGCAGGATCATGGGGCAGGATGGAGCCAGATGGGACAGGATCTTGGGCAGGATGGATACGATGGAGACCGATGGGGCAGGATCATGAGGCAAATGGGGCAGAATCATGGAGCATATGGGGCAGGATGGAGACAGATGGTGTAGGATCATGGGGCAGGATGGTGCAGGATCAAGGGGCAGGATGGATATGATGGAGACAGATGGGGCAGGATCAAGGGGCAGGATGGGACATTACATGGGGCAGGATTGGAGAATGTAAGGCTGGAGCCAGGAATGAGACACACGGGGGTCAGAATGGGGGTTATTATTACCATAGGGGCTAATTAAGGGATATTTTTACAGCAGTGATGTATTTATTTTTTTGAGGATACTGTTTTAAGTGGGTGGGCGGTCCTGTTACTGTGCAGAGCAACACAATTGCCTTTTTTTCTTCATCTGGTCTAGTTTAGAATTTAGGAAAAAATAAGTAATGTGTTCTGCAAGCGGAGCTCTAGATAACTTATTTCCTGCAGAGAGGAGTCCTGGCTGGAAGAAGTGACTGCGGTCTGTGCTGGATGAAGATAAAAAGCAAAGATGAAGGACTTCACCTAGCGATGTCACTGGTGAGTCAGTGTGTTACCTGTACACTGACGCTATTCACTGTGTACTGTATACAGCGGTCCTGTGTAAAATGTCACCAGGGATCACTATTACCTTTACGATATACACTATATACAGAGCTCCTGTTTATAATGTCACCGTGATCACTGCATTACCTGTACACAGACACTGCATACTAAGTACAGATCTCGTGTGTGTATAATGGTACTTATGGTGACAGTATTGTGGGTTTTTTTTTTATTACTGATCAGCATGGTAGTATTGTCACTATGTGGTGGTAATATATTGTCCGGCCATGGTGTGGTGGGATTTGTTCCTTGTATGTGCTATTATTGGTCATTTTAAAAATTGAAAAATAAAAATGTACCTAAATTGTATTGGATATTTTAACAAAAGTTTAATAGGTTAGAGTAGAGTAGGGCTCGGCCAAAAGAGTCTACCTTGTCGTGGTGGGTGCTTAAAAAAATCTTTTGACTAGACAGTTCAAGGGGTGGAGGTGGGGCTAGGGTGGAGCCTGGGGAGAGTCTCAAGGGCGCCTCAAAAATTTTGCCAGCATGGGGCCCCAAAATGCCTAGTGGCAGCCCTGAAGGCCAGGATCACACATGGGAGAAACTCGGACAAGTCTAGCATCTTAATACTCGGCACTGCCGCCGGTACTTGGGAGTGGAGCGTGCGACTGCATGCATTTCTATGCAGCCACACGCACCGTTCCTGAGTGCCTGCAGGTGTGCCAGATATTAAGATAGGAGACTCGTCCGAGTTTCTCGCATGTGTGATCCTGGCCTAAGGAAAACTATTGAAAAAAAGGAATTGTACATCACTCTTCATCCAGCAATGACATGCAGAACACCACAATTAATGACAAATGGGGAAAGGAAGCAGCACAAAGCGCCCTTAAACTCATGCAACTATTGCTGGAGGAGCAAAAGATTAACCTTAGATCCTTAAATATTAGCCTAAAGGACCTTTTACACATAGCGAGATCGCTAGCGATATTGCTAAAGCGTCGCCGATTTTGTGACGCAACAGCGATATAGCTAGCGATCTTGCTACATGTGACACTTCTCTCTGACCGGCCCCCCCACTGGATATCGCCTGCTGGATATCGCTGATTGTGCACAAACGTCCTGGGCCATTTTCTCCTCATTGGCGTCCCACTGGCGCCGACTAGCGACGCATGGACGCAGGTGAAAGTTGTCATCATCGCTGCTGTGTGACAGGGAGGAGCGACCGCCGAGCATCGCTGGATCGTTGCTGCGTCACTGATGAGATCTGCCTGTTTGGCAGCTTACTAGCGACCATTTAGCGATGCACCAGCGATCCTGACCAGGTCGTATCGTTGTCGGGATCGCTGGTGCATAGCTAAATGTAACAGGACCCCAAGAGAGCAAATAGAGGTTATTAAAAAATTCCAATGTGTAGCAGCATTTCAGTCGAAGGAAAGTCGGTTGCAGAACACTATAGAGAAATTTCAATACCACCTTCAAGACAGAAAGCACATTCAGGACTTCAAAGACAACAAGATATACCAAGTTGTTAGTGATTGATCAGAAGATCGGAACGTGAAACTGAAATTTCCTCAATTGAAATTGACTACTTGGGACGCTGATACACCAAGATACAAAGAAGCAGACCAAGGGGAAGAGCCAGAGGGACTGGGAAAAGAAAGGAAACCATTTTTTTTTTTTCTTAGACCAGAATTATAAATAGATTTCAGATCGGCTATCCAGCGAGCAAAGATCAATTCTAGATCTGCAGGTTATTAACCTATCCAATAGACCTTTGAATTCCATGGAAATGAGTGTTCTAAGCAAAGGCCTTTTTTTCATACCCACGAGTAATCTCTCCATCTTTGACTGGATTAAGATTATTTTTTTTTCTTGAGAAAATTGAAAAAGCACAAATATTACGCCCAACAGGACCTTATGACATGTCTAGAGCTCAATATACCAATTGACTTACTTTCCCGACATCAGGCTACCAGCTGACTTAGACCGCTCAGGTCAGATGAAAGAAGGGCACTTTACACATCCTTAAAAAAATACAAGTAAGAAAATGCCCTCTGCCATAAACTTGTCATCTATAGATGTGTTCCTTAACCTGGAGGCAAAGGAAAAAAAAAACAAAAAAAAACAAAACAAAACCTAATGGATATCTAAAGAAAAAATGACAGCATTAAAATACACTCGAGAGGGATTCCTCCATTGTGGTCAAACTCACTGATAGAGGGGGAAACACGGTCAGCATGGATAGAGAATAATATCGGCAAATGTCTCTTGCTTTTGTGGTGCCCCCAGGAGTACGGTTGCCACAGTGACCTTACCTCCCTCTAAGGGAGAGTGATGTCATGCCTGGAAGCAGTGACAGGATCTCCATCAGGTAGTTCCAGCATACAACACAGTTCCTGCTTCAGGCCAGCAGAGAGCTCTAAACCCAACTTCAGGAGAGTTGCTCTCTGGTCAGGAGGAGGAAGGATTTAGGTTAGTTGAAGTGTGGACAGAGAAGAGAGGATGTGGGAGAGAGGAGCTGGACATTGGAGCTATAGCAGAGCTCATCTTCAAGTTTAAGCGCCAGAAACCGGGCGCCGGAATCTGAGGCTGTGTGGATGCTAAAGGTCCCACAGCAGAAAACGGAGGAATAGAGGCTGCAAATCCTCCATTTCCAACTGAGACTTGACACAGCAGCACGTGTGTAAGCCAGAGATGCCATTGTGAGAGGTTCATGAAAGAGGCTACAGCTGCCTGTCACACGAGTGGAGCTCTAAGTAACGGACAGAAAGAGGAACTTGAGTGGAGTTCAGAACCGCAAGAGTCAGAATAGCGCTAGAAAGGAGACCTCACAACCCATCTGTATAGAGAGATTCCCAAATTGCTTCCAGGCTGCCCAACTCCTGTATCAAATCATGTACAGCGCCATGAAATCAATGGTGTTATATAAATAATAATGATAATTGCAAAGCTCCATAAAAGGTAAAGAAAACTGCACTCTGTTGTGTCCTTTGAATTCTTCCTGCGTCTCTTTCTCAGCACTGCTACATCCCTTGCTCCATACTACATCACCATCTATTCCTCAACATCTTTCATCTGCCCTGGGACTCAGCTCTGCCTGTGGGGATCTCTATCAACTCTGCTGCATCACCATCAGTCCCAGCGGATCTGCACTGCAGCGCTGGTCACTATTGATCAGATACCACGGGTGATGTCACGAACTCATTACAAAAACTCTTTATTTTTCATTAACCAGCTTTTCCAATCTCTGCTCTGAATCCACTCCTGTGTCTCCATTCAATGTCAGCAAGCAGTTAATCCTGAATGCTATGTGTTTTCAACTCTGCAAACTTATATCTGGTAACCAGCTTTTCCAATCTCTGCTCTGAATCCACTCCTATGTCTCCATTCAATGTCAGCAAGCAGTTAATCCTGAATGCTATCTATGTGTTTTCAACTCTGCAAACTTATATCTGGTATATAGTTTTTTTTCAACTTACTCTGCTTGTCCCCTTATGTTGTGAGGTCAAGAAACTTTTCAAAGTGCTTTATGATCCATGTAGTGCTGGACATGTGTTTATTTGACCACAACATTTTATTGGGTCCTGGTGTCTCAATTTAGTGTGATTGATTAACGAGAAGAGAGCCAAAAAAAAACAAAAACAAAAAAAAAACAAAACAAAAAAAAACAACTTAGCCTTAACCTCCTATACAGTATATTCAGACATAGCTAGGGGGGAGCATTTATGCAGGGGTGGCATTTATGCACATGTAATCGAAGTACATGTATCAAAATACTTCTGGCAGTTATAACATGGCAGTTAGACAGGGCACCAGACAGGTAAGACATTTATATACATCTACTCCCTGTACATTAGGAGTACAACAAATATATACCATATGCATTTGTGTAATTTATATCCTGGCCGCAGCATTCACACACATCCACCGCCCTGGCATTAACTCTCCACACTCCATCCATATTGGCCCCTCGCTTCTTTCCTCTCCTATGTATAGCACTCACGCTCTTTTCACATTGTTAAATTGCACAGATCCAGGCAGTCCCACCATTCAACACCAGAGACGCTCTCACAAATCACTTAACCATCTGCTCACTCTTTCTATCCTCCTTCTCCTAGTCGCAGGAGACATTGCTCCCAACCCTGGTCCCCCATGTTATAGAAAGTCAAACCCCCCCACTGCTACACTCAGAAACCCCTCTAATCTTATTAATATTCCCTGCATGCCATCTGTCTCTCTTAATTGTGCACTTTGGAATTCTCGCTCAGTGTGTAACAAACTCTCCTTCATTCATGACTTCTTCCTTTCTAATTCTCTTAACCTCCTGGCTCTTACTGAAACCTGGATCCAGCAGTCAGATACTACCGCTGCTGCTGCTCTTTCATACGGGGGGGCTACACTTCTCTCATACCCCAAGATCAGACAATAGAGCTGGTGGAGGCGTTGGTCTGCTCCTATCACCAAAATGTACCTTTCAGGTTATCCCTCAAGTACCCTCACTTGTCTTCCCTTCTTTTGAGGTCCATGCCGTCAGACTCTACACCCCCTTCTCCATGCAAGTGGCGGTGGTGTATCGTCCTCCCGGCCCCTCCCATCAGTTCCTGGATCATTTTGCCACTTGGCTTCCACATTTTCTCTCCTGTGACATCCCTACCCTCATCATGGGAGATTTCAACATCCCCATTGCTCTTCCCCTCTCCCCATCTGTTACTCACCTTTTATCTCTAATCTCCTCATTTGGCCTTTCGCAGCTTACTAATTCTCCAACGCATGAAGACGGAAACTCCCTGGACTTGGTCTTCTCTCGGCTTTGTGCAGTGGATGATTTTGCAAACTCCCCTCTCCCGCTCTCTGACCACAATCTTCTTTCATTCTCTATACAGAACTGCCAGGCTGCTCAGGTCACCCCCACTGTCCAGACTTATAGAAACATACAGGCCATTAACACCCAGAAACTTCTGAAGAACTTGCAGTCTTCATTGGCCCCTATCTCCTCCCTCTCATGTCCTGATTCTGCATTGAAGCATTACAATGAAACACTTCAAAGTGCCCTGGATGAATTTGCACCCCCTATAAACAGAACACCACAACACAGACGGCGACAACCCTGGCACACGGTGCAAACACGTTTCCTGCAGCGGTGCTCCAAACGTCTGTGGAGAAAATCCAATCTACACGAAGATTTCATCCATTTTAAGTTTATGCTTAGAACATACAACACTGCCCTTCACCTCTCCAAACAAACCTATTTCAACACCCTCATCACCTCACTGTCCAATAACCCGAAACGTCTCTTTGACACTTTTCATTCTCTACTCAATCCAAGAGTACAGGCCCCAACCACGGAGCTCCGAGCTGACAATCTGGCCAATTACTTCAAAGAAAAAATTGACCAGATCCGACAGGAAATTATCTCCAAATCCCCTCATACCATGCACTGTCCTCCCTCCCCCACTGCATCTAACTCACTCTCTGATTTTGAACCAGTCACAGAAGAAGAAGTAAGCAGGCTCCTTGCATCTTCTCGCCCAACTACTTGCACCAGTGAGACATTTCCGTCACATCTCCTCCAGTCCCTTTCCCCTGCTGTCACCCCTCACCTAACTAAAATATTTAACCTCTCTCTCTCTTCTGGTATTTTTCCCTCCTCATTTAAGCATGCCATCATACATCCACTACTTAAAAAACCATCCCTCGACCAAAACTGTGCCGCTAACTATAGACCTGTCTCTAATCTTCCCTTCTTCTCTAAACTCCTGGAACGCCTGGTCCACTCCCGTCTTATCCGCTATCTCTCAGAAAACTCTGTTCTCGACCCTCTCCAATCCGGTTTCCGCTCTTTACACTCCACTGAAACTGCCCTCACTAAAGTCTCTAATGATCTGCTAACAGCTAAATCAAATGGTCATTACTCCATGCTAATTCTCTTGGATCTCTCTGCAGCATTCGACACTGTGTATCATCAGCTCCTCCTCACTATGCTCCATTCCATTGGCCTCAAGGACACCGTTCTCTCCTGGTTCTCCTCCTATCTCTCCGACCGCTCCTTTACTGTTTCTTTTGCCGGTTCCTCCTCCTCTCACCTTCCCCTTACTGTTGGGGTTCCTCAAGGATCGGTTCTAGGCCCCCTCCTCTTTTCCTTGTACACTGCCCCTATTGGTCAAGCAATCAGTAGATTTGGTTTCCAGTACCATCTCTATGCTGATGACACCCAATTATACGCTTCTTCTCCTGACATCACGCCAGCCTTTCTAGAAAACACTGGCGATTGTCTAAACGCTGTGTCTAATATCATGTCCTCACTATATCTGAAACTGAACCTGTCAAAGACTGAACTCCTGGTGTTTCCTCCTGCTACTAATGTACCTATACCCGACTGATATTTCTGTGTGTGGTTCCACTATTACTCCCCAGCAACATGCCCGCTGTCTTGGGGTCATACTTGATTCCGAGCTTTCCTTTGCCCCCCACATTCAATCACTGGCTCGCTCTTGTCATCTGCACCTCAAAAACATTTCTAGAATTCGACCTTTTCTTACTTTTGACTCTGCAAAAACTCTTACTGTTTCTCTTATTCATTCTCGTCTCGACTATTGTAACTCTCTTCTAATCGGTCTCCCTCTTACCAAACTCTCCCCTCTCCAATCTGTCTTGAATGCTGCAGCCAGGATCATATTCCTCGCCAATCGTTACACCGATGCCTCTACCTTGTGCCAGTCATTACACTGGCTACCCATCCACTCCAGAATTCAGTATAAACTTATTACCCTCACCCACAAAGCCCTCCATGGCTCAGCACCACCCTACATCTCCTCCCTTGTTTCAGTATACCACCCTACCCGCGCCCTCCGTTCTGCTGATGACCTGAGGTTAGTATCCTCAATAGTCAGAACCTCCCACTCCCGTCTCCAAGACTTTACACGTGCGGCGCCAATTCTTTGGAATGCACTTCCCAGGTCAATACGATTAGTCCCCAATCCCCACAATTTTAAGCGTGTCCTGAAAACGCATTTATTCAGACTGGCCTATCGCCTCAACACATTAACCTAACCTATCCCTGTGTGGCAGAGCCAAAAGTTTTACCATAACCAGGTTCCCAGCATCATGTTCCCACATGCTTTATGCATCCATTAGCCCTCTGTGTCTGTACTGTTACACACTTAACATTATGGCTGGTCCATACAATCAGAGCAACTGTTACCACCCACCTTTCGTGTCTCCCTCTTTCCTCATAGACTGTAAGCTTGCGAGCAGGGCCCTCACTCCTCTTGTTATTTGTTATAATCTACTGTATGTGATTATTGTTATGCTGTAATGTCTAATGTCTGTACAAATCCCCTCTGAAATGTAAAGTGCTGCGGAATATGTCGGCGCTCTAAAAATAAAATTTATTAATTATTATTATTATTATTATTATTTCATTCCCTTGTAAATACACCCCTTTTATTGGATGCCCAGGGCCACGGACCGGGTCACCGTCGCTGTGACACTGTCCCTTTTAAGAAGCGACCCGGAACAGACTATCCCCACTGCCCTGGCGGGTGCTGCACTTGACTTAGTAATGTAAGTAGACTTATCAATATTTCACAGAATCCAACAAAATACTAGTGGAACAATTAACATCTGTTCTTACTGAGACAAGAGACAATAACCTAATTGGTAATGAAGAATTTGAGTTTATGCTACCGAAATATCCCATTTTAGCCACCTTTTACGCCTTCCTAAAATACACAAGGGTTACTGCCCTGTTAAACTGAGACCCATATTAATCAGGTATTGGGAGCTTAGTCAAAGTGAGAACATACTTAGACAGAATTCTGAGGACCTTTTGTTCGGTCTTCTTCCCTGTACAAGGGACACCTTATATCTTCTCAATTGGTTGGACAACATGTGGGTAGACTTATTTCTTGCGAGTATAGCTGTGGAAGCACCATACTCATTTATTCCCCACGACCGAGGTATCAAGGTGGTGAAATATTTTCTGTCGACGAGAGTTACAGCATACTGCTCATAACTTCATTGTTGAACTATTAATCTTCACCCTCTACAGTAATATTTGCACCTTTGATAGGGAAGACAATAGTTTTCATGGACAGGGATGAACATCTTACTAAACTGATATTGTATAACTTAATGTCCTTGTAATGAAATACTCCTAGATTTAGATGAGCACTCCCAAAATCTTAATGCAACTTTTTTTTTACCCTAGGTGCATGTTTACCATAGGTAAAGTGAAGTGTTTCATTTGAATTTAAAAAAAAAAAAAAAAAAAAAAAAAAACCCACAAACATTCATTGGTAATGTAGTAAAAGAAGCTTAAAATCAAGAAGAGTACAACAAAAAAAGAAACAAGATAGAGAGGCTTGGGACCCAAACAGTATCCATTGCAAAACAGGATAATAAAACTTCAGTAATTATGCTGGTGGTGCTCTAAAAGTATACAGGCGAGGTATTATGCTGGATTTCAGCTATGTAAATGAGAAATAGTCAAACAAAGCTCCAAGTAAATACAAGATGTCAATGCATTAATACATATTAAAGTGCCAAGTGCAAACAACTATATAAAAAAAAGGAGCATGTATAAATGTATTGCTATAGAGTAGTGTGAAATAAGGTTGGTTCTGCACAAGAGCATAAGGTAGGTTTATTCATATAGCGCAGTGGCTAATGACAGCAATGTGTCAAAGACCCTCTCCCCCGCCTCAAATTGCAGCAAAGAAGCCACTGAGGGTGGAAAACAACATATTCAGTACCAACAACCACCATGGGCTGGTGAGACACAGAAAAGGTGAGTGGATGGTTTCTACATGTGTGATGTGACAAAATTTGAGTTGCAATAGAACAACCTCCCAAAACACACCTGAGGCTATGTAACCAAGACAGAGATAGTTTGAGTGGAATGTCAGATGACACAGCCTACACAATCACCTGACCCCAACCCAATTGACGTGGTTTTGGATGAGTTGGACCGCAGCCAAAGCTGCTAACAAACGCTCACCAGTAGGCCTCCTGCAAGACTGTTGGAAAGCCATTTCAGGTGATTACGTGATGAAACTGCTTGGAGAATGCCAAATGTGTGCAAGTCTGTCAGATTAAAAGGTGAATACTTTGAAGAATCTATGGTTTAACACATGTTTCTTTACTCTTTGTTTCAATTAGGTCTCCTTTGCAGATTCAGACTGAAGGCAGAAAAAGCAAAATGGGCACATTTCAAATAAGGATAAAAAAAAAAAAATCATTACAATTCCAGATCATTTTGTTTGCCTGAGATAAAAGTCCTTCACCAGAGATGTTTGGCCGCCGCATAGTCAACCCTCCCCACTGAAAAACACACAAGGTGTATGGGGAGTGGGTCGCCCTCCCAGGGCCTTGGGGAACACGGTACCGGGCCGGCGTCAGGGGGACGTGTCACAGCGGCGGTGACCCGGACCGTGGCCCTGGGCGCCCAAATCAATGGGGTGTTTGTAGTGTAGTTTAAATGGATAGTTTGTGACGCTACCTGTGGTGTTCGGCAAGTAGGATGTTAGGCCGACGCTGCATACAGATCCTCTGGGGCTGGTGGTGTGGTGCAGCCAAGATGGTGAAGCTCCCCACAGGTGGAGCTGTAGCACCAGGGCAGTGTAGGTGTAATGGATGAGGAGAGGCGCAGGCGGTGTGGAAGCTGGTACCCAGATGTAGCGGTGTGTTGGCGCAAGAATGAATGGAGGACACCGGGGCTTGTAGTTCCAAAGCTCTACTCACAGTCTGTAGTGCACACAGGTGCCTGCCTCCGGGCCGTGTCCTCCGGGTCAGAGACTCAGTCAACCTCCAGGCAAGATGGAATGCTCCCCTCCAACACTCCGCCAACATGTACCTTTCTGAACGTCTCCTCCACAGCGCCTTCAAGCGTGAAGATCTCCCAGCACTAAGCCACACTGGAGTTCCTCCCGAAAGACGTTCCCAAGAACTCCACCTGCACGGCAGACAGCTGCAGCCCGCCCCAGGGACTACCCTCTCCTGAGTCCCGCCTCACCATCCAAGTCGCTGCCGTGCCCCAAGTCCTAGGTGGGAGCAGTGCATTCACAGCCGACCACTCCACCGGTGTCCACTGCAGAACCACAAGTGCTCACACAACCTCGGGGACCGGCCCCGCGCCCAGAACCCACAGGCACGGTCCCTCCTCTAACCCACGTCCTCTCTGCTCTGCTATACTCCCTCGCTCCGCACTTGTCTCTCCTTCCCATGGAAGCACAGGCCACAGTTCCATGTCCCTCTCCCTCTTCTCCCTTCCCGTGCCAGCTGACTCAGGTCACTGAGGCAGCCGCAGCACTCCTTCCCCCCTTCCTTTCCCCCAGGGATCCCCACTCCCATCCGAGTGGCTTCTTTCCTGACCGACCTCCTGTCAGCCCCTCCTGACTGAGACTGAGCCCTGAAATTCTAAACCTTCCCGCTCTTGTATGTATCCTCAACTCCACCCACCTCCCAGCATGTTTAGTGTTCCAAGCAGGGAACCACCAAAGGTGCTCTGCTACCCTCTGAGCAAGGAGCCGCAATGTGGTTTTGCTAAACTACTCTGTTGTGTGGGATGTGGGTGTTGGGAGCGTGGAAAGGAGTTCCCACCTTACCCGGATGGTGGGGCACTACACCCTAGGAGAAGGTGCAGTACCTCTGTGGCGACTGAGCCTCAGGTGCGCCACAGGAGACTTATGAGCGATAGCAGCAGGCTGAACAAGGCCACCTTAAGGCTGGGGTCACACTGTGTTAATGCAGTCCGTTCAACGCATAGCGTTGATGGACTGCGTTAACGCTATAGCATAACGCGATCGCGTTCTGCTATACTGCTAGCACAGAGGCTTCATCTGCGCTAGCGGTGACGGACCCTCGGATGCAGCAGACCGCGTCCGAGGGTCCGTCATAGAAGGACGGCACATCGCTAGTGCATGCAGATTATGGCATGTGTTAGGGATGCGCGTCAGGCAAAATTGTTCCAAGGTTCATATCAGGCAAGTACACTCTTGAATGTTTATCTCACAGGTGAAAATGTGCTACGAGACCCTTATTAAAAGGTAACCTGTCACCTGAATAAAAATTCTATTAACCAGCAGATATGGGGTTAATCTGCAGGTTAATAGTACTGTGAACCTATCCAGCACGGTCACTCTGCCAGGAGGAAATTAAATTCCCCACTACCACTGACAGTGTTCAGTGTCCAGTCGTAGGGGAGGAACCAGTACAGCTTCAGTCACCGTGCCCCCTATACAGAGTGGGGTTACAGCCGATGCTCTCCATGCACAGAGCATTGACTGAATCAGTGCCGGCACCTACCCTACGACTGGGAACCGAATGCTGTGGGGGGGAAAGGTGTGTGAACACAGTTAACTTAGACCCACGTTGATGGGAGGAAAGTGTCGGCGCTGGGCAGGTTCACAACATTATTAACTGGCAGATTAATAGCATTTTTTCAGGCGAGAGGTTTCCTTTAAAGATCAGGTTATAACATCTTACTGCCTTTACAGTTATTATGAAAATAAGAGATAATCACTCACATCAAGGATTAAAAGACGTTTGTCTCTTGGGTCTCTTTCCATTGTCTCTTCCTCTCGGTCATATTTCCGGATGTCTATCTCCATTTGTATCTCTTCTAGGTGTAACAGCAAGTGAAATTTCTCATGGTAGTTGTCGAACCCTAGGGGTGATATCAGCAAGCTCCTGAAATTATAGAAATTTTAAAACTACACAATTTAGAAATGTGGGAATGGTAGCAATGAGCAGATTATGAATATTCTAGTATAGTACATATATTTAATAACTGCACCTGTTCCAGAATAGTTTTCATTCTACTGGATGACAATGAAAAACCTACTCCGACAACTAAAGTAGACTTTAATATATGTATTTATAATATGTCTAATAAGCCTTTTGTTATAGCTGACTATCCATGGCTGTAAATATACGCAATGCTAATGATGTGGTTCAAACAATAGAGAAAAAGTGAGGTGACGTAGTCCTGGTTTACTGGGTTTTCGGATTAGGTAGTTGCAGGGTTAACTCTGATGGCCTCTTTCTGGGTCCTCTGAGGCTTTTTATAGCCTCACTGAGATCATACTTTGTACTCTGACCATTGGCTAAGTTTGTCTGACCCTGCTGTGCTTTGTGCCTGTGCTACTGTCAGTTTGTCTGGTTTTGATCTGTTCCGTCCCTGTTGTGATTCTTGCCTGCAGAGTTTGAGTTCAGGGCCTTTAGGGAGGGGTGTCAACTTTTTCCCCCTAAGGCCTTGTTCTTCTGGGGACGAATTTCAGAGGGTGGGGGTCATTATTTCTCTACTTCGGGGGGCCCCCCCCAAGCTTGGGCCTTTTGATGTTGATTGGCGCTCTAAAGAGTGCCAAACTTGCAGAGCGGAGACCCGAGCTCCCGCCGAATAATCCAGGAAATGCTCGGTGCTCATCACTAATTATTTTTATAATGAATACACATTTTAGGATAAAAAAAAAAAAAAAAAAAAAAAAAAAATCAGTGTTAGTGTCGGACCACCATTTTAACTACAGATACGTAATGCACTCCCCTAACCAACAGAAATAAATGATTGGCGCAAGGCAAAGCTCAAGGAAGTAGCTCATATTCTTGCATATATAAAAAAATAAAATTGTACTTTACCACATCCATGACCTTTAAAGCATGTCCTCACAGAATTTCCTCCTCCCCACAAATGCAATGTTGGTATATGGATGAGAAGAAAAAAAAAAAAAAAAAAAAAAAAATTTTTTAGACAATACGATATTCCTCCTCCAAATGTTTGCGATGTGCGTTACCTCAAATCATAACCCCTATGCATGGTGTGCAGTGTGTGTTTTTAGTGATTGTATGCATTTCAAGCTTTTACTTTTTTGTGAGCATAATAAAATCTGTACTTTTGAAAGTGTACCTGAATGGGCTGGCCTACGTTTGTTCATGCTTGGACAAGACTCACGTCAAAAACAATGGAAGGATGTAAATCGTATCATCCAACAATACTGGTACCAGTTTGTCACCCACATACCAACACTAAGTATTGTGAGGAGGGTATTCCAGGAGGACTTTTGGATGTGCTTTAATGATCTCGGATTCGCCAAGTACAATTTATTCATCCTAGAACCTTGAAACCAAGTACACATAGTAAAACATTTGGATCAAACTCTACCTTTCCTTTGAGTCAAATGATTTGCTTGTGAAGAGTCCATTTCTTATACTATTTCGCAGGTATGGAGGAGGAGGAGAGTAGCCAAGTGGAATCTTCTGCTCTAAAGAATAAGTTATCGACCTAGGTGAAGATAAAGTACCCTATTAGTTATACAACATCAAAATTTCCTCCCATTAAAATCATCAACATTAATTACTTACTGCTCGACTTACAAGAGTTAAAAATGGGTCTTTACAATTGTTATGGACTGGTACAACCTGAACAATCACATAGAAAGAACTACAGCATACTGGAACTAAAAATCCAAAAGGAATAAAATTACAGTGGTTCTGTGCATGGGGTTATATGCCAATTACCACAGGTAACCCGGCTGTATCGCTACTACAACAGGGTTGATGGTAACCAAAGTGGCTGATGTATGTAGTGCCATGTAATATATTATGTCATTTGCTTATGTGGATGCTGCATTAGATGGGAGACAAATTCAGTGAGGAGCACTTTCATGATGCCAGCAATTAGTAATATGCGAGTTAATACACTATGTGGGAGAAACGATCCAAGGCCAACATTCCCAGACAAGGTACCGTTACGGTGCAGTAGGGAAATCTGAAGTGCTCAGCATAAAGACTTAATACAATTAATTTTTGTCAGGACACCAATACAGTTGGTACTTAAAGCCCTCGTCTCACATAGCGAGATCGCTAAAGCGTCACCGATTTTGTGCCGCAACAGCGATCTCGCTACATGTGACACGTAGCGGCGACCGGACCCCCCGCTGGATATCGCTGATCGTGCTGGAATGTCCTGGGCCATTTTTTCATCGTTGGAGTCCCGCTGGGCAGCATGTATCGCTGTGTTTGACGCCGATGAGCGACCTCGTTGGCGATGCAGAACTCCGGGACGCAGGCTGGAATCGTTCAGAATAGCTGCTGTGTGACAAGGTACCAACGACCGCCGAGATAGTTATATGGATCGCCGGATCGTTGCTGCATCACTGAAGAGATCAGCCTGTTGGCAGCTTACTAGCGACCATTTAGCGACGCACCAATGATCCTTACCAGGTCGTATCGTTAGCGACGCACCAGCGATCCCGACATGTGAAACAGGACCCTAAACGATGGAGCAAGGAGTCTTGGACTTCATGCACTTATGTAGGCTAGCCGCATGCAGCTTTGGCTTGCAGCCTACCAGAAGTCCAGTGCGTGCAAAGGATGTCTAGACTTCATCTAGCTGCCAGTAACGTGCAGCAGGAGTAGGACAATACCGCTCATTGTGCAAGCAGCTTGAGAGGAGTTTAAGTTTATTTTGCTTTTATGGCACAAAAAAGGGGCAAAGGATAACTGAAAGGGAGTACAATTACCACGTGGAGGCTCAGATCGGACACCATTAATGAAAGGAGGCACTGGTTCCTGTAGAGGTGGGAAAGTGGGGAAAGATGGT